>NC_089807.1:23565960-23905960 GCF_029633855.1 Hoplias malabaricus
GGATTATATGTCAGTAGAATTGGATGTCAGTACATATTATGAGCCTTCATCAGAAAGTCATACATTGTCTTGGTTGAAACGTCAGCTTTCCAGAATCTGACATGCAGTGTTGTACAAGGCTATTAGAGCTTCACGTGCCATAAAGACTTAAATTTTAATTTATCTAGTAGTCCAGTAGTAATGTTGCTTGGCAGCATTGTGGTATGTGGACATCTTGAAAGTGGTGAGTTTGAGGAGTGTCGTATACCCCTTACTGGGAAGAACTTGTAGTTCACTTGTCCATGAACACAGTGACAGTGGACTGTGTGCGAATAAGGGATGCTATGTTTGTAGCATGTCACTTGTTTGGTCCGTTTACATGCTAGTAGCATACGTGTGCTACCCAGTAAACAATTAGCCGTTGATTCGACGTTGAAATAACGTAATGACTGCCATCAACGTTCTCTTAAGGTTGAAAATGAACGTTGAAAAGACGACCAAACACAGACATTGAAAAAACGACTATTAGACGTATTTTGGACGTCCATTGACGTTATTAATTGGTCCCGAAATAAATTACTTGTATTAAAACGCGTTTTGGACGTTCACTGACGTTATCGATTGGTCACCACTTAACTAACTTATTAAGATGGATTTTGGACGTCCATTGACGTTTAAAATATGTGTTTGACGGACAGACTACTTTTAAACCTATTTTGAACGTCCAGGGACGTTCCTTGTTTACTGAGTAGTTAAATATATAGCTAGTTTAAACATCCAAATGCTAGCTAAACTTACTGGCAGATGTTCAACAATGAAGTGGAGTATATGCCAGTGTCATAAAACGGATGTCAATGTCATCTGCATTTGCGCAAAACAAAGGCATATGCCACTGTCAAAAAAAAAATCGATGCCACTGGCAAAAAAAAAAAAAAAAAATAGATGCCACTGTCACCCGTACGTAAGGTGCCGATGTCACTGGCATGTGCCAGCGTCACGCGAACGTAAGATGCCAATGCCTTTCCATGTTAATACTGCCTCTCCGTAAAAGATACAAAAATAGCGGTATTGTCTGAATCGGTTCAACAGATGCACAGACATGAATCAGTTTGGTAAAAACGTTTCTCATTACTTTTCCACATTAGGAATAGGCTTAAATAGTGTTCAGACCTACTATTTGTTTTTTGTTTTGCTTTTAAAAAGTTCGTAGGTGTGTAACAGCACTAGTACTATACCTAACACTATACGTAGCAACGTCTGTTTATCAAAACATTTAGCTAAATGTAATATATATATATATATATATATATGTGTGTGTGTGTGTGTGTATTTTATTTATATATATTTATGTGTGTGTGTAAATAAATTACAAACACATTAAATAACGTTACATCGTTTGTGGTTCGGTAATTGCATTTAAAAACTATACTTGTGTACAATGACAATACTAACACTAATATTGTTTTCATTTTTAAGGGAAAAAGGGATACATTAGATGAAGTGGAAAATCTGCTCTTTTACAAGCCAAGACCCGGATGTTCGGTTGAAGCACCACAGAGTACGCCACGGATTCCATGGTACACGCTGGCCCTGTTTTCACTCCAGTTGTGTGTGTTCCTTTAAAACAGCTGGTTCCTTGAGATGTCATCTTTCAAAATGTCATAGTAAAGTATCTACATGTCACCAAAGTTCTACCTTCAAATGTGAGCTTTGTGATTACAAAGATGTTTGCGATATAACCCTGCAGGGCTGAGTGAGGATTCCTTGGATGAAGAGAGAAAGGCAATGAGGGCTGAGATAGATAAAAAGGTTCCAAACATGAGTTGGAGTGAACCTTTTTTTTACGGCGGAAGGAGGTTGTAAAGCAGGAACCTTTGGTTGGTCTGGTTCAAGAATGATGGCCAGCACTGTTCTTGGAGAGTCAGGTGAGTAGTGTGTTTGTTTGCTGTACTTGTGACTCTGGCCTATTTCAACATATTTTTCTTTTTATAGTTTTTGTAGGATTGTTTCACACTGCAAAACCTAGTGTGAACCAATCTAGTTTACATGTCTAAAATGATACTTTTTTCCCCAAACAGTTCCCAAACTCTTATAATGCGAAATCATCAGCTGTTTGGATTATTTATTTATTTACTTATTTTTTTTTTTACTTATTTACTTATTAACCAAGAAGCGTACAGCATTGTCCAACCACAGTAATGTTATTTAAAGGCAACAAGTTTTATCGCACACAACACTTGTCATGAAAGCGTCCCAAAAGAGGGCTATTTATTTGGCCTTGGAATGATGGGATGGTTTTAGTCTGGATCCCTGCTTAACTATTATCAACTGAACCAGTGTTTGTCTAGAAATGTACAGGCTCTGTACATAATGACTGATAATCTGTATTCTCTATTGTTTACTCTTCTCTCTCTCTCTCTCTCTAGATATGCAGTGAGTTTCGTAGAATAACTGCCATCAACCTGAAGAGTCAGTTGCATGGTGCACTGGACACATGTGCCAAAACTGGCAGCCTTTGGAGGAGATGTCCAGGCCATTCTTGATAATCTAGATGAAAAGGTTTGTTGCTTATTTTAAGCACATTTGTTGCTACTGCATTTCAACATGATTGTGGTATAGGGATTGGAGGCTGAATAGACTACAGGTCATAGTGTGAAGGCTGTATAGTGTTATTGTCATTTTGGACGTTCATTGACGTTATCAATTGATCCCGAAATAACGGACTTGTTTTCAATGAATTTTGGACGTCCAATGATTGGTCCCGAAATAACTGATTTGTTTTCAACGCATTTCGGACGTTCATTGACGTTATCAATTGATCTCGAAATAACGGACTTGTTTTCAATGCATTTCGGACGTCCATTAACGTTATCAATTGGTCCCGAAATAACAGACTTGTTTCCAATGCATTTCGGGCGTCCATTGAGGTTGTCAATTGGTCCCGAAATAACTGACTTGTTTTCAATTCATTTCGGACATCCACTGACGTTTTCAATTGCTCTCGAAATAACGGATTTGTTTTCAACACATTTCGGACGTTCATTGACGTTATCAATTGATCTCGAAATAACGGACTTGTTTTCAATGCATTTCGGACGTCCATTAACGTTATCAATTGGTCCCGAAATAACAGACTTGTTTCCAATGCATTTCGGGCGTCCATTGAGGTTGTCAATTGGTCCCGAAATAACTGACTTGTTTTCAATTCATTTCGGACATCCACTGACGTTTTCAATTGCTCTCGAAATAACGGATTTGTTTTCAACACATTTCGGACGTTCATTGACGTTATCAATTGATCTCGAAATAACGGACTTGTTTTCAATGCATTTCGGAAGTCCATTAACGTTATCATTTGGTCCCGAAATAACAGACTTGTTTCCAATGCATTTCGGGCGTCCATTGAGGTTGTCAATTGGTCCCGAAATAACTGACTTGTTTTCAATTCATTTCAGACGTCCACTGACGTTTTCAATTGGTCTCGAAATAACGGATTTGTTTTCAACGCATTTCGGACGTCCATTGACGTTATCAATTGGTCCCAAAATAACTGACCTGTTTTCAACGCATTTTGGACGTCCATTGACGTTATCAATTGGTCCCGAAATAACTGACCTGTTTTCAATTCATTTTGGACGTCCATTGACGTTATCAATTGGTCTCGAAATAACAGACTTGTTTTCAACGCATTTCAGACGTCCATTAACGTTATTAATTGGTCCCGAAATAACTTACTTGTTTTCAACGCATTTCGGACGTCCATTGAGGTTGTCAATTGGTCCCGACATAACTGACTTGTTTTCACGCATTTCAGACGTCCATTGATGTTGTAAATTGGACCTGAAATAACTGACTTGTTTTCAATTCATTTTGGACGTTCACTGACGTTTAAAATGTCCTTGACGGACCGACTACTTTTAGACATTTTTTGAACGTCCAGGGACGTTCCTTGTTTACTGGGTGGACAGGTCGCAGTCACATATTCACGTACACACTCATGACTTTGAAAAAATTGACATATTCAGTCCCCCTACCAGTAATGTGTTTTTGGACTGTGGAACACATGCAGACCTATGAACACATCAAACTCCTCACAGGACCCTGGGATAACAACTGTTGCCAGCAAAAACAGAAATAAATCACAATTACAAATAGAAGCTCTGGTGTTCAACCGATATGTGTTTTTTGATGGCCGATGCCAATGCCGATTTTTAGACAGCAGTAGTGGCCGATGGCCAATACGTAAAGCTGATATTCCCATTCCTCAAGCAGTGTATAAACTAGAGACATTATCATGATTTATTTTTACCAGGGGCGATTGCTCTAAGACTGAAGGGAAGCTCAGCTTCCCCTAAAATGTCAAAAAATAAGTGATCAAATATATACTGTGGTGTGTACATGTCATTGAATAAATATGCGCTACAACGCCCTCAACTTTTGTTCAGAATCAGCTTCTTATCACTGGTAAATACGCGGCTTTCCTCTCAATCATTCCCGCAGTGATTTAAACAGTGTGGACGCTGAGCGTCCACAGAGTTCAATAGCGAAGCAGCGAAATGAGACGAGTCATTGGATAAATGCTGGGCTATGTCCCGCCCATCTGACGCTCAGCGTCTCTGGGGGTCTATGGGGCAGTGGGCTGTCCTCGGATGGCCCGGACCCTCAGCTTCTGCATGATGTTTGGATGATCTGTCTGAGGCAGAATCCCTTTTAGATTGACAGCGAAATGAGTGAATCAGCGATCATTTGGTGTAAAGATCTGTGGCAGCACAGGCGGACACACTTCACATGGGCCAAGGCTGTTTAAGCAGCCTAGCTCTGCTGGCCATTGAGAGGACACTAGTCAAGTCCCTGGAAAAGACGCCTTGTTGGTATGACAGGGTCACAGATCATTTTTTTTAAAGGAATGGAGGGTAGAATTTACGTATAAATAAACCGACACATTTTATGATGTAGGCCGAAATTGAGCTTCCCCTCCTTGAAAGACCAGCATCCGCCACTGATTTTTACAGAAAAACCTTCAAATTTGTAATCCATTTAGAGGTCCTGAAATATAAATTAAGTGGTGAAAAGTTTATGAAAACCAAACAAATAGTGAGAGCTGAAGAAGAGAATATAATTCATACCATTTTCTCTGATGAGACGGCATGCAGCTATAGGTTGGAGGCTTGTACTCCTGTACTTGTGCTCAATGATGTCTGCCTGTGTAGTGTATGTTGTGTATACACCGTGATATATAAATATATATATATTATATATATTTATATATTGTGTTTGTAGCGTTTGACCTTATCCAAACTCTTATGATTACTGATATTTGACTAATGATAATAATTAAATTTTTATAATTGACTTAAGTAATTAAAACATTAACAAGTAGTTTGAGAATGAATAATGGCCTAGCTACGTGAGTTCTTCAGGATCTTCAGACTTTTAATGGACAGACTCCACACACTGATTTCAAATAATGTAAATATTTATTAAAAAGAAAAAGAATATTTACTTAACATTGCATGATCTTAAAACCTCACGGCATCAACGCAGGTGAAGCCGATTTGAATTTAAAGATAAGCTAGGCGATATGACTTGTGACTAATGTGTTGCTAATTGAGATTTAATTAACGCATAAACTTATCAAGAGACTTAATTCAATTTTCAGCTCTGGAAATGCGTAGGTTTAGCTTACTTTTTCGTCGATTCTCCACTACTCGCCGGGTACAGAGGCTCTTTGAGGTCCTGGAAGTGATGGCGTCTCGCTTAGTTCCGCAGTTCTCCCACGGAAGTTTTTTAGGCTGGGTCAGCGTGGAGTTATTTGCTCGTCGGTCGAGTTGCCTCGGGCGTACTCGGAGCGTGGTGATGCAGACGACAGGTTTCTCTCTTTGGCTCACTGTCCTGAGCAGGAGGGTCCAACCATATGGACGTTTTGGACGAAAAGTTTCGCTAGTTCCTGCAGATCCAGAACTGAAAATCGATTCAATAGGCTTATACTTATTCTACGACTTTCTTCTATCTTGGCGGTGTTTCTTACTCTGGCCACGAATAAGTTCACCTGCTTTGATCAGTCGTGAGATTAAACTTAGATTGGGCGATAAAACGTAAACACAATAAAAAGAACAAAGGATTATTTGGAGTTACTCGACGTTACTGGTAGTTTTCTTTCACACTCTAGCTGGCGCAAGACGTCTCTTGGGAGCTGAGTGAGGTCCTTTAGAGTCTTTGTTTCGTCGACGTAAGGAAGAGGAAGAGCGTCGCTTGAAGAAAGTGAGCGCGACATGAAAGGGTCTTCGAAAACGGCAGAGAGAGAGTTGAGAGCGTACGAGCCGTTAGAAACTAGAGAAAGTTCGGAAATTAGAGAGAGTAGGTCAGAGCGACCAAGGTCAGAAATCAGAGTATCAGAGAGAGTATCGGAGAGAGTCGAGCTGAGCGAAAATGAGTCGGCACCCTCTTTTCAAAGGTGGCGCGGTCACGCCCAATTGGGAGGTGTCCTTCCTTTGATTGGATCCTGGGTCTGAGGCTCATGTGACTTGTTTCACGTTTCAGAGAGAGAGAGAGGAAAGATTCATGTATACACAAGATTCTTATACATGTTTGTGACATAGCACAATGAGTGTCCTGGATTATTAATATCAAACATCTACATATATATATATATATATATATATATCTTGGGTATTTTATGATTACATCCCACTACAATATTATGCTAGAAGATACTAATTCATTTTCTTAATCAGAGACAGAAGTTTTCTTTCGTGATTGAAACAATAAAACACATCACTTCATTGGTTGGTAGACGTTCATCTGAGGACAATAAAAGGGGTTGACATTAATACAGATTTGCATAAAACATGTTCATAAACGCTCGTTGCGCTCGGTATGCATTTAGGAGTCAGTAGGGCAAAACACGATTTCGCAAACGTCCACTTGGGGTCGTTGTTGATCCATGCTGTTCATCCTGTGCGGATGGTTCACCAGGAGTTCAAACCGAGTTCAGTCAGTGTTGCCCCCTGCTGATTTTCACAAGAGAACGTTTCGCCATTTAGGCGCCAAAGCCATAAAATGGATTGTTAATCAGAGTTATTCCCCACTTTGTTTGATGTTCTTTTGGTCTAAAAGCATCATAAACTGGCTTGTTATCTTTCCGTTTCTGAAGAGAGGAAGGGGCCGTGGCCAGGCGTCCTGGTCAGCCCTTTGATGCAGACCTTATGTGTGTGCCTGAGGGGGTGTGTGTGTGTGGGGGACTGCAGGGTCTTTGCACACACACAGTCTGTGGAATGTGGGGTCCTCTCCCAAGAAATCCTTATTCAGAGTGGAGAGTCTTTATTCAGAACTTTACATTTCTTTATTCGGTCCATACTCCACTACACCTGTAAGATGACAAAATGGACGCAAGGGGTGCTAACAGCCAAAATGACGGAGCTGCCCACAGCATTGCTTGTGTGCATTGTGTAAATATCGGCCTCTTGCGCTCATATATCGGTCGATGCCCATTATATAAAAATGCCAAAAAATCCGCCTGATTAATCGGTCGGCCGATATATCGGTCGATCACTAAACAGCTCCCCGTTGTCCCAGGTCCCATTCATCCTCATTCGTATTGACTCACCAGGTGGACAGATAACTCATGCACAAAATATTTTTCTCTCACAGTATTAGGTTTAAGACAAGCAAATATAGAAAAGAAATATAAAAAATAATCTTTATTTTATGGAATCAATTATAGCAAATCATGAGCAGTTTTACCAGAGAGGTAGACAATGCTTGTCTGTGTATGGCTTGATATATATATATATATATGTGTGTGTGTGTGTGTGTGTACCGTGATGAATACTGTAATGCTATCTTTTTAGCTTGCTCTAATTCTTCCATTATTTGACTCCGTTATGCTATGCTCCTTGTATTAACTTTTATTACTACTAGATGTCAGCAAAACAAAAATGTAGTCAAACAATAAATTATTAAACTGTATCAATGAATGTCATAATATGGTAAGATATTCCAAGACATTTCTGACTCTCTAAGCAGTTTATCCGAAATCAATAATCAACTGGTACAACATTATTCCAGAAACAGTAAGACATTTCCCTTGATACCAGGGTCTCCATAACCCAATCTATCACAATTTAGTACTTAATTGTGTTCAGTAATGTTTTTCAATATTATTGTGTTAAGAGAAATTATTTTGTTTTTCTAGAACCACCCACACACACATGTACATATCCGTTGAAGTAAATGTACATTGGGAGACGGAATAAATAGAATTGGTGGAATTTCTCTAATTTCTGCATCCTTACCGATTGCCCACTCAGCGATTACATCTTTATACAATCAGCAAAACATATTCCTCTTCAAAATAGGTTATATTCATTCATTCATTCATTATCTGTAACCGCTTATCCAGTTCAGGGTCGCGGTGTGTCCAGAGCCTACCTGGAATCATTGGGCACAAGGAAGGAATACACCCTGGAGGGGGCGGCAGTCCTTCACAGGGCAACACAGACACACACACATTCACTCACTCACACACACACACACACACTTTTGAGTCGCCAATCCACATACCAACGTGTGTTTTTGGACAGTGGGAGGAAACCGGAGCACCCGGAGGAAACCCACACGGACACTGGGAGAACACACCAACTCCTCACAGACAGTCACCCGAAGCGGGAAACGAACCCACAACCTCCAGGCCCCTGGAGCCGTGTGACTGCGACACTACCTGCTGCGCCACCGTGCCGCTATGGGTTATATATGAAGTTAAAAAAAAACTTTATGTGGACATTTTCTTAATAAGTCAGTAATGTGATTATTGTGGCAGGCTTTCATTAAAGCTTTATACTCAAGTCAAATATATTTCTATAGAGCCTTTTACAACATTTTGGTGTTGCAATTTACAGAATCCAAGATTTTTAAAAAAAATTACAAAAGAATATCCCCATGTAACCAAGCCAAAGGTGACAATGGCAAGGACAAACACCCTTGATGCTAGAGGAAAAATCTTTGGAGCAACCAAGGGGGATCCATCCCACATTGTCTAAATTGGTATAAAATAATGCTTTGTGAGATGAGTGACAGTAGTGAGGATATGGTTTTGATGTGTTACATATATATTTTGCTTGGGAGGGAACATAAAAATAAAAAGCATATAGTAATAATTAGCATTATAGTAATTATATCAAATCCCTTTAGGAATCTGCTCTAGACATTTTCAATCTAACAACTTTGTTTTTTAACTACAATTCATTTTACCTAAGAACCTCTGACCTGGTTTCTCATGCAGTGAAGTGTTTTGCACTCCACACATGTGATGTGAAACTGCAGGGTTGTGACAAAGATAAACAACATACAATAATCACCATTGCTTTTAACTCATGCTGTACCTCTCAGTATAACAGTGTATCAGGCCATAAAAATATTTTTTACAATAACATTACCAGGATGCATCTTATTACTCTGCATTTTATTCAGAAGAAAAGGCTGCAAATAAATAATTAAAAAAAAGAAAGTAAACATAATGGAGCTTAGTACATCATCCTTAGTATATCATCAGTAGAGAACTTAAAATTTATTTGGAACAATTAATCTATTTTTGATTAAATTCTAAGCAAAACCAATGGTAATGACATATTTATCATTAATATGTAAACAACATGACAAGCTTTCTAAAACCTTACCATTAATTTAACATTTTTACATTCAGTATGTTAAGACGTAAACATTTGAAAATATGTATTATTTGTCTTACTTCCAACAGTGGATATATTCAATTATAGCAATTGAAATTATTAAAAAAAAGGCCAAAATAAGTTAATTAACAGTTTTAGGCAGTAGAGTTCATGTGCAGTGTTGCCTCATAGGACAATTCCAACAAGAACAAATCAGAAAAACAGAGACAAGGATTTCAAGGTAAGTGCATTAACAGGCAGGAACAAGCAGGATATTACATGGAAGAACAAGAAGTATGACCACTGAAAAAAAAGAGAAACCGTAGCTGTAAGGCTTGGTATGCTCATATACGTAAACACAATTACTTGTCAAGACAGGAAGTGGAACAGTTCTAGGTAAAACAATGCTCATGCTGAATAGGTCTGAGCTAAAGTTATTGAACAAAACTGACCATTCATGTTTATATCTCATAGTATTTTATGACCAACACAGCTGAACATACCCACTTATTTAGTCAACAGTGGTTTAGGGCAAATTTATGTGAAAGTTATAAGAAGTGTTTCAGCTCACATTGCTATGTGTATGGTGCACAACGTTTGTATTAATTGTTGTCTTCTAGTATTGTGATTTAGAACCTTCACTAGGGGGCAATTAATGACCAAATGTAAGAAGGGGAAAAAAGAGAGTAGAATTAAAAAAAAATCCCTGTGAGTGATTGCAGTAGTGCTCCAGTAAAAAGGTTTGAGCTGAGCTGGCTGAGTTGTATTTTTCTTCTTTCCACAACTTGACAAATTGGTGACGAGGATGGCTGTTCACCTGCCTTCACCATTTCTCCAGTGTCCAGGTGAGCCGGCGAATTATCTGCTTGTGATTCATGTAGAGGGAAATGAATGGTCAGATACCCGTAAACGTGCTACTTTGCTTCATTGCCTTGGCACGGAGGTGCAAAGACCAACAGTGGTACAACATATGCAGCTGCTCTTTCTGCCCTAAAGTCACATTTTATTTCAAAGGTTAATGTCATTGCTGAGAGGCATACATTTTGGCAGAGAGAACAAAAGACGAGACATTTGCACAGTATGTAGCTTCTGCATGACCTTCTCTCATTGTGTGCATTTGGAGATAAAGAGGAGGAAATGCTCCGAGACCAAATTGTGGAAAAGGCATACAGCAACCGCATTTGGGAACATTTATTACTTGAGCAAGTCTTGACCCTAGAGAAAGTGGTGCAGATTGCTAGCCAAGTAGAACATGCTGTTGCCAATACCAGTCAGCTGGCGAAACCAGCAGAAATTCCAGAGGTTACTTTTCAAAAAGAAACCTTACACCCCACATAGTGCTACCAGTACACATAAAGAGAGAGCTACCAGTCAGAAAACAGCACGCAGGTGCTACCACTGTGACGCATTTACCATTACATCACGGTGTCCAGCTCTTAACAAGACTTGCAAAAATGTGGGAAAACTGGGCATTTTGTAAAAGTGTGTTGCTCTGCCCAGAAGCATGATGTCAGAGAAATTAAAGTGTCCAAACCTACTGTATTATACATGACAAATGCAGGCCCTGCTCCAAACAAATTTGCTTGTAGTATTGTTTGTACTGTTTGTACTATTGTACATGTGAGAGTAGGTAGAACAAAAACGTCCATTCTTATCAACAAACTGGACACTCTTTGCCTCCCTCCTCTCTCATGTGCCTGGATAAAAGACTTTCTCACCAACTGGCCCCAGACAGTGAGACTTGGACCCCACCTTTCCTCCACTCGCACACTGAACACTGGCTCCCCACAGGGCTGTGTGCTGAGCCCCCTCCTGTACTGTTTCTACACCCACGACTGCAGTCCAGCCCATGATAACAACCTCATTGGCAAGTTTGCTGACGATACCACAGTGGTCGGATTCATCTTAAAAAGAGACGAGGCAGCTTACAAAGAGGAGGTTCTTAAGTTGGCAAACTGGTTTTCAGAGAATAACCTGGCTCTGAACACCAAGAAAACCAAGGAGATTATTGTCGACTTCAGGAAACACAGCACTGACCCAGCTCCTCTTTACATCTACAGCGAATGTGTGGAGAGGGTCTGCGCCATCCAGTTTCTCTACATCCTTATCTCTGCTAACATCTGGACGGACAACAGCAGTCATCAAGAAGTGTCAGCGGCTACACGTTCTGCGAGTCCTTAGGAAGTAAAACTGGGACTTCAACCTCCTACTGACATTGCATTTTTTTCTTCTTCTCATTTTCTGTATTTATGTACATGTTGCACTGTGTAAGGAGTTGCTTTAATCTCATTGTCTCAGTGTAGTGACAATAAAAATGCATTAATTTGCATTAATTCTATTGAAATAAGTACCTCATCTGGTACACAGCCATTTTAATTGATTGTGGATACAGGATCTTTCAGCCTTCATTAAGGCACCTGTTCAAATAAAAAGCTGCTCCAATCATCAGCTTCACTGGCCTGCTATTCACCGTCAAAGTCTGGTTTATAAAGTTAGTGTTTACTCTTGCTCTGGCCTTAAGGTCAGTAACCAGAGCACAACAGATAACAATAACAGCTAATTACAGTTATAAAAGTGGCTTGTGCATAACTGGTAGGAAAACAGAGGAGGATCTGAGAGTTAGAGAACATAAATATTAGCTGTGTTCAGGTTGAGAATGAGCTCTAAACATGCAGCAAGTTAACGTTAGTCTCTGGCCTTGTCCCAAACTGTAGTATGTAAAATTCCATAGTGTGTTGTTTGGGACACAGTCTCACTCTCTAATGTTAAAGTTAATCAAATGCTGTTCCACATCATTATAAATGCAGTATTTTACTGCCTTATCTACAGGAATCAGCTTATAGCTATCTAATATTTTGGGTATGGGGTGAGCTTTGACTCAGCAAATATGTTCCCCTAATATCAAACTCAGTCCTACCTCCTTGCACCTGCCTTGGCAGAGGTGGGGAATGATAGAAAACGTTTGAGGACCACTGCATTAGACATTGTGGGTCCCTTTGAAATTGGTCTTGCCGACTACAGATAAACACTTACACTGGTGGATTACCACTCCAAGTGGTCATAAGTTGCCTTTGCTCTGCAAGTGACTGCATGCACTATTACCTCTTTCCTAAGCTATATCTTCAGTCAGAAATTAAATCCTGTGGAAATTGTCACAGATAAAGGACCCCAGTTTCTGTCATCTGTGTTCACATCTTTTTTTACAGGACAGAGATGTGAAACATATTTGCACTTCTGTATACCACCCAGAAGATAATGGTGCTGTAGAAAGATTTAACATTAAACATTAAACATTTTCTTTTTCCCTTACATTTTCCAGACATTTCCATTTTCTTTTTCTTTTTCCCTTACAGCGGAAAAAGAACGGACGCCTTGGAAGCAATTCATCACAACTTTCTTGCAAACATATAGAGCCACTCATCATGTAACAACAAAGGTCTCCCCATTTGAACTTCACTTTGGGATAAAAATGAGAACAAAATTGACTATTCTGACAGAATCCAAAATGAGCCTGAAATGTAAGGAACTCAAAAGACATGTTGCAGGACAGAAAAAGAAAAAGAAAATTTACAGATTCCAAAAAAAAGCCAGAACATAGAAGTTTAAGGAAGTAGATTTTGTACGAGTGAGGAAGCCCATTCATGTGAAGAAGGGAAATCAAGGTTCTCATGTCCCCTTCAAATTTCAAGGAAAAGTGGACCTCACAGTTACCAACTAAGTGATGGTCGTGTATGGGATGCCTCACACTTGGCTATGCTGCCTGCATGCTGAACAGCATAATGATAACAACAGCCAAGTCCAAGTATACTGTCAGCACGAGAACTGAAAAACAGCATGCTAGAAGGGAGCCTACCTGGCTGAAAGACTATGTAACTTAAACAAAAAGGGTGTCACACAAACTAATAAGCTTGTGTTATAGGAGGTCACAAAACAAAGAGAAAACAAGGAAAGATACTTGTGTTGGAACTGATTACATTTTGTTTCCTGATGCTCCAGTACAGTTATTTTGTGAGAGGAATATGTTGTGTTCTTCTAGTATTTTGATTTAGAACCTTCACTAGGGGGCAGTCAATGACCAAATGTAAGAAGGGGAATAGAGAGAGAGAGAGGAATAAATAAAGCTCTGTGGGTGATTGCATTAGTGCTCCAGTAAAAAGGTTTGAGTTGAACTGGCAGAGTTGTACTTTTATTCTTTCCACAACTTAACATTAATGCACAAAAATAATTTTATAATAAAAAAACTTGTTTAAATATAATTTAATTATGGACCCATCGCGACCCTGAACTGGATAAGCGTTTACAGATAATGAATGAATGAATTAATTAATTATGACATTTTTAGGAAATTAATTCTATACAGTTCCTATAAGTAGATGTTATGGCTGTTTTAATTAATGTAGTCATGTAGTCAACTGTGGCCTAATGGCTAGAGAAGAGGTAAATTTGGAGCTTAGGAAAGAAACAGCACTGTCCTCATCACTCAACCCATGGCTGAGGTTGAGCATCTAACCTCCAGCTGCCTCTCAGGCACAGGAGATGGCTGCCAACTGCCCCATGTGTGTGCAACAACAAATAATTGGACATTTACTTTATACATTTACATTTTACTTCCAATCCTCTCACTGTGATGTATAAGGGCAATCATTACATAGGAATGAGCGCTTCTAACAAATGATCCAAGGGAAGGGCACCCTTAAGAAACAAAAATCCCCCAAATTCCCTGCAAACTTCTCTTATTCTCTGGCGAGGCCAAATTAGATAAAGGCTGAGGAAGCAGCTTCAGGCACAGGAGTGACTGTTGCTGAACAACCAATTGAGTTATTCATAAATAAGTGTGTGTCAGAGGATGGGAACTCATCAAGTGCGAGCTTGCAGAGCTGTTTCTAAGCCATTACTGAAGTGAACATATCTGCCAAACTGCCCTTAACTCACATTTTGCAAGTTTAGTATTAATTTTAGTGCAGGGCTCTTTTGGGGCAGCCGTGGCCTTAAGGTTAGAGAATTTCAGTTCCTAGGACCGGCAAGAAGTGCCCTTGAGCACGGCACCTAATTCCCAAACTGTGCCCCAGGTACAGAGGGAGTTGGCAGCCCTCCTGCACTGGTTGTGTGTGTGTTCACTGCCATAGTGCGTGTGAAGAATTGCTCACTAGTGTGTGTTTGTATTCACTACCACAGATGAGTCAAATGCAAAGAAGCAAGGGGATCAATAAAGGTGTTTTCATCTTCTTCTTTCTTCCATCCATCATCTGTAACCGCTTATCCAATTTAGGGTCGCGGGGGGTCCAGAGCCTACCTGGAATCATCGGGCGCAAGGCGGGAATACACCCCGGAGGGGACGCCAGTCCTTCACAGGGCAACACAGACACATTCACTCACACCTACGGACACTTTCGAGTCGCCAATCCACCTGCAACGTGTGTTTTTGGACTGTGGGAGGAAACCGGAGCACCCGGAGGAAACCCACGCGGACACGGGGAGAACACACCAACTCCTCACAGAGGGTCACCCAGAGCGGGAATCGAACCCACAACCTCCAGGCCCCTGGAGCTGTGTGACTGCGACACTACCTGCTGCGCCACCGTGCAGTTCTTTTTCTTTCTTCTTAATTTTTATTCAGGCTTTTCCAATGAATGGATGGGCAAATTATGGCTTAAAGTGTAAATGCTTTCTTAAACACAAATAGGGGACTATATACTGTCCCCACTTTTGCTGTTATTGTTATTTCACATAATTTGAAAATATCAATGCCTTCAATAGTGTTCCATAATTAATGAATTCATAGAAATTATCCTAAGAATGCATTTGTGTATTCCACAAACCATATGGTGATATCCATCATAGAATCAAGTTAATTTTAAATTCAGTGCCCATCTTTTCCAGGAATTTTTCTGGCCTCTACATTTATTCTAAGGCAGGGCGGCATGGTGGCGCAGCAGGTAGTGTCACAGTCACACATCTCCAGGGACCTGGAGGTTGTGGGTTCGATTCCCACTCTGGCTGACTGTCTGTGAGCAGTTGGTGTGTTCTCCCCGTGTCTGCGTGGGTGTGCTTTGGTTTCCTCCCACAGTCCAAAACTGTCCAAAAACACACGTTGGTATGTGGAATGGCGACTCAAAAGTGTGTGTGTCTCTCTGTGTTGCCCTGTGAAGGACTGGCGCCCCCTCCAGGGTGTGTTCCCGCCTTGTGCCCAATGATTTCAGGTAGGCTCTGGACCCACTGCGACCCTGAATTGGATAAGCGGTTACAGATAATGAATTAATATATATACCTTTTTTTGCATGCTATTTGTGGTCCAAGAGCAACAAAACTGGCGTTGTTGAATTATTGAATTTAGAGTGGCCTTGTTGCATGGGAGAACCAGTCAGTAGCGGAGAATGTAATCTAAACTCTAACTACATATATTTTATGACAGGTGTGAGTTAACAAAACATGCCAAATCCTTTTGCCATAAGCCAAAGTCAAAGAGCATTAAAAAAACACACATTCCACACTGACCTTGATTCTGTTTATTCAAAATGGTTACTGGCCCCTTCTGGCAGAAAGCTAAACGAATATTACTGCTGGACTGTAGTCTGGATTCTAGAATCAGACCTAACAGTGAGCGTTATTAATTGTTACAGTATTGCTTTGTATTATCAGATGCAGAAGGAAACTTGTGAAAACCAATAAAGTGCATAAACAACTAACATATTCATAAACACATATTTACAGCTTGCAGGCTATGGTCAAGGATAGACTTATAATTCCTCTACAGCACATGCAAACTAGACATTTTAATCAAACAGCTGCCATATTTGTGCAACTAACATGATATCCCTGCACCCAAATCCTGGAGTGCAAGTACGTGATTTAGTCCAGAAGTAATAAGCATGTGAATACATATTAACCAGAAAGCGAACAAATGTGTGTAACACGTAGGGAAACTGTATTTTCGACGTTTAAAAGTTGCTAGAAGTATGAAACTTCAAGCTGAGCTCGATTTTAACAACGTAAGCGCCCTAAGCAACGCCTACAATTCCTTTCCCTAACCAGAAAGTGCGAGCTGTTGTTGTAAACACTCAGAGCACTGGGAGAGCAGAGACTGAAAAACAGGCAAGATATTTCTTCTCTCCTTCTCTGACATACCGACAACAAACTGGTTCTGGCACAGCGATTGAGACGTGTTTTTATCAAGACGAGTCCTGCCTATAAGCGGAATGCAGCGTTTCGTCAGCGGCTGAGACTAACTCGAATGAAGCATAATATCGCCCCTGTGGTAGGATAAGCTCGTACTTTTAGTTATTCACGTTTATAATGCTTTTTATTACAGTTCATGTTAGCTTCATTGCGACTATTGTAACATGTTTTCACCGCTATATAGGCTAAGAGCTTTTTTAAGCAGTAGCTAAAAGTTATCACTAGTTATCGCCGACCTACAATACTGTTACATACGTACAAATATTTTAGAACATACTTAATACGGGTTATTTACAGAAATAGAATTAGTCTGAACGTAGCCTAGGTTTCATTTGTTTGTGGGGACACATCCATTTTATTAAAGCGAACCAAGTGAGAACTGCCAAGTAAAGCTTAAAATTAGAGCGTTTATTTTATCCTTAGTTCACCATTTTTAGACAATTTCGTGACCACAACAAATGCTAGGCCATGCGGTTCAGTTTACGATGTAGCTAGTTATTAAATCATTTTGAACCAGATCAGTTTTTTGACTTATGAGCATTTCTTTTCCCACAACAGTTAACCGTGACTAATTGCTATGTTATAATCATAGTCTGAGTTTACGAAAGGTGATTTAGTGATCTTAATCAGAGCTATTTTTTTTTACAATTTTATTTATGCTAAACTATTGTAGGCAGGATTTGTCCCGAGACACACTAGATATCTGTTTCTTAACTCCTCAAAAAGCCTTAGGGTTTTAACATCTCAGCGGATTTTTACCAAACATTGTTCTTTCCATCACCTAATACAGTAGCGCTTTATGAAAAACTAATGATGTTTTTATTACGCTGCACTCTAATTGAGATAATATTCTGTTCAGCACATATTATCCCATTATAATGAACACATTATCCCATTTGATTAATATTGCATTTAATATTTTTATTATTTGTTTGTACAATAATATGATAATGTAGAGTGTTTTTCAGTTTCATGCTTAGAAATGAAGACCAGAGGGAGAGTGGTTTATTGAAAATCTTTGTAAAACCTTACCATAGATATAGCATTTTTACATTCAGTAAGATAAGACTTAAACATTTGAAAACATTTATCATTTGTCTAACTGCAAACATATCCAACAGTGGATATACTCAGTTTAAAGCAATTGAGATTATTATAATTATATTTTTAAAAAAAGGACAAAAAAAGTTTGTCACCATGCTAATTAATTGATTATATTTTAACCTTCAGTTCAGACGAAATCATTAATTTTCACGTAACCATTTGGGAAATTTCAAGTAATCATCATTAACAGTTTTAGGCAATAGAGTTCATGTGCAGTGTTGTCTCATAGGACATTTCCAACAAGAACATATCAGAAAAGCAGAGACAGACAAGGATTTCAAGGTAAGTGCATTAACAGGCAGGAACAAACAGGATATTACATGGAAGAACAAGAAGTACGACCACTGAAAAAGAAAAAAAAGGAACAGTGGCAGTAAGGCTTGGTATGATCATATACGTAAACACAATTACTTGTCAAGACAGGAAGTGGAACAGTACTAGGTATAGGAAAGAATCGTTGTAAAAAAATGCTCATGCTGAATAGGTTTTTTACATGACGTGAAGACCAGAGGGAGAGTGGTTTATTGTAGGTATGGGCATTCTCTATTTAGCAGCTCAGATTTACTTGCTCAGCTTACAAGACTTTCTAAGCTACCAAATGGTTCAGAGCATCTACAGGCAGTGTGTGAGAAGAACATATTTTGGTTAGGAGATGTATGAATTTTGCAAGATAAAAAACAAAAACAAACTAAAAAAAACTAAACTAAAAATTTTTTCCAAACTGCTGAAAAATGTGGAGTCAAAACTATGGAAAAAATTATCAGGCACAGACTCCACACGAAGAAATAAAATTTTTGCAACTGGATTTACATCCAGGTCAGCAAAGTGTCAAGTGTCTTAGGTCTCTGGCTATATCCTGTATAAAGCCTTTTAGTAGCAACTCATGATGTAGCAAGGCTTGCAAAGAATGAGGAGACACTGACATAATTGACAACTCCTTAATTTTCATAAGGACAAGGAAATACAGAAATAAATATGAAAATATATGCCTAGGCAAAAATAAATAAATAAATAAACAAATAGGTAAAATGGTGAACGAAAAACAAACAAAAAATGTCAGCAAGGGTAGTTACTTAAAGGGGACATATAATGCAAAACTCACTTTTTGAATGGTTTTGGATCTCTGCTGCTCCTATAAACAATCCAAGCATGAAAAAAAAAACATAAATTCGTTTTCTGTGAGTCAGCTGAAAGAGTTTGGTGTCAGGAATCTTATGCTTCTACGAGTCATTTGGATGGCTCTTTTATTGTAATGTCACACTAGGGAAATCTGCATAAAATTTGCATTCGTAAAGGTATTTGTGCAGGCAGAGCCAAAACGGCCAATACGCTCACTACGCACGTTGTGTAGGGTCCCGCAATTTAACAAGTGCCCCCTCATCTTAAGTTAGGGAGAGTAATCAGAAGATGAAGAGAAACAATACTTTAGGAAATGAAAAGAGGAAAAAAAGACTCCATGCGTTTATGCTGCAGGAACAGCAGTGAGGTAAATCTGTGACTGTTCTTGAGTTGTTAATAGATAACTGTCTATGTATATAACCACAGGAATATAACAGCTGCTCTCCATGACATTAAAAGCCTCGCAGTGCCATGAACCAAACTTTGAAACTGAATAGTGAACATATACTGATGTTTTATACTGTTTAGTACTCGTTTAAACTTCACCAAACACACCAGTACAGTCTAAAATTTTAAAACCTAAGTTCTTCAAAATTTCAGTTCCACATTAAATGCTGCGGCTATATTCACACAAACACACTAACACCGGCATAGTTAAAGTTTTTGTTAAACACTTTAAACAGTGAAGCAGTTACAGGCACCTGGATTTGTTTGTTTACACCACATTTTGTTCTGTATATGGCTGGTTGTTTATTCTTAAGCCAAAAAAGTAGGGAGAGTACAAGTGGAAATCAGGTGCAACTGTCAAGAAATGGTCACATTTTGGCACAGAGTTCAAAATTAAATTTAGGGCCCCAGTAATGTCTGAACCGGCTCTGTGTGTAGGTGGCTCCTTTTCTTCTTGTTCTGGGTCCTACTCAGTGTTGAACATATAGTCTGGTAAATGATCAGCGTAAACATGGGATGGGTGGGGCATGACTGACAACAGCTTATTTGCATAAAAGTGACAGGGCCATTATACTGTTGGATGCCTCAATGCTTCTTCACCTGGGTCAGGTTTCACAGCAGTTTTTTTGGACATGCAGATTGTGTGTGAACCATAGCAGTCTCTCACAGTTTACAGACAATCGGAGAGCAGTGCTTTTCAAATTAATCATGACCACAACAAAAAGAGAAAAACTGTTTAACAGCCCTTAATTCTAGGGTCAATTCAGTGGGTAAATTAGCAGGTAAAACCAAATCTGGGAATATTTTGCTTTGACCAAATGTACCTGGCAATACCTGACAAAAAATTATTTATACACTACACTTCATAGAAATAGGATTCCAGTAGTGAATTAATTTACTCAATAAAATGTAAAAAAAGCAGTTACAGAAAATTAATTAATGAATGATATTGAGTTTTTGGAATAAACAAAATATAGAAAGCTATGAAAAGAACCAAAAAAAGAAACGAATGTGCAATTTACTTTTACTCCACCAGGCTGAATATGGCTCGTCGATCTCAGTGTTCCTCAGCTGGAGACAACCTTCTGGACCCCAACTATTTGCCTCCGCACTACCGTGAGGAATATCGTCTAGCTATTGATGCCCTAATTGAGGCTGGTATAGAGGGCTACTATGGGTTTCTACATGAAGCAAATGTGGTGGACTTCTTATCTCAGCCAGAGATTGGGTACATCAAATGTAGGTTGCAGGGGCCACTGCAGAGAGCACAGCCAGAGAGGAAATACATGATTGGAGAAGGTGATGGTTCCTCAGACACTTACTGGCCAACTCAGTCAGATCTTGATGCCCCAGGCCTTGACTTGGGATGGCCACCACCACAAAGATTTGTTGGACCCACAGAAATTACAACACTGGTCAACCCTCCTGATCCTGAAATGCCAAGTATCAAGGAGCAAGTTCGCAGGATGATTAAAAATGCACAACAAGTAGGTTTTTCTACTAAATTTGTTATTTAGTTATACACACTAATGCTTTCGGAGAAAAGCCTTAAACTATCTAACTTTGGTACACCCAAAGAAAATGTTCAGTACCATTAGTCAGAATATAAATGCCCCACATTTCATTGCAATTATATATTTTTTAATTAGTTTGACTTCAGATATCTTGAGTCCAATATGTTTATAAGGTTTTGTACTTTGTAACATAAGCTTATCAATATATACAGCCGTTTCCACAAGCGTGAGTCACTGAGGATATTGTATATCAAATCTGCAGTGATGTGCAAATCATTGAAACTATATTTAATAGAAAATATTACAAAGACAATATATTGAAAAGACAAGTACTTTCTGTTACTGATTTTTGACAAATAAATGCCAAATTTGATTTTGATGCCAGTAGCAAGTTTCAAAATTTGGGACACAACTCTAATGAAGTTGTGTAAAACTTGTCATAACTAATAATTAGCAAAATTTAAATAATATGAGTATGTATACAATGAGCATCACAATGAAGGCGAATCTTTCAAAATTATAGATGGGGTGGGGTTCACCACTCTGAAAATGTGCAGTAGTATATATAGTGCAACAATTCAAGAATGAAGTTTCACAACAGAAAATAAGCAAAGACTTGGGCTATGATCTTTGGGCCCTAATGTGTCACTGCATTAACAACATTACATGGGGTGTAAATCACAGCATGGGCTCAGGATCACTTCCAAATAGCAATGTGTGAGAAAACCGTTTGTGGCTGCATCAACATATGCAAATTAAAAGTGTACCATACAAAGATGAAACAATATATACTAAATCCAGTAACACAGCTGCCTTCTCTGGGCCTGAGCTCATTAAAGATAAACTAAGGTGAAGTGGAACATAGTATTTTTCACAATTTTCTCACAAGAAAACCCATGGATATCACATACTCTGTGCAAAAAGGATAGGGCATGGTATTGATGCACTGTCCAAATGCCAGCATCCATGAGGGCATGGAGGCATTAGTACACAATGCATGGGTGTCTTAAACAATTTCTAAGTTTCAATGCATAATATGTTGTCTTTGTAATGATCTCTATGAAGTATAGAGTTACAATTGTTTTCAATATTTCAATGCATTATATTTGTAATTATATCTTTGCATTTTGTATACACCTGTACCCTGGGAAAACACTATTAAACTTCAATTTACTTTGATTGCACCTTGAAGAATATAAATGGCCCCACACACAGTAAACTGTAATGAAACATGTACTAGTTTTCCATGTGTGTATATGCTTTGAGTCACATATGTTCATGAAGAGACAACTGATTTATTGTTGTATTGTGTAATAGGGAAGAATGAAGTGCCTTTCATTTTGTATTTACCAAAGGTGGTTGCCGTGGCAATGGACATGTTTACAGATGTTGACATCTTTGCTGATATCCTCAATGCAGCAATGCGCAATGTGGCTGTTTATATTCTTTTGGATGAGATGAATTCTCACCACTTTGTTGCAATGGCAAACAACTGTAGGGTCAATCTGCATGAGATTAAAGTAAGTATTTGTCTAATACCCTATTCATTTGACGAATTAATCATTAACATGAATCACATTTTAACAAAGCATATTTTGCTATGGGGAGAGATAGAAACTATAGAAGTTGCTATAGTTGCTATATAAGTCCAGAATGTGACATTATTACATTACTTAATTTGATACTTAAGATTTAATTGTAATGTTCATGATTTTAATCGAAAAACACCTTTTATAATATTCTGAGGATGTTTCCTCAATATTTGTTAGCTCTCCAATCTGTTTGCGTGTTGGAAACCGATCTAATGTGTTTACGAAACCCCAGTGCCAGTAAACGGATAAATATAAAAAAACTGTCTCGGTATTCTAGACTTTGGCATGTGGAGATTTTGATGTGGAGACAATGGAGAGATCTCCAAACTTTGAAAAGCACAAACCAAAATGAGAATATTGCTCTATTTTTGCTCCATAGGTGGGTAATATTGACTTATTTTTGTTTAACGGATTACTTAACTCTCCAAATTCAGGATATGGCTAACTGCATTACTGAAAGTACTACAAAACTAAACAACTCAAGGGCCCAGGGAAAACAACCCACTGTAGGCGGGACTATGACTCCATTGGCTGCCGCAGTAAATGATTGACAGTAAACTCTGGCTGCTGATTGGCTAAATAAATGTTATGACCAATGAGAAGTGCATATTCTGTTTCGGAGCCGTGGGGTATCTGCCACTCCCTCCGGCTGAAGGAGAGCATCTGTCTGAAACAAATCACCCGTTTTAACAATCCAATTTCAAAATTACGAAACATATCGGTTCCATATCAGTGCAATAAGCAACATGGTTTTAGTCCAAATACGGGATGATTTTAACGTATTTTATTTGACAAACCTAGTCTGCAGCGAAATTAGAGAAGTTTCGCTGGATTTTAATGTCGTTAAATTGAGGGCACCTTCAAAAGCTTTTCACAGTGATCCCATGCTCCCAACTGTCTGTGATATGAAGCTGAATTCAGGGGCTTGGGGGATATTTGTTCGAACTTCCACAATAAATGTTGCGCAAATGCGTCTCCATAAAAGTTGGCCCCCATGTCCTAAAACAACAGTGCCACCCAGCAGTGGCTTGTTCGCCTGCTGGCCACATTTGTGGATCAGGCTGCATTTGTATTTGGATCGGGTGAAATGCGAAAGGAAAGTCTCAAAATCCAAAGATTCTACAATTTACAAATAAATTGTAAATTCTAGACTTCGACTTTAAAAATATATTACAACGTAAATGTATTTATGTATGCATTTATTTTCACATAAAATAGTGATATATCTATGAAAACCAAAAACATGTATTTATGAATGTAACTGTATTTGTACAAATTGCAGACTGAGAGAGACAGATTGGGATGTATAAATTTGTGTGATTAGTGAAACATATATGTGACTTGTGTTTAATTTGTGGATTAACATTTATGCATTTGTAAAGTATTTTGAGTGAGTGAATGTGTGAGTGTAAGTGTGGCCCTGTGAAGGACTGGCGCCCCCTCCAGGGTGTGATCTTTGCGCCCAATGATTCCGGGTAGGCTCTGGACCGCGACCCTAAACTGGAAAAGTCGTTACAGATAATGAATTAATGAATGAATTAACCATTCCACATTAAAATATACTATACTTCTGAATGTAAACAAACCAGAGAGAATAATTGCAGATGTCTCCTTTGAGTATTATATTACTTTTTTGACCAGTGCATTCATGATATTCTGGGGAACAATGACAAAAAATCTCAAAATGTATGTAAATGTACAACCAGGCAGTTACCTAGTAATCATTGTGCATTATTTTAGAAGGTTAAATTCACTCTCATGTTTGAAGGTGTTACACTAAGGAAAAAATGTTCTATTAGAGCAGTAGTCAGTAATTATTGCCAACAATGCCCAACCCTGCTCCTGATGATCTAATACTTTACAGAATGTTGGTCTAACCTTAACTTAGCAAACCTAATAAAATTAATTATCTCTTGAAATAGCATGTTATCTGAATATCAAATCAAATTTATTTGTATAGCGCTTTTTACAACTGATGTTGTCACAAAGCAGCTTCACAGAATTCCAGTAAGACAGGGCAGTCGTTTACTCGGAAAAATGTAAAGGGATGGAATGAATTTTGAACTGTTTGGTGTTTGTAAAGCAGAAAATGTGAACATTTCCAGAGTGTGGCTAATGACTCCGGCAGATCTGAATATGACAGCTTTAACTAAAAGGAGAGAACCAGAAGGACACACAGACACGGGAGCATCCTGAAACACAGGCATCCCTCCGCTCCACCGTCAACAAACCTGAATGATCGCGTGAAGCGGCGGGATGAAAGCACCAGCGTCTCAGTTTACTATAATTCCCTGTGTCCATGGACACCCCAGATCTGCCGCCTTTATCTATGTATCTATGGGGGAGCATTAACTACCAAAACATAAACTAAACAAATGAGTTTTTAGCCTAGATTTGAAGATTGCGACTGTGTCTGAGTCCCGAACATTTTCTGGAAGATCATTCCAGAGTTGGGGGGCTTTATAAGAAAAGACTCTTCCCCCAGCTGAGGCCTTCTGAATTCTGGGAACAATTAAAAATCCAGTATTCTGTGATCTGAGTAAACGTGGAGGCTGTATTATAAAACATAAATACAATAAAAGAACAAAGGATTATTCGGAATTACTCGACGTTACTGGTAAATTTTCTTTCACACTCTAGCTAGCGCAAGACGTCTCCTGGGAAGCTGAGTGAGGTCCTTTTAGAGTCTTTGTTTCGTTGGCATAAGGAAGATAAACGTCTCGCTTGGAGAGGTTGATAATTAGAGAGAGAGCTCGTAAGAGCGCACAAAGTAGAGAGAGAAGATGTCGGAGAAGAGAAGAGCAGAAGCAGAGTATAGTTAGAAGTATAGAAGTGAGCGCCGTGGTCTGGGCACACTCTTTTCAGAGGTGGCGCGGTCACGCCCAACTGGGAGGTATCCTTCCTTTGATTGGATCCTGGGTCTGAGGCTCACGTGACTTGTTTCACGTTTCAGAGAGAGAGAAAAGATACACGTATACACAAAATTGAATAACATAAAAATTAGCTATACGTACTTGTGGTATAGCATAATATGTGTCCTGGATTATTAATATCAAACATCTACATGTATATATCTTGGGTACTTTATGATTACATCCCACTACAATATTATGTTAGAAGATATTAATTCGTTTTCTTATTTAGAGACAGAAACTTTCTTTCATGATTGGAACAGTAATACACATCACTTCATTGGTTGGTACACGTTCATCTAAGGACAACAAAAGGGGCTGACATTAATACATATTTGCATAAAACAATGTTTATGAACACTCGTTGCTCGGTGTGCATCTAGGAGTCAGTAGGGCGAAACACGATTTCGCAAACGTCCACTTGGGGTCGCTGTTGGTCCATGCTGTTCGTCCTGTGCGGATGGGTTACCCGGAGGTCAACTCGAGTTAAGTCAGCGCTGCCATCTGTTGATTTTCACACGAGATAACGCTTTGCCGTTTAGGCGCCACAGCCATAAAGCTGAATTATCACCCACAGTTGTTCCCCACTTTGTTTGATCTCCCCTCTGCCAAAGAGCATAATAAACGGGTTTGTTATCTTTCATCATAGCAACATCCAGCCTTTCACGTCTTTTACACAGTCCTCTGTTTTCTTTAATCTGTGTTTGTCATCGGGCTTGGCTGAAATATACAATTGCGTGTCGTCTGCATAACAGTGAAAGTTAATGTCATGGTTTCTTATAACTGTGTCTAGCGGTAACATGTATAATGTAAATAATAATGGTCCTAAAATAGAGCCTTGTGGAAATCCAAATCTTACTTTAGAATAATTTGAATTTAGATTGTTTACTTTTACGAATTGATAACGTTCCCTTAAGTAAGATTTGAACCATAATAGGGCTGTCCCTGTAATTCCAACCATGTTTTCTAACCTTTCTAGGAGAATATTGTGGTCTATTGTATCTAAGGCTGCGCTGAGGTCAAGAAGCACCAACAGGGATACGTGGCCTTGATCAGAGGCAAGAAGAAGATCATTTGTTATCTTGACTAGAGCTGTCTCTGTACTATGATGTGGCCTGAATCCAGATTGGAATTTTTCATATATATGATTCTTATGTAGATATGAACTAAGTTGTTGGGCCACGGCTTTTTCTAAGATCTTGGACAGAAATGGCAGATTTGAAATAGGCCTGTAATTAGACTAGCATCAAGATTTGGTTTCTTGATCATAGGTTTAATAACTGCTAGTTTAAAAGCTTTGGGTACATGGCCCAGGCTAAGGGATGAGTTTACTATAGTTAAAAGAAGATTGGTAATAGCTGGTAGTACTTCTTTGAGCATTTTTGTGGGAATTGCATCAAGTGTGCAATCAAGTCTTCTCTAGTTCTAACTGTGGGAGTGGGTAAAAGGTTTCAAGTCTTTCTTTTACAATTACATTATGTTTTATATCCTTCACATTGGGTGGCAGCCAGGTCGGATTTAATCCTGTGGCTTGAGTTTGTTGTCTAATTTATTTAATTTTATTATGAAAAAAGTCCATAAAATCTTTACTGGTGAGAGTTAGTTGTTCGGAACCTGCTTGATTTTTTGTAGTTCTGGAAAACACACTAAACAGTGCTCTCGTATTATTTTTATTATTGGAGATCAGCGAAGCCAGATATGCTGAGCGAGCTTTAGTAAGGGCATTTCTATACTCTATAAGGCTGTCCTTCCAGAATGGAAGACTTCCAGCTTGGTTGATCGGCATTTCCACTCTAGTTTCCGTGATGTTTGTTTTAAAGTACATTATACCATGGTGCGAGCTTTTTCTGTCTTATACTTTTATGTTTAAGTGGTGCTACCTTTTCTAAAGTAGATCGACAGGTATTTTCTAAGTAGTCAGTTAGTACATCTAGGTCCATTGGGTCTGATGGAGAGGGAATATCACATCCTGGTGTGGTAGATTAAAATTCAGCAGGGATGGGCAAACAAGGAGTGGCTTTGTAATCTGCATTATAAGACCTAGTTTGCCAGCCAGGTGTGCTGCACTTGATGGTGTGAGACTGTTCCACTTAAAATGTTTTTTATTAAGTGCATGTAAATTTTGTCAATCAGATTCCTGCAGTTATCTGATTATGCATGTATACTCATACTGTGGTTAATTTTTGCTTTTCCTTCTGCATATGCATACAGATGTAATAACAATCTAAAAATTGTATAAAATAGTATATCACTTCCTTACCCCTGTTCTCCCTGTGAATATGCATCTAAGAGCTTGGTACATCCACCAGTAAAGGGAGAGTCTGATACGTTCATTGCATTCTGCCAGTTGAATTCTATCTGTCTCCTTCTACACATCATGACAAAATTGCAGATTTGAGATCAGTCCTTTTGTGTCAGTCAAATTCTTTTTCCTGCAGTGGTAGGTGGTTCTTGGCCACGATAAGCGCGAAAGGTACCAGATTCTAGCAATGTGAGACTAGCAACACGTTTACAAGAAGACAAAGCAGGAAGTTTGTCATGAAGTTCTGTTTTATTTTTCGCTGTTGCAAAGCATAAATTAAATTATTTCCAGATCGTGCAGTTATCTAATTATTAAGTGTATGTAAACACACTCAATTTCTTGAAGACAGTACCTAAATGTCCTTTATGTTCTTCTGATAATAGTAAAAATAAGAGTGAGAAATTTATGAAATATTTATGTTACACTGTGAGTGTTCTGGTGGCTCTGCAGTTAGAGTCACTCTCTCACAGCTCCAGGATCTCAGGGTTCTTGGTTCAGTCCCAGTGCAGGTGACTGTCTGTGAGTTTGATGTGTTCGTTTTCTCTGGGTGTTCTGTTCACCTCACATAGTCCAAAAACACATATTGGCAGTTGAGATGGGCTATTCAAAATTGCCTTCTGATGTGAATTTTTGAGTGAATGAGGTGAGAGTGTACCTCATATACTTGGGCCCAGTGTTTCTGGGTGGGCTCTGGAGCTAGAATATATGTTGTTCCACTCAGATGCCAAAGGGGCATAAAATGTTAACAAAATGCTTGTATCAGATGTTGCAATGTATGACAGCAAGAAACACCACCTCCAGAAGCTTGGAGTACAGATAAGAAAATGTTTTTTTTTATATATTTTTTTGTAGTTTAGTTAGTGAAATCTATATATCTGTTATCAAAATAGACCTTTTATAACCTTGTTCAGTATGTTTTATATTAAGCATGATCTTCCTCATTAGACGTGAGATTCAAGCCATCTGGTCACACAGAAATATAATAAACCTCAAGGACAAAAGCCCCTTGCTATGGGGCTTCATAAACATTAAAACAAACACACATTTCTGTGTTTTTGTTTCTGAGCTCTGGCAAAATGGTTGAGCATCTTAATGCGAGAGCTTTCTACCAGGTTTCCTTTATCTCTTTTCACTTGTTTTGAGCCCTGTCCTCTCTGTTTGAGCTTTGTCCTCCTCTTTAGTTTTTAAACAAAATGAATAAGTAAAGTCTGCTAAAAAAAGTCCTCCTGAAAAATATTAACCCTCTTAATATTAATATTAATAAACATTAATCCTGTGCGATTAGACATGACAGAACTGTAGTCAACTCTGCTGACAGATGTGCGTGAATTGATTAACCACTCACATCTCTGTTGTTTTCACCAAGATATTTATCAAGTGCCAATCCACTATAAACGTTAGTGACGTCCGATGGTAAAATGACATAACACCAGCTCCCACGTAAAATTAGTCCTGTCCAAATATGGATTTACTTTGGGTTTCAGCACAACACATCTGACTCCCCCTTACACCCAAGGTCTGAGGTTCAAGACATTTTTTACATTTATATATTTATTATTAAGGCTTTCAGGCTTCCTTAGTGGCGCTGCATTAAGTCCATTCTTGCATATTGTTTGTTTCCCCAAATAGAGGACCGGAGTTTAAATCTGTTGTTGGGGCATCTACCCAACAAAAATGGAGGCATTAATTCAATTTTAATGTGATACTTGAATGAGTAAAAGAAAAAAACTCCAATATGGTCAATATGGATCAATATGGTACCAGTACACAAAGGTAATTTTTTTTCTGTACTGTATCAGTAATAATAGAAAAACATAAACTTAGTTGTAAAAAAAAAAGTCTTCTTAATTTCAGTGTTTTTTTTTATTATTTTTTTTTTTACAAGAAATATAAATCCCCTAATGTTTTCAACATGCATTAGGGCCTGTTTACCTGACAGTAACATATGTTTTGTTTCCAGATTGTATCTGGGTTTGTTTTCCACTTGTCATAAAAAATACTCATTAGTTACTCATAAAAAAGTCATTAGTTTAATGCAGATTAATTTTTAAAATATGCACGTGAAATTATATTCTGAGTTTGTTTTGTTCAGTTATTTACTGTCACATTTTGTGTCCAACATATGTAGGAAATTAGAAATTGAATTTGAACATAAGACATACAGTTAGACTTGTAGAAATTTAGAATGCTTGTTATCAACAGTAGCGAATATTTTTGTGAAGAGAATGTAGAGTACTGTATCATGCTTCATTAAAACATGTATCTACATACATGTGCTCAACTTTTGTTCAGAATCAGCTTCTTATCACTGGTAAAGATGCAGCTTTCCTCTCAATGTTTCCCGCAGCTTCAGTGATTTAAACAGATTTCAGTAGCGAAACGAGACGAGTCTTTGGATAAATGCTGGGCTTTGTCCCGCCCATCGGACACTCAGTGTCTCTGGGGGTCTATGGGGCAGTGGGCTGGCCTCGGCTGGCCCGGACGCTCAGCTTCTGCATGGTGATTGGATGATTTGTCTGAGGCTGAATCCCTTTTTGATTGACAGCGAAATCAGCGAATCAGCGATCCTTTGGTGTAAAGATCTGTGGGAGCACAGGCGGACACACTTCACATGGGCCAAGGCCATTTAAGCAGCCTAGCTCTGCTGGCCATTGAGAGGACACTAGTCAAGTCCCTGGAAAAGGCACCTTGTTGGTACGACAGGGTCACAGATCATTTTCTTGAAAAGGAACGGAGGGTAGAATTTATCTATAAATAAACTGACACAAATTGAGCGAAATTGAGCTTCCCCTCCTTGAAAGACCAGCATTCGCCACTGGTGTATATGTGATTTTTTTTTGGTGTGGAAGCAAGCTGCTCTCTATATTCCTGAATATGCAGAAAGTATTAATCATTTGCATCCTTCACCATAAGCAAACAAATATTGTTTATTGTCTACAGCACTTTAGTTGGTATATGTGGCTTCTGAATTTAGATTAGGTAGTGATTTTTATAGAGTATATTGGGATTAATGCTTGTAATGTTGTAAATCTTAGATAAATAAAGATAAATGATTTCTTTTCTAAATTTGCTTTTAACTGCATATCATTTGGGCAGCACGGTGGCGCAGCAGATAGTGTCGCAGTCACACAGCTCCAGGGGCCTGGAGGTTGTGGGTTCGATTCCCGCTCCGGGTGACTGTCTGTGAGGAGTTGGTGTGTTCTCCCCGTGTCTGCGTGGGTTTCCTCCGGGTGCTCCGGTTTCCTCCCACAGTCCAAAAACACACGTTGCAGGTGGATTGGTGACTCGAAAGTGTCCGTGAATGTGTGTGTGTGTGTCTGTGTTGCCTTGTGAAGGACTGGCATCCCCTCCAGGGTGTATTCCCGCCTTGCGCCCAATGATTCCAGGTAGGCTCTGGACCCCCCGCGACCCTAAAATTGGATAAGCGGTTACAGATAATGGATGGATGGATGCATATCATTTGCAGGAAATAAATGTTATCTGGTGTTGGATTATATCACTTATCTCCTATTTTCTGTTTAGTTCCTGCGAATTCGAATTGTCTCTGGAAGCACCTACTTTTGCCATACAGGAAAATCATTCAAAGGTCAGATGATGAATCGATTTGTGCTGGTGGACTGTAGAATTGTTCTCAGTGGCAACTACAGGTAGCATTATTCAGACATTATTTGTAAAATTGTGTCAGTAACAAAATTGTTTTTTTTTTTTTTTTTCATTTAATCTTCTTCATTTTTGCAGCTTTATGTGGTGTTTTGAGAAGATTCATCGCTACTTAGCTCATGTATTTACTGGACAACTTGTGGCTAACTTTGATGAAGAGTTTAGAATTCTTTATGCCCATTCAGAGCCTCTGGTGATTGAAAATCCTGTGACATTTGTGGAAGATTACAGAAACATCCCTGTAAGACACAGCTTAGAAACCCCCCATATATATAAGAGAGAATATCCAGCCATTGAACACATGCATGTAGAATGGCCTGCACATGCATCTGAAGATCATATAAATGTACAGTCAAAAATGTTGCCATTTAGGAGAAGTGAAACAATCCTCAGTTCCAAAGATGAGCATATTTTTCATCCAACACATGACCATCAACAATTTAGAGGGGAGCATTCCTACCTGGACCAGAGAAGGTTTATGAAAGTCCAGCACACAAAGGAAATGGGTGGATTCAGAAGGCATGTGTATCCAGGAGTACCACATTATCCTCCAATTAGTACAGTAAACAAAAAGCAAAATATAGAGGGTTTAGAAACCCAGAGTGCCCAATTTCCCAGGGAACAATATTTCAGTGAGAGGATAGACCCAGACCCTAGCTATCATATTTATGGAAAATCTGGGGACCACAGCTACCATCAATTAGATCACTTCCCAGGACCTGATTTTCCTCATGTGATTGATGATTCAGAAACCCTTGGTGATTATGACCATGTACAGAGATACCTACATACGTGTTCTGCTGTGGAGACAGGACCTGCTGGAAATTTGTTAGTGCCTGGTCAATCAACTCACAGGAGACACAGTATGGGTCAAAGTTACACATGTCAGACATCTCCAACACAGCCAAACCCAACAGAATCAAAATATTTTTTAAAAGTACTTCACAAACAAGGCCAAAAAGGAGACTTAAGAGACTGGAGGATTAGTTCCTATCTTACTGCACTTCAGCCCCCAGAACAGGAGGACATATCAGATATTCAAAGAACTGACTCGTCTGATTGTGTACCCTATGTCATGCAGGGAAGACCACATGAGCCAGAATTTACAGAGGCAAGACAAGACAATAGCGAAATCATCAGGTTTCCCACTTCTAAGAAGATGTACTTACCTGTTCAGCCATTGAACACTTTAACTCAGCCAGAGAAACGACTTGGCATTCCATTAGATTTCAGGACAGTTTCGACAAATGCCAAACCAACCCCGCCAACAACATCAGAGTCATCTTGTAATACGGAAGGTGACAAATCAGAAGAGCTGCAAAACAGAGAATCCAAAGACACAAATTTGATTTGTGAAGAATTTGTGAGGAGGAGGCCCAATCTAGCTTTCCAAAGAAGTTCAAGATTAAGGCACTCACTGATTTTTAACTCTAATCTTGAACTTAACACTTTAGAAGATATTAGAAATCCCCTTAGCCAGGACAATGGGGATGACCCATCAAAACATTGTACTGTTGTTTCTAATATGTTGGAGAAAAAGAAAGCTGCAACGAGAGATCTTTTTAAATGGAGTAATCTTGTAAAATCTAGTGACACATCTTCAGATCCTGCTCTTAAGACTGATTCTGAAAACATGCACAGAAAAGAAGAAACTTGTGAGGGAGAAAAAGATGAGTCTGTTGAACTTCTTACAAAGGATTCTCAACAAGAAGCAAACTCTTACACCAAGGTTCAACCTCAAGATGCCCTTGCAGAAAATTCTCAAACAACTCAACTCCCAACTGCTACTTTGCACAGATCAGTGCCCCTCATTGATATGAATGATCCTGATTGTAGACTGAGATATTTCAAGGAGTTAGCTGCAAAACGCAAAGCTGAACTTGCAAGCTTGGCCACCAAAGACAGTGCCCACAAAGAACACGATAAGCCATACAGGTCGCACCCCATTGACACAGTTGAAGAAAAAGATTGTTTAGACACATCAAAAAACCCACAGGCTGCCACAGCCCTGATACCTACATCTCTACAAAAATTGCCTTTGGACACTTTTAAAACTTCTCAGGACTCTTGTACTAAGGCAAATAATTTACAAAACCTACCTGATAAACTTCTGAAGCACAAATTATCCCCCGATATTATCATGACACAAGAAAATATTTCTAAGTCTTACACTCCTTGTAGAGCAATGCCTACAAGTGCCACAGATGCTGAAAAAATAAAGCTTAAGCAACAACTAACTGACTCATCTTCAAATAAAGTAGAAATCAAGAGTATTTGTGATACAAGCCCAGGAGAAATTACAGCCCCCAAATGTACAAAGACCCAGTTGAGCTCTGAGTTTATATCCCCAAAGACAAAATCACCCTGTATTAATAATTCAGACGCTTCTAGTTTACCAGCTGTTCTCACACCGAAACATTTAAAGCATAATCTTACAGATTCCCTTTCTTCCCATTTTGTCAAAGGGGCTAACTTACCCCTTAAACCCAGCAGCATGGAGCCAAGTTCTTGTTATTCTGTAGAAACTGATAAAACAAACAAAATTACTTCCCAGTATCCAGGTGCAACAGAGACAGGGTATTCCAAACATCCTGTTCCAGGTGAGATTGAACCTCCCCAATGTTTTACTTCAGCCAAGACAAGCCTTGCTCCACAGACCGACACTAGACAACATATGCTTACAAAAAAGACTGCTCCCAATGAACATCCCCCTGTAGCATGCCAAGATGAAAATAGAGACAGTAACCAGAATCATTCTGCAAAAACCATTGGCCTCTCTCAGTATCCCACTACAGAAGAGTCCTTCTCACCCACTGTAAAAGACACCAAATCTTCCCATCATGTCACAACAAAAGAGACAAGTTATTCAAAACATTCAAAAGAGATAGGTCCTTCTCAATGTCTTGCTGTAAAAGAGAACTGTCCTTTCCAGCATCCCACTGAAGTAGAGTTTGGGCTATTCCAGCACCCATCAGCAAAAGAGACTGGTCCTCCCCAACATCCCCGAAGAATACATAGTGGTCTTTCCCAATGTTTTAGTGCAGAAGAGACTGGTGCTTCTCATTGCCCCACTGCCAAAGAAACAGGTCTTTCCCTGCATCAGTCAGAGTATCCAGCAGAAGTAGAGACAGATACTTCAGTAAAAAAGACTGAGCCTTTCCAAAATCCCATGGCAAAAGAGACTGGTCCATCACAACAACCCACTGAAAAAGAGTTCTGTCTTTCTCAAACTCTTGGAAAAGAAGCTGATACTTCCCTAAGTCCAACTGCAAAAGAAACTGGTACCTCCCAACCATCCAATGAAAAGTCCCCTAATGTAGCAGACAGCAAGACAGGTCTTTCCCAGTCTTTCTGTGGAGATCTTTTTAAGTGTCCCTCTGAAATGGGGCCTTCCAAACTTTTTACAGTAATAGCAAGTCCCCCCAAACATGTTTCTACATCAGAAAGTGGACTTTCCCAGCATCCCCTGGAAATTGAAACTGGTCCTTCGCAACATCACACAGAAAAAGAGACTGGTCTTACACAACATCCCCCTGCAAAAGAAACTGGTATTTCCCAACCATCCATTCAAAAGCCTCCCAATGCAGCAGACAGTAAGTCAGATTTTTCACGCTCCCTTAGTTCAGACCCTTCTAAGCATCCGGCTCAAATGGAACCTTCAAAACTTTTAACAGCAATGGCAAGTCCCCCTAAACCTGAATCAGCATCAGAAAGTGGTCTGTCCCAGCATCCCTTGCAAATAGAAGCTAGTCCTTTCCTACATCACACTGAAAAAGAGACTACCCAACCTCCCCCTGCAACAGAAACTGATACTTCCCAACAATCCACAGAAGCCCCTCTCATTGAAGCAGACAGCAAAACAGATTTTTCCAAATCCTTCAGTGAAGGCCTTTCTGAGTGTCCCACTGAAATTGGACCTTCCAAACCTGCAAATTGGACCTTCACTGCAATGGAAAGTCCTCCCAATCCTGCATCTACATCAGAAAGTGGTCTTTCCCATCATCCCCTGGAAATAGAAATTGGTGCCACCCAACACCTCCCTGAGAAAGAAACTCTTGCCTCCCAACCATCCATTGAAAAGCCTCCCAATGCAGCAGACATTAAGACAGATCTTTCCCAATCCCTTAGTTCAGACCCATCTAAGCATCCCACAGAAACTGAACTTTGCACTGCAATGGCAAGTCCTCCTAAACCTGAATCTGCATCAGAAAGTGGTCTTTCCAAGAATTACCTAGAAATAGACATTGGTCTATCCCAACATCCCACTGAAAGAGAGACGGGACTTTCCCAACAGCTCCCTCTAAAACAGACTGGTTCTTCACCACAACCCATGGTAGGGCCTTCCCTATATTTCACTGAAACAGTGAGTCGTCCTAAACCTGACACTAAATCAGATATTTCCATCCATTCAGAGCCTTGCTTCTGTCCCAGCACTAATTTAACAGGTACTAAACCACTGGCACCATCTACACTGACAAAGGTTGATTCTGGCCCACATACTTCTGGCTCCTCCTTTAGGCCTGACACAAAAGATTCTATCCCTCTTACTGTAGCAGGAAACAAACAATCTATGAGTATACCCACTTCAGGACTTCTGTCACCAGAGACTGTATGTAGTAACAGCACTGAAGAGTCTCATCTTCCATCACAGTGTCCAACAACAATAGAATCTGGTTTTATTTCTGAATCATCCACAACAAGTAATTGCACATCAATCAACATCACTTCCAAATACATGTCTCAAAAAGATAATGATTCTGCAACAACACTGTCAGCAAATGTTCTGTTCCCTGAGGATTTCTCAGCCAAACCAAATTCTCTGAACACTGGCTTAGGTGACAATCCCTTACCAGAATCTAATTCAGATTTAAGCCTCACAATAACAGAAACTGACCCAGTCACAAGCGCATGGCAAATAGATAAAATCACTGGACATCATGAATCTGACATGTCGTCTTTACCACTTAACACAACCTTATCAGATGTAACTTCAACTATCTGCAGCACGGCATCAGAAACAGGCTTGTGTGCAAATAGTACAGTGGAGACGGTCTTTGTTGCCAGCCCTACTCAAGCAGACACAAGCACACCTGCAGAGCATAATACAGTAAAAACTAGTTCTTGTATTGCAGTGACTGCAACTATTGACAACTTTGAACCAGCTACTAGTATCTTATTCTCTGTTGCAACCTCAGACACTACTAAGACAGATCTTAACTCACTGAATGACTGTTCTCAATCCAATCTTGTTAGTAACCTTACAACTTCAGAATATAGCTCAATTGATCACCCAATTCAAAAAGGTTCCACCCCAGAACTACCTGAGGCCCAAATGCTAACCTGTACACAGTGCTGTGCTGATATAAAATTTAATAATGATGTAAATACTATTTCGTCAGAACTCTTCCAACCCCTAAACCAGTCTGATAGAGAGAACCTAACAGATCAGGATATTACCTATTCACCACGTGTCTCTGTATTTGAAAGTAAGGATAAAGAGCACAACAAGGAATGCACAGAAGAACAAATACAGCTTCAAGAGGCATCCAGAAACATAGTGTGGGATGTGGTTGTGGAGGTTCCTAAGAACCTGGATAAAAAAATGGAGCAAAATTCAAAGGAAAGACCACAAGGCACCAATGTGGAGCAGTCTCAAGAACTACAAACATGCACTGATTTAGTCAGTCAGCAGTCTCCTGCTGCAGACAGGCCACCCTGTCCATCCTCTACTGTAAATATTCTGTCTTGTAGCAACCTTAGGGATGACACAAAGGTTCTTTTGGAGCAGATATCAGCAAAGAACGAGGGCAGAATGACAAAGATGTCCCTTGCTGGCACACATGCTGTTAAAGAAGAGGTGGATAATGTGAACTCCAATACAGATAAAAAAAATTCTGGTTATCTACCTAGTAGGCATCAAACGTGGACCTCCAGGGCTTCAGCCGAGGAGCGGGAAAAGTTACTTAAAAGGATGGAGAGCATGAGGAAAGAGAAAAAAGTTTACAGCCGTTTTGAGGTAATTAAAATTGTTCATGTTATCCAATTGTTCATTTTTAAATAAAAATTGTGAAATGCTACTGTTTTGGTGTGAGTTTCCCAAACTTTGTAATGTGAAATACTGTATTAATTCAATTTTAAGAACACCCTTTTATAAATGGCCTGAAAGCTGGTTATTGGAGTGCAAAATATTTTTGAATATACCAGTAAACTATTGGCCCTATCTTTGGGAGATCGCCAATTAAATCACAGATGATGCCTCATTCATCTGATGCCAGGAGTACATGAGAGCAAAAGACAGCGCACTCTCCTTGGTGTTATCATATGCACCATGTTAGCCTTGATTAACAACTCCTTGCAGTTAGTGCTCTCCTTCATGCATCTTCAGATCTGTAGTGGTGTTGTGCTCTAGCAGCAGTTAGAAAATAAACTTTTTACTAATTTACATGTTTCAGAGGAAGTTTATATGAAATATGAGGAATCGGGGAGAAAATTAATTAAAACATTTAATCAATTTTCAGTTACTTTTGATTTTTTGCACTGGTCCAGGAGATTGGTCAATAAAAAAACTGTAAATTTATGCATTACAACGTTGATAAAAGACACCTTTGAAATTCCAAAATGGTGTTTGAAATAACTTCTTTCTAATTAGTTTGAGATTTCATAATTCGTGTTTTCAGGAAACTCATCCCTATTATTATAACATGGTTAAAGGTAAAGTATGTTTACAGTAGTTCTATATATTTTTCAGTTTGATTTAAAAAATGAATGATGCTATTTTTTTGGCTAATATGTGCTTTGTTTGCATTTGATATTTAGGCATAATGGGAGCATAAAAGAAGAGGAACAGTAGAGTGAAATTTTATTTTGGAAAACTACTGGACTTCAGCTTTTGTGAAGTATTAATTCTGGAATATGCAGATACTGTATGACAAACAGCTGCTGGGTTCTTGGATGTTGCAATATAAAATCTGCTTGTTTGCTAAAGAAACAGTAAATTGCTTGAAACTGTAAGTGATTACATAAATGCACATAGTCTGGGGTAGTATTAGCTCAGCAAAAGGGTCAAACATTAAGGGTGCTTTCTGCAGGGTGCTCTCCACAATTGGTTCCACAAACTGTGTAAGAGCATATATAGCCCTGTATATAAGTATAGGGAACATATACTGCTTGCAAAACTTCTGGGAAAGTACTTTGATATTTCAATATCTTAGTTGTATAGTGGACATACAAAATGGTTTTGTTTAAAAAAGAAATGATGGATAAAGGAAAACATATACAGAATATAAGCTTTTTTCATGACTGGTTAAATGATATGTTTGTCACATTCTGTTTTTATGTGAGCAGGACTTAAATTTGTTTAAACATTTAACATACAGTATTTAATGGTGTTAACTGCTGACCATTGATGTTCAGTTATAAATAGTTCGTATTCATTTGCTGCCTATATATGTATCAGTCATACCATGATGACCGCCGACCTGTCAAATTTCTGTTTCAATTTTGTTTATAGATTGCTTTTTACTACAGGTGTTGCCACAAGCAGCTTTACAGAATTTCTAGACCCAAGTGAGCAAGGTGAGGTGATAGTGGCAAGGAAAATCTCCTTCAAAGCCTAAGGGAGTCCGTACCATTTGAAGAACAGGGTGAAAGGGGGGAAACAAGGCATGCAGAACAACAGATTGCCTTCATTTTGTAATTGTTTAAGTACAAAGTGCTCCGGTGTAGTCGGTAGAGCTGAGAGAATGGACAGCGAGTGTAGAAACAAGGAGCTAGTCATAAAGTTATGTATGGCTGGATAGTATATAAATATATAAATGCAATATATCTGACATTTAAAACAGCAAGCAAGCTGCAATATAGCAGTCATTGTTATATAAAGATATAGTGGCATAAAGGCACCTTAAGCAAAGGATTAAATCACACACACTTTGTATATTGTTCTTTGATTTTTGTGTCCATATCTGCTAATAGGTGTTTTGACCTCCCCGAAAGATAAGACAGTGAGTGACCAACCAAATAGCACTCTACATGCAAGAACAGACATATATACAGTGCGGTATAAATGCTCTATTGTGCTCAACTCTGTTTAACATCCAGTTTCTCTGGGCACCATATTGAGAACACAAGGAGCAAGAAGGTGTCATTGAATGGAAGGTCAAGGCTGAGTAATAAGCATCTCCGAATCTGAGATTTTCGTACTCTAGTCTGAGATCTAGTGGCAGAATGTCACATATACCACCTCTAAAAAAAAATCATGTGTATTTTTATGCATTTTATATGAAATGTTAAATTTGCATATTTAAATTTATATATAAGTTGAATTCTTACAGTGGAAGGATGGAGAATATTTTGCGAGAGATTTGAGGTCAAAATAAGAAAGCTGTTTGAAGACCACAAATTCCAATAACTGTATTTATTGGTGCAGTGAAATGTTAATTAACATTACATTGTAAGCAAACATTCACTTTCAGTAATCAACTCGTTTCATGTACACATTTCCTTTAAGGATTATAAAGAGTGTCCATCAGAAATTGGTGCACAAAAACTAGACAAGATTGGATCAATATGTTTGTAACTCTACAAAAACAATAACTCTGGAAAAATAAACATGCAATATTTTTCCTTGTCTGAAAAACTTTCCATTGATCCAAATAATTTACTTTGTTCAAGGCATTTAGCTATTAAATAAACCAAAGCTTTACTCAAACTGTTTGAATATTTGCTATGGCATTACAAATCTGCGTGAACATCCTCTAGGTCAGGGGTCGGCAACCCGCAGCTCCAGAGCCGCATGATCCCTCTGATGCGGCTCAGCTTTTGAAAATAATTACTGAGTATTTAATTAATATGTATTTTATTTTGGTTCGTTCATTTTCAAAATGTTATTCTATGAAGATTATGGCGATCTTGTAACATCTAAAATATTTTAATATTTAAAATATTTTGTCGCTCTTAATACACGTCACAACTTCCAACGTGCACAACTTCCACCCGCCAGTGTGTGGTTTCTTGAACTTTTTGACAGCTGACTGCACGGCGCCAGTAAAAGAATGATGGCACGCAGAGAGAGGACAGCATTTTTGTTTGCTGCCAGTGGATAATTTAAGTTCGGCGTTTTTTTCCCCCATTACTACAAGGACTCAAATAGACATTGAGTATTTTACTTAACCGTCAACCCAACGTCTTTTTTTCGGAGTTAAAAATGTTTTTTTGCATGCAGAAATGTTATTTCATTTTTCTACAGTCGTTCATTAATTTCATAAATGCAACACAGTATAGTTTGTTTATTCATAGCACAAAGGCAAAAAAAAAACCCTGTTATATGCAGTGTTATTTTATGTAAAATTTCAAAAGGATTTTGTGGCTCCCAGTGTTTTCTTTACTGTGTGAAACGGGTCCAAATGGCTCTTTGAGTGGTAAAAGTTGCTGACCCCTGCTCTAGGTGTAGTGATTACATATTTTTTGCCAGGGGACTGACTTTGCACTTGATATGGTGCACATCTCCAATTTACAAACTAGTTTTTGCAAGAAAAGTTGGAATGAAAAGCAAAATGGAAATAAAAACAATTCAGTGATGTGAAAATTATTTAAACTCTATTTTAAATATTTACTTGAAGGTGTTCAAGTATTTTGTGTTCTTGTTCTTGAGAAGTTGACTGTAGGTTTGGTGCGGTGTGTGCAGTAGAAGTTGCAGGGGACAGAGATGCCTGGGCTTCTTTGCTTGCCCTGTTTCCACCATGACCCTGAAATGGATTAAATGGAAAAATTATGATGAATTAAAATTTTAAAAAGTTTTTTCAAACTAATGCCAGAAACAAAAGTTGGGGCAGGGCAACAAAACATTAATCATGCTGTGAAGGACTGTGTTGTAAATTAATTTTTCTACAGTAGGATTAAACCACTCTTATTAGCATTTAACACACTCACTAACCAGAATATACCTCAAAACTTAGTCAGACAAATATGGTCAACTCTAAGACATCTTATGTCTTACAACTGGTGAATATATTTATGTTTTACCACAGCGTCATACAATGGGGTACTTAAGTAGATGCGTCTTAGTTTTCAATTCAGACTTTTGTGATCTTTGAGAGCTTCTAGATCTGCTAGACCTCATCCTGGAACCTGAGCACTTAATAAAGAAATTCACTGCATCCAGATTTGTCTCCTCTCTTCATTTTGCATGGGGCAAACATTGCATCAATTTATTCATTATCTGTTACCACTTATCCAGTTCAGGGCTGTAGTGGGTCCAGAGCCTACCTCGAATCATTGGGCGCAAGGCAGGAATACACCCTGGAGGGGGCGCCAGTCCTTCACAGGGCAACACACACACACAGTCACACCTACGGACACTTTTTGAGTCGCCAATCCACCTACCAATGTGTGTTTTTGGACTGTGGGAGGAAACCGGAGGAAACCCACGCAGACATGGGGAGAACATACCAAACACTTCACAGACAGTCACCCGGAGCAAAAACCCACAACCTCCAGGTCCCTGGAGCTGTGTGACTGCGACACTACCTGCTGCGCCACCGTGCCGCCCCATATCAAGAAGAAGGTATAAAGTGATTGTGAGGTCTTGCAGTCTGGTTATTAAAAATTAAATATTTTTGTGCAAATGATGAAGGGAATAAAAATGAACAGTGCCTAAGAACTAAAAAAAATGCAGAAATTATGCATTCCACATGAGATCATGTATTTAAATTTGGAACATTATGAGGTAAAATGAGAAAAATGCCTAAGGGTATTTATTATGTCACAAAGGACTGCTTGTTTGATCTGGAGCTAATTCCCCAGAACAGTGTTCTTTGTTCTGTTAGATGAGCATTTATCCATTAAAGCCTAGAGAAAAGTCTAATAAGGCAGAGTAAAATACACTCCATGGCACTGTTTAATATTCTTATTTGACGATTCAATTTAGATATGACTGGCCTTGTGAAAACATTGTATCATCTTGCTGCTTTTGGTTGGTACGTGTTTGTTGTAAGTTATCTGTTTGCTAAAAAGAAAGAAGACCTCCCAGATGGAATTTTTCCTTATGGTGGACCATGGAAATATCTCACTTTTATAAATCTGGTAAGATTTGTTTACTTGTATATTGCCACTGCATGATTTAGATTTAAACACTTTACATTTACTTTACATTCAAACACAACATAAAATTATTCATGTTTTGTCTAGATTGTACAGATGGTGTTCTTTGGATTGGCTGCTATGAAAGACCTACAGCCACTGGGAAAACGCTCCAAAGTATCATTCCTTTGCCTAATGAAGGACTTTTTGTTCTCTGTCTTTGCTTTTCCATTAGGAATGGTGAGATTGTACTCTTTATTAGAGATCCCTTTGAAATATATCTCTCTGGAATATAATTTCTTTTTGCAAGGACTGAGGTTCAGGAATTAGGATAAAATAATACTTTATTTTTTTGTTCCCAATATATTCAGTATTTTCAAGCTTAGTGTGATGCACGTTATAATGTACAAACCCTATTTTCAGAAGAGTTGGGAAACTGTTCTATATATTAATAAAAGCAGAATGTAATGACTTGCAAATCACTATATTTGCTTGAAAATGTTACACAGACAACATTTTAAACGATTTTTTGAAAAATAAACTGGACGTTAAAATGATTTGAATATCATTGCATTCTGTTTTTGTTTACATTTTGCACAATGCCTCAAATTTGTTGGAAATGATTACATGTAGGTTTGTTTGTGCATGATTACATGCTGCTCAGCATTAATGGCCAAGAAATAATAGATTTACTAGATTTCTTCTACATAGATGTTTAATAATATATTACAATAATACCTGGATTACAATGGTCCTACAAACCCCATTTCCACAAAAGTTGGAATGCTGGGCAAAATGTAAACAAAAACACAATTCTCTCTGTTATAATATTAATTTCATAATGCCATATGTTTTTCAATGGGTTTGAACTACTTTAGCAACTCTAACACTGCTCTTGTAACTTGTAATGCAGAATTTGGATTAGCATTTCTTGAAAAATAAAAAATGTGTCTCTGAATCCTGTTTATATATATGGTTACTTTTTGTATGATAGACTTTTAACTTGCATTGTAATTGCAGCAATGAACTGTGTTTATAGACCATGAATGTTTCTGAGCCAATGCAGTGGTTCCCTCTACAAAAGTGTATCTGTTTTTAATGCAGTGCCACCTGAAGGCCCGAAGATCACAGCCAGCCAACAGTGGTTTGAGACGTAATCCATTGCATACAGAGAATTCTCTGAAAACTCTGAATCTGTTAATGATATTATGTACTTTATATTAAGAAATCCCCAAGTTCTTGAACATTTATAGTTGAGAAAGATCATTGTTTAATTGTTTTATTTTCCCATGAACTTTCCACAGAATGATGGACCCCTCCCCATTTGTATTTCTGAAGGACATAGCCCATCTAAAATTTTCTTTTTAAGAACAATCATGTCACTGACCTGTTGGCAATAGGTTGTTTTTAGTCACATGGTTCAGATGAAAAAAAAACAGACAAAAAATAGAACAGAGGGGCCTGTGCTATGTTAATTTAGGTTTTTAGTTTGAGAGAAATGTACAAACAAACACATCACAACATATGTAGGAGGTGTTATTTTATGGAGAGAGATTTTAACTGAACTGTAAAATTAGCTGCTATTGAAGCTGTATAAGAATTGTCTTCAATAAATTCCACTTAATTAAAGGACACAAATGAAAACTTTTTTTTTCAGTAGTAATAGGAGTATTACAAAGCTTTATCACTCATTGGTTGCAGGTTAATGTAATTAAGTAGAATTACATGTTCAAACAGTGAAGAGCTGTAAATCAATGGTTTGAGGAGTCAGTTAGTGGTGTACAAAAACCCTTTCCACTTCTAAATTTTTAGCCCATCTCTAAATATGTTTAAATAAATTCCTTGTTGGAAGAATAATCAACTTTAAAACAATTTTATTATTATTTTTCTTTAGTTGGTGGTCCTGATGTTTTGGGGAATATGTACCTATGATCGCCAACTTGTTTACCCAGCTTCAGTGGATGGTTTCTTTCCTCCATGGACAAACCATGCCATGGTTAGTGGATCAAATATTGTTGTAATGTTAATTGTACATTTGCTGAGTTTTTATGTTGTTTTTAACTCAGAGACCAATAACTTTCCATTTTTCTGTATGGCAGCATTCTCTGGTTCTTCCCATTTTGCTAGGAGAGGTGATACTTGAGCCACACATCTACCCAAAAAGCAGAAATGGTATAACTGCTCTTGGTGTTGCTGGATTCCTTTACTCAGGCTGGTGAGTGTACTATTGTTTCTCTTTAGATGTGTCCTACTGGTCCACTACACAAATTAACCAAAATTTTGTTGACATTTTCCCATTCCAAGTTTATTTAAAATTTGTTAATAAGGTGTCAAATTTCAGTTATAGATTTATAAAGACACTCAGTGGTCTCTAGAATAATGGGGCACTATTCCAAACATTTTGGAATGAGTTTGCCTGATATTTATGATCCATAATTTATCATTCTACTTTAGTACCTTTACATGAATGCCTTCAAATCCTACCAAAAATGTTCCAACATCTATTATAAAGCCTTCTTAGAAAAGGGGATAAGCTGCCTATTAATAGGCTTATTTTCAGAAATTACTTTGGAGGACCATGTGTCCACAAATATTTGCCCATATATAGTAAGATAAGTGTCCACAAATATTTGCCCAAAAAAAGAATTATATATTTTAAAATATATATATTTAAAAATTCATGATTAGATGTATATATGACTATGGGATATTTTCATGTCTATAAGATGAATATTAAAGTTATATCACACTTTGCTCTTTTTCTTAAGAATAAATAATGAATTCTCTCACAGTTGTTAAATCTTTCTAATTAACTTAATAATTACTTAAACAGCTGCATTCATAAATCTAATTAAGCTGAAATTTGGATTTCATTTATTGTCTGTAACCGCTTGCCAAACCTGGCAAAGACTCTTTTCAGTTTACTGATGACTTGTGTACTAGTTGTTGAGGGAAGGTGTAGTATTTCAAGAAATCTGGAGTAATATTCTGAGATTACCAGGTACTGGTGGTGTTCACAAAAGTCCACTGCAATCCTCTTCCAGGTTCGTTCAGGAAGGGGTGAGATAAGAGGTTCCTTTTGTTGTGTTCTTTTCAGTTCATGGCACACCTGACATGATGTCACAAGCTTGCTTATTTCCTTACTGAGCCTGGGCCACCACACGGATGAATGGCATATTTGCAGGCTCTATTGGTCTTCTAGGAATAAGAGAGTAGTGGGTCTCTTCAGTAATGATGCTCATATCAGCGCCAGTGTCTATTTTAAATTTAACTGGAGTGGAGCCCACCAGCAGCTTGATGGCCCATTGCTCTAATGAACCATCTGCCTTACTCACAGCCCCAAGAAAACATGACTGTTCTGCTTGCTAAGTCACCTCTCTCACAGATTTCCTGCTTTGACACACTCTACCCCAATGTCCAAATTTGCTGCATGTATTGCATTTGGATATTCTAGTTGGGCAATTTTCATTTTTAGTGTGCATTCTTCTTCCAGATTTTCCACACTGTCCTTGATTTCCACCTTTTGGCTTACCGTAGTGCTTGGTCGATTTGCTGTGCTTGTGTGTGACCTTGTCTATCACCCCAGTTGCCTCTCTTTGCATGCTGACTTGTGAAGTAACCTCCTCTGACTGCCTCGATGGTCAGTGCTAGTGTTAAATCAAATCAAATCAAATTTTATTTATATAACGCTTCAATCATCTGTGAAAAAGTAAAGAGTTGGTCCATAGTCCACGGCCCGGATGAAATCCGCATTGTTCCTCCAAAATCCTAGGTTTTCACAACAAAAAGTCATCACAAAGCCGCTTTATAGAGATCCAGGTCCTATGAGCAAGCCAAGGGCAACAGTGGCAAGGAAAAACTCCCTCAGCAAAGGAGGAAGAAACCTTCAACAAGGAAGGAACCAAGACTCTTACGGGGAACCCATCCTCCTCAGGTCGACACCGGAAACACAACAGAGAACAGAATAGAAGGTCCTTTATCAGCTGCAGTCTTCGTGATACACTTTTTCAAGTATTCCCACAACAATTCGGTCGAGTATATTCTTGTCTCTGCAAGCGCCAAAATCGCAATGTTCAGACAGCTTATACAGACCCCTAATAAACGTTTCGGCTTTCTCCCCCGGTCTTTGCACTCGCTGATGTAAACACACGTTCATGTATTACATTCCTCCGGGGCAAAATGTACTCATCGAATTTCCCCAGTACTCTGTCGAAGTCATTTCTTTGTCTCTCTTCATCAAATGCGAATGAACGGTAGACATTTTCAGGCTCGCTTCCCATAGCGTATATGAGGCTACTCATTTGCCCGGCGCCATCCTCTTTGTCAAGCTTAGCAGCGGTTCTGAATCTCACAAAACGCTGCTTTCAGTCCGGCCATACCCCTGGGCTTGTCGAAAGAAAAGTTTATTAGGGCGTTATGACTTGTTTACTTCTGAAACCATGCAAACGAATAAATAAGGTGACTAGACGTCCTCTTATTGCCGGAAATGTCCTCTTTTCAGGATCTAAAAAAATGCGTCCAAAACTGTCCGGGATTTTGCCGTCCACAGTCTTCCCCCTGTCCCAATTCTTACAATAATAATAATCCCTTTCTTGAAGTGTGCACTTAAATGACGTATGATGATGTTGTTTTAGGTGAGCAAAAGCAGCGCGCCGGGATAAAGTGTTCAAGGGGGCAGAGCTCAGAGCAGAAAGGGGACACACTTCGCCGCGCGCACCTACTTGTGCTTACATCACTTTCAGCCGAGCTCCACTCCACATCATAGTGTTTTACTGAAGTCTCGAACAGAAATGTGTTGAAAATCATCATCATCATCATCTTCTTTTCTGCTTTTCCATTTCAGGGTCGTGGTGGCAACAGGGCGAGCAAAGAAGGCCAGACGTCTCTGTCCCTCACAACATCCACCAATTCCTCCTGGGGGATCCCAAGGCGTTCCCAGGCCAGCCGGGAGATATAATCCTTCCAGCGTGTCCTGGGTCTACCCCGGGGCCTCCTTCCATTTGGATGTGCCTGGTATACCTCCAGTGGGAGGCGTCCAGGAGGCATCCTGATCAGATGCCCAAACCACCTCAACTGACTTCTCTCAACACGAAGGAGCAGCGACTCTACTCCGAGCTCCTCCCTAGTCACTGAGCTCCTTACCCGATCATGGAAAGTACGCCCAACAACCCTTCGGAGAAAGCTCATTTCGGCCGCTTGTATCTGCGATCTTGTTCTTTCGGTCATTACCCAGAGCTCATGACCATAGGTGAGAGTGGAGACGTAGACTGACCGGTAAATTGAGAGCTTTGCTTTATGGCTCAGCTCTCTCTTCACCACAACGGTGTGGTACAGTGACCGCATTGCTGCAGACGCTGCAACTATCCTACAGTCAATCTCACTATCCCTCTTCCCATCACTCGTGAACAAGAACCCGAGATACTTGAACTCCTTCACTTGGAGCGGGTTCTCACCCCTTACCTGAAGGGAGCATGCCATCTGTTTCCAGGAGATAACCATGGCCTCAGACTTGGAGGTGCTGATCCGCATACCGACCGCTTCATGCTCGGTTGCAAACTGCTCAAGTGAACGCCGGAGGCCTCCGTGCGAAGAAGCCAGAAGAACAACATCATCCGCAAAAAGCAGAGATGCCACCTCCTGAGCTCCTCGACGGAAGCCCTCCTGCCCCAGGCTACGCCGCGCCACCCTGTCCATGAATATCAGGAACAGGGGTGGATATAATGCACAGCCCTGACGGAGTCCAATGCCCACAATACACAATACACAATACACAACTCAAACTCTGAGAGTACAAGGACTGTACGGTTCGCCGGAGCGACCCTGGCACCCCATACTCCTGGAGCACCTCCCACAGAATCTCTCGGGGAACACGGTCATATGCCTTCTCCAAATCCACAAAGCATGTGTAGAGTGGAGTAGCAAATTCCCATGCCCCCTCAATCATCTGTGAAAAAGTAAAGAGTTGGTCCATAGTCCACGGCCCGGATGAAATCCGCATTGTTCCTCCAAAATCCTAGGTTCGACTATCGGACGGATTCTCCTTTCCAACACCTTGGGAGGCTGAGAAGTGTAATGCCATGATAATTGGCACACCTTCTCCGGTCCCCTTTTTTGAAAATAGGAACCACCACCCCGGTTTGCCAATCCAAAGGCACAGTTCCCGAGGTCCATGCAATATTGTATAGGCCTGTCCTCCAAGACAGCCCCAGAGTATCGAGTGCCTTCAGTAACTCTGGACGAATCTCATCTACTCCTGGAGCTTTGCCACTGCGAAGCTTTTTCACCACCTCAGTGACTTCAGCCAAGGAAATGGAATCTGACCCCCCAGACACTTCTGGCCCTACCTCCTGCACAGGAGGCATGTTCCAACGTCCAACAATACGCTCAGTCGAGTTCACCAGAGTTTCACCATCCTTGCTGAGCACAGCTTGGACAGTGTCCCCTTCCCCCTCCTGAGCTGTCGGAGTGTTTTCCAGAACCTCTTTGAGGCTGCCCGGAAGTCATTCTCCATGGCCTCTCCAAACTCCTCCCATGCCCCGGATTTTGCTTCAGCAACTGCCACAGCTGCAGCCTTTTTCGCCTGCCGGTACCAATCTGCAGAATCAGAAGTTCCCTGAGCTAGCCAATCCCAAAAAAAAAAGCCTCCTTCTTCCGCTTGACAGCTTCCTTCACCCCGGGTGTCCACCAACGGGTTCTTGGGTTGTCGCCATAACAGGCACCGACAAGCATTTGACCACAGCTACATGCAGCCGCTTCCATGATGTAGGTCCGGAACAGTGTCCATTCAAACTCCATTCCCCCTACCTCCTCCGGAACATGTGAGAATTTCTCTCTGAGGTGAGAGTTGAAATTCATCTGGACAGAGTCATCTGCCAGCTTTTCCCAGCACACCCTCACTATACGTTTGGGTTTACCAGGTCTGTCCGGCAGCTTTCCCCGCCATCAGATCCAACTCACCACCAGATGGTGATCGGTTGACAGCTCAGCCCCTCTCTTTACCTGAGTGTCCAAAACAGGTCTCAGGGGCCTCAGGTCAGAAGACACAACCACAAAATCGATCATTGACCTTTGGCCCAGAGTGCTCTGGTACCAAGTACACTTATGAGCAATCTTATGTTCAAACATGGTGTTCATTATAGACAAACCATGGCTAGCACAGAAGTCCAACAACATCACAGCACTCAGGTTTAGATCAGGCAGTCAGTTCCTCCCAATCACTCCACTCGAGGTTTCCCAGTCATTGCCAACGTTAGCATTGAAGTCCCCCAGCAAAACAATAGAGTCAGTGCATGAAATCCCCTCTAGAACTCCACTCACTGCCTCCAAGAAGGCAGAATACTCTGAGCTGCTGTTCGGCATACGCACACACAACAGTCAAAGTTTTCCTCTCTGCAAGCCGAAGCAGCATTGAGGCGACCCTCTTGTTTACTAGGACAAACTCCAGCTGTACAGGCGCCAGCCGGGGACTTGTGAGTATCCCCACACCCGCCCGGCGCCTCTCACCTTGTTCAACTCCTGAGTAGGAGAGAGACCAACCCCTATTGAGGAGTTTGGTTCCAGAGCCCACACTGTGTGTAGAGGTGAGTCCAAATATATCTAGCTGGTATCTCTCAACCTCACGCACCAGCTCTGGCTCTTTCCCCCCAGTGAAGTTATGTTCCATGTACCAAGAACCAGTTTCCGCTGACAAGTTCCACGATGCCAGGGGCCCCTTCACCCCCGCTCTGTGCCCTATGGGCATTGCACCGCACCCCTACTCTGGATGTTGCGGGTGGTGAGCCCACATGATCCTCCCACGTTGCCATTTCGGGCTGAGCCTGGCCGGGTTACATGGGCTGCCCGGCCACCAGGTGCTCGCCATCGGACACTACCCCCAGGCCTGACTCCTGACTTTTAATGGGTGTACTCATAGGGATGCTTTTGGAGCATGTTTGTCTGGATCTTCACTCCAGACCTGTTTGCCATGGGAGACCCTACTGGGAGCTAACAGCTCCCGACGACATAGCCCTGGAGGTCATGAGACCACACAAGCCCTTCCGCCACGACAAGGATCCAGTAAGGGTGTGTTGAAAATGGTTAAGGTAATTTATCATAGTCTCGTCTTTGTATTTTTAAGCGTTTCCTAGCGATACTCTGATGATTTATCGAGTCTATATTACTTCTGGTTGATAAAATGTGGTGCTTGCTTTTGGTAACGTTTAAAAAAACACTGTCAGAAAGTAAACAAGTCGCTTTAATACAGGGCTTCAGATTTGAAGTTTGGTATGAACAGAATATAATAGGTTTCAATTATAATAAACTGTCAAGAAATGACAAAAATATTATTTTATTATATTTGCTTAGGGTCAAATGTTGAATGGAAAGGTATCTGTCCAAAAAGGCATTTTTTTTATCGTGTAAACAAGTATCTGTTTATGTATTACATTTTGGCAACATAATTACATGGTTATGGAAGTATTTGTGTTGCCAACCTGCCCCATGTGTCCTCTTTTTTTAATAACTCATATATGGTCACCCTACAAACGAATCAGAAGATGCTCTGCTCTGTGCTCCGCTCTGGTGAACCTTTTATTGAAGCATCTTTGGCCCTGCAACCTCATACACACAGTCTAATTATTCCACTTCCTATCCTTGTATAAATCTGTGGTCCTTCATTACCATATATCATGTTAGTACAAGTGCAAGCACACTTAACTACCTTATATGACAATATGTAGTACAGGTACAAATGTCAAACACTAGTTAGAATTAGTATTAATTGTGCAATTGGGACACAGGGGAATATATAGGTATACAGTATATAAGTATATATACTAAAATATATAGGTATATAGTATATAAGAATATATAACTAAAAACAAGAACAAGCATTACAAGCATAATGCAAGGCAACCACAGGCCAGAGGCTAAGGGCTAATAGACACACACAAACACAAGGCATGAAACAAGAAATACCAGGAACCAATAGGTAACCATGGCTACTGACCACTCCCCAGTGCAACACATGACCATGTTGGGGAAAAGAAGGAGCTAACAGCAAATCAAAATCAATAACAGGAGCATATGGGAAGTTAAGTAAGAAAGCAAGACAATATACAAGGGCAAAACAGGGAATGTAAACAAGAGAGCGAAATAAGACAACATGTTAAAGAATACACATGGCAGGATACAAGACTCAACAGCTAGGGTCATCTCTTCTTCATGATGCACCATACTTTTTCAAAATCCATCAGACTGCCAGATCAGGGGCCTCATTTATAAAGTGTGTGTACGCACAAAACGGGTCTGAATTGTGCACATGTAACATCTCACGCAGAAACTGTGACTTTTAAAGAAAAAATACTTTGCGCAAAAATTAGCATATAATTAAGCAAGGCTTGAGCCACGAGTAGTCATATAACCTTGAGGAGAGCGCATATTGGTGACATCATGTGGTAAAATAGAGAATTGCAAGTAAATGTGCAAACCGCAAACCATCCTCACACGTATCTGAATAAAGATTAAAAAACGAAAATTAAATAAGAATTAAGGCAGATTAACACACACTTTTATAAAATAAGTTTTTTTAAAAAGCAGAATATAAAAAAAATTTAAATTACATTGCTCTTTCTATCTCATTCTACTTTATTTGTAGTATGGTTTTACTCTAGCTTGTTTTATTTCACTCAGTATATTATTCAGATTTTTTTTTATTTAAATCATTTTAATCTATTTTATTTAATCAAACTTGCATTTTGAACTTTTTAAAATGTGGTGTATAAGATAATAATAATAATAATTATTATTATTATTATAAATTATAATTAATAGACAATAAATGGTTATGGGCTCATAATAGTTGCAGATAATTGCAAGCCTAGACCTGTAACATGCACTTAATCACAGGTCTATAAATAACCAAGAGGCTAATGCACTGTCTGTCATAAAGGCTTTTTTGGCACTACTAATACCTAACTGACAGATAAGGTGACATCATGTTTTCAGAGTTCATGAAGATTTATTTGCAAACTATAATGACTGTTCAGTGAGCCAATCTAAAAAGTACTGCACATATCACTCAACCAATTTGCTTTTGTTTGTAATGCCAAGCCTGAGGCCACCAAAATGCAAAATTTTCCAACCTCTGAAATAACAACTTCTACTGCGCAGTCTCCAAAGTTTCTTTTTTGTCTTTCAGTCCTCTGTTGTCTCCACTATCTCATGCGAAAATGAACGGAGAAGCCCATAAAATGTTATTCTGCACTCACTTGAAAATCCAGCTTCTTCAGCTAAGCAGATAGATAAACTTGTCCAAACACTTTTGAATTTAAATTAGTTTATTTCTGTTGTCATTCAGTGGAAAGGTTTATTGCTGTTGTCATTCATTGTCAATGGAAAAGTGCGCCAGGAACTCAGTAAAACTACAACACAAAGATTGTAATGAATATACAACTGAGATAATGTACAACTCAATTGCAAATGTCACACTTCACAGCCAGGAAGATAATGAACACTCGAACTCACAACCTAATACCAAATAATTCACTAATATAAAACTTTAGCATGTAAGAATAGCATCTACTTACAGACAATGCTTAGATTAATGATTACAGTCAGGATGGATGAAGATGCATATCCACAGTGTGCATGTCTAATGTGTATACTCTAAAAAATGGTTGGGTTTAAATAACCCAAGTTGGGTCAAGTTGGCAACCCAACACTGGGTCCAATAGGGACAAACCCAGCATTAGTTGTTTTAACCCAAGTGTGTTGGGTTAAGGGGTTTGGCCCAGGGAACTGGGTTGTTGGGCCTTTACCCAACTGCTGAGTAAAAAAAGCAACTCCATGGTTGGGTTACAACATCCCAAGTTGGGTTATATATATGTAAATTACAAATGTACTACTCTTGTTCATGTAATGCACCCCCCCCACACACACATACACACACAAACAAACAAACTCAACTACAGAAATATAATTAAAAGACAATAATAAAAGACAATTTTATTTCCTTTAAAGTAGCTTAAAACATTTATTAAAACAAGAGAACATGTTTTTGATTGTTATATAACAACATTAAATAATAATAATAATAACAATAATATCCTCTACAAAGAACACAGGTCTGTATATTTTTAGTGCAGAATTATTGTTGTTAATCTACTAAATTTAACATGATGGAAGAAAAAACTATTCCGTTTAAAAGTTTGGCAGTCCTTATTTTTACATGGAATGATCAATTAGCAAACAAATATATATTTGTGCACTTCAGTTTGCAAAGTGTGACCATACCAGTTCAGTTTTAAAACAATAATTTGGAGGAATTACATTTAGTAAGCTTTAAGGTGAGTTGGCTTTTCCAAAGCAGGCTGATTCACAGCAAGAAAATGCCTTCAGTTCAGTGTACCACGCTCCTGTACCAAGATGAAGAGCTTCTTCTGTTTCCTCATGGACTCAGACACTGCTTCAAGAAAAAAAAAAAGATCAGAGATCAGAGAAAATACTACTAATGGCAGTTGTGTTATGACTTCTGTGCAGTTAATCTCTATAAAGGCTTTACTTCTGAAATTAGAAACTGATATGGCTAACGTTAGAGTTAGTTTATTAATTTACTCACCAGTTTACACCAGAAAAAGCAGTTCAATCTTTTTCCACAGCTGATGGATAAGCACAGGGTGTGTGAAGCTGCAGCAGTCTTCAGTTCAGTGATAACCTAAAGAGCATATGATAATTAGGGGATGATTTTTAAAATAATATATATATATATGTATAACATTTTTCAAGCTGTGAACTCTACTCTCAATATGTATCAGCTATTTATAATAAATAGATACAAATAACATTATATAAATTGTAATTATTTATTAATATAATAGTTTGTCTTCTTTGTTACAAAGTCTTGTGCAGTGGTTTGCGCTCCGTTTCTCTCGCTCGCTCGTGCGCACAGTAGCTGAATATCAAACCGCTCACTTCTCCTTACACTAGTCACCTACGGTTTTGAAACACACATTACTCGCTCAAACTGTGTAGCCTATAATATTTCGGTTTGGGACTCAAACACATGCTCATACCGCACATTATTGATATACACTGCACTGTTTGCGTGTAAACCCCAACATTTCTGCTCTGAAACAGTAAACTTCGGAAGGAACATGGAGTGAATTGGAACGCACACGCTGTCTGTCGGCCGTGAGGTAACGGCCAATTCTTCGAAAACATAATCGAACAAAGTGCTTTAAACACTTTAAACATACATGACTTTCCAGAGAAACAACGTTATATGTATTTTAGCTCTATAAATGCTTATGTTTACTTTACTGGTTCGGCTACGTTAAAGTGCCATGGCAAACCCCCCAAAAAAGTAGTGTTTTTAGTCGAACATATCTCAATAAACGATCATTTATATAGTTACTTAGAAGCACTCACCTTAAATTTGTAACACAGCCGCTCTGTCTGTTGTCCTCCCGTGCTCAGTCAAAATGAGAAAAAGGGCCATGCTGGGTTGAACACACAGTAATCCAGCATCTGGGTCACTTTAACCCAAACACGGGTTTATATATATTCAGAGATAAATAAATAACCCAGCAAAATTACCCAACTCGCTCAACCCAGTAGTTGGGTAGAAAAAACAACCAAGCATTTTTTAGAGTATACTTCACAATGTGCCTTCCTACCATTAAAAAAACACAAGAAATTTTGCCACCTAATGGTACGGAGTATTGGGGAAGTGTGCCATTTAGTGGAAGGGAATAATAACAACAAATGCCAGAACACTCCCCACCTGGCGTGTGAAAGGATGCCACCTACAGAGTAACTTTAAATACAACAAAGTCCTACGTGTCTGAAGGAAGTAACAGGACAGTCTCTGCAATGGGCCGGAGAAGGAATTTGCATAGGCCTCCCCTTGCTATCTTAATTTCAACCTTGTGAACTTTCCCATCTACTACAGGAAATGTGTTGGTGATTATGCCTACAGGCAATTCAATACTATGAACCTGGCTGTCACTCAACATCACCACATCTCCCGTCTGGAGGTTTCGACTGCTGTCTTTCCATTTCCTTCTGCTCTGAAGGGTTGTAAGATACTCTTTTCCAGCAATGCCAGAAAGTGTTTGCTAAAGCTTGGACTTGCTGAATCAAGAATACGCCTGCTGATGCCTATCAATCGTTCCCAACTGCCCCCATGTGAGAACTGTTAGGAGGGTTGAAGACCCAGGTACATGCACTGTCAGACAGATATTGCTGGACTTCATTGTAACTGCATAGAGTTTTGATATTCAGTTCTCTGCTGGCACCCATGAAATAAGTCCCACGATCTGACCTAAGCTGTTACACAGAGCCCCTGATGGAGAAGAATCATCACAAGGCATTTATGAAGGATGAAGCACTCAGCGATTCAATTACTTCAATGTGTATGGCTTGAATGTTCATGAATGTAAATATAACTGCCTAGCGTTTGCTCTCAGCCATACCACCTCTTGTGCGATGAGCAACAACCTCCCAAGGTCCAAACACATTCACTCCCACATAAGAAAATCCTTTACTGCTAGCCCCTTGTCTGAAAGAGCAGGCAATGTGTACAAGCCTTGCAACTGCTTGGTGTAGCGATTGCCAAGTTGAAAATCTCTCAAAGCGCTCTGGAAACACAGATGGAGTGGCAAGCAATTTGAGGGCGAATCTCTGTCAATTCCTGGATCAATTAAGTCAAATGTTTTCAATAGTGTCTTTGGTTCTGCTGCTCTAAGGAGAAACTGTGGACCTGTTAGCCATAGACTACAAGCCAGACTGCCAGCTGAAACTGACCTTGTAGCTTGGTTAGCTGGGTTTTGGTCAGTTGAGATGTACCTCCATTGCTCTGGACTAGTGGATTTCCTTATTTGCTGCACTCGATTATGTACATACACATAAAATTGTCTTGACTCATTGTGAATGTAACCTAAGACTACTTTACTGTCTGAGTAGAATGTTTGGTCTGAGTCAAACTCAATGTCACTCTCGCTATGAATTGTGTCTGCTATTTCCATTGCTACACTGGCAGCACAAAGTTCCAGCTGAGGAGCAATGATCTCTGGATCTCTGGCACAAGCTTTGTCTTGCCAAATCAAGTTGGCCTTGCCACTTGAATCAAAGGTTCGGAGATAGGCCACAGCTGCAATGGTGCCTGTTGATGCATCAGAAAAAGATGTGCATCTCTTTCCTGTGAGCCTGACTAAGGGAGATGGACATATAGAAAATCTAACTTGTTCAAGTTCAGTAAGTAAATCTCTCCACACCTTCAACACTTTCAGGGAGAGAAACATCCCAGTCAAATGACTCCATGGTTAGCTCCCTAAGCAATGACCTCCCTTGAATGCTCACAGGGGCTGCGAAACCCAACAGGTCAGACAGACAGTTTATCGTCAGTGTATCGTAAGTCAGTGTTCAAGTCTTTTAGTCCCTTGGCCAAGTCCTCTGGAGGGAACTCCTTCATAACCCCAAGACTGTTGCAATTTGCGCCAATACCATACTGAGTGCAACCGCAGGATACTTTATGTGAACTGATCTTATCCTTTTCACATGCTCTGCCGAATCAGGTCAGAACCATTTGACTAGGAAGTCAAGCTCTTCTGAGGTTTTTAGCTCCAATCATTCAATTGAATTGCAGAATGTTGACTTCCAAAACCAGTAGTGTTCAGGTTTGTCATAAAATTTCCCACAGTGAGTAGGTCCCGTTGTGCCCAATATATTGCCAAGTCTACCACCCTCAAGGGAGGAACACTTGAGTCTCTGAACCTTTTTTCAGTGACAGGAGAATGTGCAGTTTCACACACCCTGTGATCAGGTAAGCCAGGGGCACGTGGTTTGTCGGATGGTGTTTTAATCACTGTTTGCTTTAGATCAGTTTCCTGTTCAGATTGCATGAAGCCACAAGGAGGAGGATTCGTTTGCTGTGTAACATGAGCCCACTGGGCATCTGTAGGAAATGAGTGATCTGCTTGGAAATCATCAGGCTGACCTGCATTATACAGTGATAGTGCTTGCCACTATCCGGTTCTTTAGCACAAGACATCTGATCACTGACATAATTCTTTGTTCTTTCTAGCGAATTGATGAGTGAACTGTGTTGAGTCACACCACTCCTAGAGAGCTGTTCTGAGATAGCTATGTCTGCCACTGATTCAAAGACAGTAGCCTCTGCTAATGCAGCGTCAGCTTTCTTTTCCTCTGAGTGATTCTAATGTAGTCTCAAGGCGTGACTCTTTTACTTTAAGCTGAGCTTGCTGCACTTTTACATGTGTTTCCTTTTGTGCCTATGCAGCCCTTGTTCTTGCTGCTTCTGCTTTTGCTCGAGCCTCTATAGCAGCTAAGCTTACTGCTGATGTATGAGAACCTTTAGATGATCTCGTTGATGAACGTGAACAAGTAGATTTTAAAGTCTTTGTCCTCCTCAGCAGACATTTTGCTTATGTTGCGGAAGGTATCTCATCCATAGAAGAGTGCAATCACAGATATTTTTCTTTTTATTATTCTGCCCTCACTTGAAAATCCAGTTTCTTCAGCTAGGCAGATAGATAAACTTGTGGAAGGGAATAATAACAACAAATGCCAGAACAAATGTTATTTGGTGCCATCAGTTGTGGAATTACAAACAAACAAGTTAGCTGAGTGACAAAATGTGGCTGTCATGCCCTGGTCCTGTCTTCTGTTTATCCTGCCATGTGCTCATGTAGCACATGGCTGTTTGTTATTGTTCATGTCTCCACCCTAGTCCCGCCTTAGTCCTGCCTCTGTCTCGTTATTGTCTCCAGGTGTTCCTCACTGTAGTTTGAGTGCTCCTTTGTTTGGTGTTGTGTGTGTAGATGTATGCTTCTCTTCTGTCTTCTGTTTACATGTGTCTACCCCGGTTCATGGCTGTCTCTTGTCTGTCTTGGTTAGTTCATAGTTTAGTCTTGTCTAGTTCCATGTATTTAGCGGTGTTTATTTTGATTCTGTGTTTTGTAAATAAAATTCCTTGCGTTTATGTCCATCTCCTCGTCCTCCCTGCTCTGCCATGACAGTAGCTGCAGCAGTAAAGTGTTAAATTGGCTCATTAAACAGTCATCATCATTCGCAAAAAAATCTTCATGATCTCTGAAAACATGTTGTCTCCTTATTTGTCAGTTAGCTAGATCTTAATAGTGCCAAAAACATTATGATAGATAGTGAATCCGCCTCTTGCCTATTTGTGATTCTGTGCAAGTTACAGCTGTTTAGGCTTGTAATTATATGCAACTATTACCAGCCCATAACGATATACTGTTTATTTATTAAATGTTTAATTTCTTATAATAATAATGAACTTATATGGCACTTTTCAAAAAAGATTTTAAATGATTTGCAAATGAATGTATTTCAGTTAGATAAAACAAAATGTATGCTAATTTTTCCTGCAAAGTATTTCTTTATATATCACAATTTCTGCGTGAGATGTTATGTACACACATTTAAGACGCATTTTTGTGCATTTTTGTGCATACAAGTAAAAATAGCCCAAGGGTCTTGATAAAAGCTATTTTGGGACACTTTCGGGACGACAGTGTTGTGTGAGTTAACACCAGAGACTTTAATAAGAAGGGAATGATTACCTGTTGAAATTCTCATAACGCTGAACATGGATTCTGTTTACGGATAAAGTTCCATATGGAAGCAAATCTGTCTCATCAGACTTTGAAATATTCTGACATATTACATGCTATATTCACAGGGCCATGATGAAAATTCCACAGAAAAATTTCTTCATTTCTTCAGGATATTAATAGTCTGTTATATTGCGTCTTGAATTAGCCTTTCAGAGTTTTGAGACACTTTGGAAAATAAAGAGATAATATCCGTGGAAGGAAGTTAAACGTGTAGTTTTTCCACAGTATGGAAGTTGTCTTCGTATTTTGCCACCTAGCGGCTACAGAATGCAACAGACACTATAGAAAATGGCCCACTATTCAAATAAATATTTAAAGCAGCTCCTTTCCATTAATGGACATGGGAGAAATGGTGCTAATAATTTGCAAATAATCATATTATTCAGCAAACATACCATGACCACTTAGTTATAGTGGGTGTACATGACAATATAGTCAGTGCCTGTAGCTACAAGTTAGGTGAACTTAATAAGATGGAAATTCACTGTAATTTAGTTATGGTATAATGAATTCCAAGATAGTGGTGCAACCTTTCAGGAAATTTGGCTCAACTTAAAACTAAGAATATAAATAGACATTCAGAGAAGTTGTACACTGTACTTCATCTAGTTCCTTTGCATGGTTTTAAATGATTCTTTAAAGAAGTATGTCCTTGTTGTAGAGAATTATGTATTACTCTTTGCGTTCAGATAATCGCACATTCTTTGATTAGGCATCAGAAGCAGGTCCTGGAACACCCTACTCACAAAATTAGTTGAATCAAGTTTATTTGAACAGGTAGAATAGGATCAGATTTGGATAACACTGGCTTATATTGTCAGAAAGCCTCCCTTTCTTCTTACCTGGATTGTGCGTGTGAATTTGTAGAAGGACTATCATTCATTCATTCATTCATTCATTGTCTGAAACTGCTTTTCCAATTCAGGGTTGTGGTGGGTCCAGTCCGGAACCTAACTGGAACCACACCAGTCCCTCACAGGGCGACACACACACACACACACACACACACATTCACTCACACTGAGTCACCAATCCACCTACCAACTCCTCACAGACAGTCACATGGAGTGTGGCTCAAACGCATAACCTCCAGGTCCCTGGAGCTGTGTGACTGCAACACTACCTGCCTCACCACCTTGCCGCCCGAAGGGCTATCAGTTTATTTTAATATAGTTCATTTATTCAGTTTAATTTATTTCAGAAATACACCATATGTACAAATATTTGAGGACAAATTGGTAATGAATGTATTCTACATTAAGTTGCACCCATTACTAACACAGATGTGCAAACGTGCACACACTGCCTCTCTAATCCCTGTAGAGCAATACTGACAATAGAATTGGATTCTCTGGAGTAGAGAAACATGAACATTAGTGTCTAATTAAAGTGTATGTATATTAAAGAGTATCACTAATCATTACCAACTTCAATGCACTGTGTTTAATAATTATGAAAAAAATTCAATACTTGATACCAACACTGAAGCTTGTCTTCTGTTAATATTTTGACAGGTGAACAACACTTGAAAATAAGAAACCACTGAAACTACAAAAAATGTCTGTGGATGTCTATGTATGAACTTGGATGGGTTGAAAATGTTCATTTTAGTTGTATGAATTCTAATTGACAAATTAGTATCCATGTTATAGAAAAGCACATTTCCTTGCTATTTTAAATGAAATAAACAAGAAAATGCTGATGAAGTTTCAAAACATAGACACACACTTCTTACTTGATACTGTAAGGAATTCATTTACAAATTTGTATTATGTCACATAACAACAAACACTAATGTAGCCCCACTAAATTACACTGAACATAAACCAATCACATTATAAACAGGTATTACATTATAAACACATTCTTGTTTCTACACTCACTGTCCATATGGGAGCATTTTGTAGTGTTATAATTACTTACTATAAGCCACTTGTTGCGCTCTAAAATTTATTTTCCTCAAAGGTCAGGAGCCCTAAAAAGCAGGTATGTTTTGGGTAATTGTACAATATAAGCGCTGCAATGATACTGATGTGGTTGTGGTGTGTTAGTGTGTGTTGTGCTGGTATGAGTGGATCAGACAAAGCAGTGCTGCTAGAGTTTTCAAACACTGTCCACGCATTGTCCACTTGGTTAGACACAACTAACTTGGTCCACCTTGTAGATATATAGCCAGAGACAACTCCTCTGTTGCTGCACAGTTTGTGTTGGCTGTGCTCTAGTACATCAGTGGACACAGAATGCTGTTGGCTGGACATTATTGGTTGGTGGACAATTCTCAGTCATGCAATGATATTGTGGGCTTTAAAAACTCCAGCAGCACTGCTGTGTTTGGTGAATGGTCCACCACGCAAATCATACATGAACAGGGAGAAAGTGTTCCAGCGTGCTCCTTTATGATCAGTGACACACAGAGAGTGGACAGTGAGTGTAGAAAAAAGTAGGTGGTCAAAATGTTTTGGTTGATATTTACACCTAGGGACTTTTGGAATGAGGCACAGTGATATTAGCCTAGGGATAAAAATTATTTGGAAATTGGTTGTGAAACAATTTATAATATTGTATAATTCATCAAACCATTTAGTGATCATTTGTCCATGAAGACACCCCATCAGCATATTATGTTAGTATAAAGGTGAATGGTCAGAGTACACTGTATGTACAGTAGGTGTATGTAAACACCAGCTTTCTCCAGTTTTTATTTTTTAATGAAATCTTGAGTATTAATGACAATTGCCACTTCAGCACATTACAAACTCAGTTCTATCCCTTTAGAGATCACAATTCCACTGCTCCAGAGCCACCTTATTTTGCTTCCAAACTCCACAGGAATTTATTTTAAACACGGTAATTCATACAAAACTGCAACTCCTTATCGCATTTACACAAATCACATTTACAGTGAAATTATTAAAAGTAACATGCAATATGCAAAAACACATTTGCACGATCCTGCAATCTTACAATTTAATTTGGGAACCAAAATTATTTAGCCTTTTCATTTCATTTGCCACCAGAGTGTTTTTTAGTTACGGTATGCTATGCTACAGTATTATGTTCGTGTCCTACATTGTAGACATTATGTAAGTGAATTATGTAAGTGAACACTGCATAAGCAATGAAGGTTCCAAGCCACATGCAAGTCATGAAAGTTTCTGGGAAATGACCAAGGTATAAATGTGTTTCTTTAGCTTTGAGCTACAAAGGACGTTAAACCAGCAAGTGCACTCTTAAAATTAAAAGTACCTGTTTGAGTTTTGGAAGGCTGCCAAGGGACAAATACTTGTCCATTTCAAAGCACATTTCAGCTAAGTGGACGTACATTTATGCATGCACGGTTTTGTTACAATTGAATGATCTGTTATGAATGTATATAATGTAAATAGCCATCTCTATAGTTTGCTTGCCCACCTGCCTTTTAGCTAATTACCTGTAGGATTAGTCTGGGGAGGGCTAGATGGTAAAGGCAGTGGAGCACACTACAGGGGGAGAGACTGGTTGGAGAGCACTTTGCTGAAAGGTTGCTGAAATTAGTGAGGTGGTAGTAGCCAATTCCACCATAGTAAGCTCTTACCAGAACAAAGTGTGTAAATATTGTATGTATCATTTGGTCTTTGTTTTCTTTGTGCTTGGTTTTTGGTTTTTGGTTGCAGTGTCACAATGAACACCTGCCTTTCAAGCCTTTTTACGTCTCTACAACACCTCTCAGGTAATCTCTTGACCACTCCTCCCCACATTACCACAAATCGCGTATCCAATTCAGGGTCGTGATGGGTCCGGAGCCTACCCGGAATCACTGGGTGGAAGGCAGGAACTCACCCTGGAGGCAACACACACTCACACATTCATTCACACACTCACACCTACGGACACTTTGAGTTGCCAATCCACATACCAACGTGTGATTTTGGACTGTGGGAGGTAACCTGACCCCCCCCCCCCCTATTATTACTTAATAACATTATTACTACTATTACTATTACTATTACTATACTACTATTACTACCTAATAACATTTTAATTACATAATAGCAGTGATTTTGTACAAATTAGTAAAGTACACTTTTTTCCATAAGGGATATTAAATGAAAATAGAACAAAAATAAGTGCACACTAGACAAATTGTAGTTCACTTTGTTTGTTTTTCTAATATTTTGTGCCCGCCTTTCTTACTCTTTACAGGTGGAAGCCTCTGTTACTATAGAGGATACCAGTCTACCACAGATCTGTTGAGGAATGTTCTGTCATTCTTCACTGATGACTATTTTCAGCTGTTCTCTGCTTGAGGTTTTATGTGCCTCTACTTGCCCTCCAAAACGGTTACCCTAAAGCATTCATTTCAGGGGACATACTTGATCATGGTTTTACTTTGTTCTTTTTAAAAAGTTAGACTGTTTTTTGCAGTGCGTTTATGACGATTGTCTGAATTAATTATTTTCTGCCAAGTATACTGAAACTTTGTCACTGTCAGGGTTTTAGCCTTTTACTTGTTTTGCGTCTTGTCCTGTAGCCACGCCCTGCACGTGTGAGCCCTGGGACTTTCATGTGACTGGGTCCACAGGTGTTCCTAATGTGTTCTCATATGCTCCCTTTGTATCTTTATTTTTTGTCGCTCATTGTTGTTAGTCGGAGTGTTGTTGCACCGCACCCGGTGCAAATTCCCACACCCGAGTTTTTGTGCACATGCCCTGTGTCAGTCTCGTCAGCATTGTGGGCAACGTCTCCAGTACCAGTGTACAGTAACAGTACAAACTGTTTCTTTACTCTGTGGTTTCTGTGTTCTTTTGGTTTATTGTTCTGTTCTGGGTTTTGCTATTTTGCTTGTTTTTCAAGTATAGTCTCCTCCTCTTTATTTGGTGCCTCCCAAAAGGGAGGTGGTCTTTCTACTACCAGGCATGTGTGGGGATACTTATAATACTTAATACTTTTTTTAAATAATTTTTTTAATAAACATTTTATAGAGCCTGAACAAGCCCCCACGTCTGGCTCACCTTCTCCAATAGATTCAGGTTTGGCTCCTGCTGTCGCTCAAAGCTTCTTTCTTCAAACTGTCATTCAGCATAAAGTTCTAGATGAACTGCCTAAGTTAGACCCTAAAATCCAGCAGGATCACACAAGTTTGATCCAATCTGTTGTTAAAAAAGCAGTCCCAATTATTGCAGCATCTATCTCTGACATTTTTAATATAAACGACTTAAGGTGACATAATATAGGATGACGTAATGACGCACTAACGTGAACCGCGTCTGGAACCATTGTAGTTCAGAATATGGTGGTTTAAACAGACAAGGTTCAAACTACTGGGGTACTAACAAAGTACAGCGGTTTTGGGAAACGGTCAGACTTCAGATGTTTGTTAGTTTAACGATGCATCGTACCATGTTAGTTCAATGCTAGGCTCTGTCGTCGTACGGGAAACGCACCCCAGGACAGCTTTCTCCAAGCACAAAATGCCTTTGCCAGCCTTAATCTGTCATTAAACATCTCTAAGAAGATTATGTGTTTTGGTCGGAAAAGTGTCCTACCTCTAAATTCTCCACAAAAAAGGGGGCTATCCTGGAACAGGTTACAACTTATAAATACCTAGGTATATGGTTGGACAGCTCTTTATCTTTCTCCACCCATACTGACATGTTATAATCAAAGGTTAAGGCCAAGCTTGGCTTTTTATACAAAAATCGTTCTTCTTTTAACCGTGCTGCTAAACTCACTACTTTTCAAATGACTGTTCTACCTTTGTTTGATTATGGTGATGTGATCTACAGACTGGCATGCAGAGGTGCACTTTAGAAGTTGGATTTTATTTATTATTCTCCCATCTGCTTTTTATTGCAAATGCCCCTTTTCGAACACATCACTGCTCTCTGTACTCTCTGGTTAATTGGCTCTCTTTACACATTTGTCATAATGTACACTGCTGTACATTTATTTATGAAACTCTTTTAGGACAGACACCCCCATCCTTACAAACCCTAAGCCAGAATCTCTTAAGTTCAATACCAGGACTTTACATCAGGGACAGACTGGCCATCTGGCATACTGGGCATTTTCCTGGTGGGCCGTGAAATGTAAAAAAAACTTGTAGTGGGGCTACAGCCCCCCCTAAAAACATGTCTAACGACATCTATCACGACATATCATGAAACACCACCTCCCTTTGGCTCTGTGGGCCAGTGTGCAGTGCAGTGTATAATGAACATAACATGATCTTCTGAGATAGGAAGAAAAACCATAAAGGAGGTGCAGAGAGGCAGAGAAAATAAGAATTTTGGCCAAATGTGCCAAAATTAAAAACATGCCACAGCAGGGCCTTCATTAGCACCTGTGGCTGATGACAGTGCTGGTGGCGACGGTGGTTCTGGCAGTGGCACTCCCTGTGAACAGGAACATAAGGCAGAACCTGCGGTAAGCTGAACTCTTTTCAGAATACTTAGGCTATGCAATGAGTAGGTTAAAGCAGCCCAACCTCTTGGTAAACCTGATAAAATGAACTTCAGTAAAATAATTTTGGCTAATGTTCTTTGGCCAAGTTAGTTTGTATTGTAAACCTAGGTGAAATAAGCTGATAGTGTCCTTATCACTACCCGCTATTTATAAGCCATTGTGTACACTGACTGGAAAAATGTGTTAGGCAGTTTTTTATGTGGGTGATTAGGGACAATGTACAGAACTGAAAGAAAATCACACTTTATAAAATTATATAATTTTGTTTATTGCCTATGTTATGCCAATGCAGCTGTGTGCCTCTTTACAAAAGAATCCAATAATTCTAGATGTATTTGTAAAGCTACCACTTACCAACATTGTTTTAAAGAGTTGCACAGTGGTATACACATTAAAGAGACAGAAAAGGTGTGCTTTATCGAATGTGGTGGGCTGGTCTGGTCCAAAATGCCAGAGCTGAATTTTGGTCCCAGTCCACCCTTGCTTTACATCAAGCTAAAAGTCTCTAAAACATACACTTCTTGTTTTTCTTCATTTGAGTCTGCAGCTGTTCATAACTGGAACACACTTAAAAAAAACTCTCAAATGAAATTCTTATTTCAATTACTAATTTTAAGAATCACATTAAGGAGATTTGTACTGATTCCTACACATGCTTTAACATTAACTGATTTTTTTTAGGTCATTTTATATTGTCTATATGTATGTATGTGTGTGTATGTATATATACATGTATGTATGTGTATGAATGTGTATTCAAGTAGCTCCTGTTGCTTGCTAGCTTGCTAGGCTGCCATTGTAAACAAGAATATGGTCTTGCGTTATTCTCCAGCTTCTGACTGAATACTCGTTTTCATGTTAAACAGCTATGCGAAGTTAAATATAGTGCTAATGTTTACTAAATAGTGATGATGTGAAAATGTTGAACAAAGTTTCCACTGACACCATCTTACTTGGATATAACAAGGTTTATTACAAAGAAAGAACAGCATCAAATTCAAGCACCATGGATTGCCTGAGAGAGGTTTCTGAGTCAACTGTTCCCTGAATGTCCCTGTATGTTATATAAGGGTTGTCTTTGTGACATTAAGGTAAAACATCTGGAAATCATCTAATCTCTTTGAAACTAAATGAAGATAAAGAGTGAGGGACCTCTGGCCTGGACTTCTCACCTCCTGATCTCTCAGCTCAGGAAAGTGTCTTATATCTACACATCCCAAACTCACAGACAAAAACCATATGGAGCTTTTAGACACTACAGTAGTTATTATAAAAAAAAGTTAGTAAAAAAAAACCTTTGCCCTCCCAGTGTGCCAGCAGCCAATTTTTTACATGTTCTCTACTTTTTAGAGGCAGTTTTCCTGAAAAAGCTTTTTTTTGTTGGAGAAATATGTGGATGGTCACAGTCTCCTGAAAGTTCTGAATTGCAATCTGCCATTTTGCATACACAATGTTTTGTGGGCGGTCATTGTCTTGTCTCTTGGGGACTGCAAAACAAACATGAGGAAGGCCAAAGTTTCCAGAGTACAGGACAGTCCTGCATGTGCAGCAATTTCATCTATGAACACATGGGGATGTGAAAAGCAGAACACAGTGGGTGTGGCTTCATTCTTTGCTCAGGATGCCATTACTCCACTAAATTTTGTAATATAGTGGCAAACAACTAATTTCTGTAATGTTCAGACTTAATTAAAAAGTATTACTGTGCATTGCATTTACTATGTTTAGTTCGTTCTAGGTATCAGCACTGGCCCTTGTTCTGGCAGTGTCTGAGCTCAATGGGAGATTGGACACAAACCTATTCCTACTAGCTAAGATAAACATTCTGTTTGAACACTAAGCACTTTTTTTGAGTCGCTCTGGATAAGAGCATCTGCTAAATGCTGTAAATGTAAATATATTTGGTTTATGTAAGAAACTCTTAGATCTTAACAGTTAAAATGTATATTAAAATGCTTCTGCCCTATTCATTGTCCAGTTCAGGGTCATGGTGGGTCAGAAACCTGGAATCACTATGCACAATGCAGGAACAAACCCAGGAGGGGGTGCCAGACCATTGCAGGGCAATACACACACACATTCACTCACACCTATGGACACTTTGTGAATAGCCAATCCACCTACCAACTTTTGTTTTTGGACCATGGGAAGAAACCTACATAGACAAGGGGATAACACTCCCCACAACCCTATGCAAAACCCTTCAGACAAAATAAATTTTTTCCTACAATTTTTTGTTTTATTTTACAGATTCTCCTCTATGTTTTATTTCCATTCAGACAGACAATGTCTGTGCTTTTCTTGGAGTCACTGCTCCAAGTGACTGTCTGAGAGGAGTTTGATGTGAATCCATGTGTATTTCCTCCGGGTGCTCCTGTTACCTCCTTTGGTCCAAGAAACCCATTGGTAGGTTGATTGACTTCACAGGATTGAGTCCTGTGAACGCACCTCTAGGGTGTGTTACCATCTGATTCCAGGCAGGATCCAGACCCACCATGACCCTGAACTGGATAAGCAGTTACAGACAATGAATGAATGAATGACTTGCATTATCTAGTGAGTATGGAGTGATTTAGGATGAAACTTTTGCTTTTCTCTCATGCTTGGTGTTTTATGTTTTATGTCTGTCTTTAAGAGGTACTATAACCCCCTAATTCAACTTTTTTTATATTCTTCTGGACAGGGATATTTTCACAAACGAAGGAAGGAAAAATCAAATTTAAGAAAAAGGGACAATTATTACTGAGAATTCTCAGTGATTTTAATATTATGCTACTTCCTTAGTTAATCTATTTTTATCCATGGAGAATTTTAGGATTTAATGAAAATTTAAAGGAGCCACGAGCTATTTTTGCCACCACAAAGTAGCAAATAATATTTATAAAGTGGTTTGTTCTTATTCATTATTTTTAATTAATATAAAGTGGAACTCATATGAGAGAGGAATAAACTTGCTTTATATTATCTGAATAAGCCATTTTTTTCTCCATATATTTTATCCCTTCATGGCGGAGCCCCTGTTTAAAATAGGTGTTGTATAAATATCCGAGACAGAATGGGTTTATTTCCTATAATGAATTTTATCTTTTTAAAGCACATTTAAAATGTAATTGTTAATCTAGCTGAGCATTTCTTTCTATGATAGATTGAGGTATTGGAAAGAAAACGTATAACATGAGGTAATTGCTTAATGCAATTAACATATTTTTCAATGCCTGCTTTTTCATGCCAGTGCAAGTCTATATTACAATGTGAGAAAAGGTCATTATGTTTTGATGGAAGGCTGCAGGGAAAAACTGCAGGGTCAAGTTTTATAATACAGTAAATTTTATATAATATTTCCAGGCACCATATTTAAAATGACCAAGGACTGACCAGGTATAAAATGTCAATACCGATATTCAGACTTTAAACACACTGAAATCGGAAATTACATTTTATGCCTGGTTAGTCTCTTGTCATTTTAAATGCTACATCTCCAGTTGCTCCAATTTCTTAACACATTTATTATCTTTCCCGCAGTTGCCATATAACTGACAAAAATAATGTTTGCAGGGGTTTGACTTGTGTATACAGAAAGTAAAACTCAAGCTGAACTTCCTTGCAGATCTCTGTACTCCTTCAAGTGGTGGAGAGTATCAGGGTCAGCATCCACCAGCCCAATGGAGAGGATTTTGGTAATGAAGTGGAGTTCTTGTTCACTGTAGTCTTTCTGTGAAAGAAGAGAATTTATTTTAATTATTATTTTTGTCTTTAAGATTATGTGTGCTTTGTCATTGAAGAAATAATCCAGTTATTCGTAAAGATATCTTGCATTTCAGCATGTCAGATATAGGAGTGAAATTATTGATAACAACTGGAAATAGAGATATTGGAACTCTTTATTTACATTTTTTACGTTAATAATGGATTTAAAAACAAATATTCAGTTAGTGAGTATTTTAACTGCTTGGTGTTAGTCCCATATGTTAACTCATGCACCTTTCATACAGTCATGTGCAAGTGATTTTTGAAATTTACCTTTTTTAATTACATTTCCATATACCACAATACAGATGTTAATATTTTTTCATAAAAAAAAAAACTCATTCTGCCTACTGTCTTTTTTCTTTTTTGCATGGCTTGAATAAGAATGCCTTATAACTATGCCACTTTAAGTAAACTACGTGCTTTGGATTTCTTAGGGAATGTATTTTATTTCCAGTCATTACTATAACTGTCACGCCCTCGTCTCGTTTAGTCTGTTTTCCTTTCTTTGCACATGGCTTTGTTTTGTTGTTGTTCCTGTCTCCGCCCCAGCCCCACCTTAGTCCTGCCTCTGTCTCATTATTGTCTTCAGGTGTTCCTCGTTTGCCTTCCTATTGTTGTGAAAAATAATTTTATTACTTTGTGTTAGTGGACAAATATCCTTAAATGATGATTAGTTAAAATTAGAAAGTATAATTACATATTCATTGTATGAAACCTTGTATTCATATGAATGATTAACCAGTATTTTAACCATGCATTTAAACAGTTTAGAATCTGCACACTAACTGGCATGCTGACTCAGAGTTTACACCTTTCTAAATTCTTAGACCTCTCTGTACTTAGGAAACACATAAATTACAACTGTTAGCCAAAAGGGGGAGTTGAACTTTAGGGCATCTCAGTGACCTTAAGTCCATTAGTGACCCCTCTGAATCTTGGTGACAGAAAAGGAATGTGGGAAATAAAACCTATAGAGTCAGAAGGGCATGATGAGTGTTTTGGGGTCATAGGTGCATGTGAAACTTGCACGCGAGAAACCTGAGTACTAACATGTCTAATTATGCATATTAATATATGTTAATCAGCCAGAAACGCCTTGCCAGCAGGGTATACGTCATTTGGGATATAAAACTGGAGTCAGATGGGGGGAGAGGTCAGAACTTTGCGTGGAAGGGCACTAGGTTGCGTTTCTTATGTATTAGTTCTCCTGGTTCCAGTATTAAAATAAATACTTTGATTTGCTTTGAAATTCACTCGACTGGTCTTTGTGAAACTTCCGGAACGAGCACGCCTCCTGAGGAGGAAGGTTGTATTTTGGATCTTTTGGAGATCTTCTAAATTTTAATTACTTTGGGAACGGTCCAAAAAGAACATTTAATTCTTCACTATATAGTCCCTTTGTTTCAGTGCTCCCTTGTCTGGTGATGTGTGCGCAGATGTGTGTTACTCCCTTTTGTGTGTCTCACATGTCTACCCCAGTTCATGGCTGTCTACTTTCTGTCTCTGGTTAATTCACAGTTTAGTCTTATCTAGTTTCTGTGTATCTACCCGTGTTTATTTTGAGTCTATCTATGTTTAATAAAACTTCCTTGCGTTTACGTCCGTCTCCTCGTCCTCCCTGCATGGCCATGACAGAACACCAGACCTACACTATGGACGTAACAAGGAATCCGTTTGCTCGGTGTGCAATTAGACGTACTCCTTTCAGTTTGGGTCCTGGCACTCCAGTGGGGTATATAGCGGAGGCTAAGGTGTCCTCCACACCCCGCAAACAACGGAGTCGGCGGAAGCAGCATGCTGGAGTCCCCCCCTCGCCAGTGAACTACCCCCTTAAGTCCGGGGAAAATTTTGGGGGGGCGCTGAGGGTTGGTATTGTTAGCCTCAAGCCTCAGGGCAAAGGAGGTGAGGCTAACAGGGGCGCATTTCATGAGGATCCTTGTTCAGGGGACATCTGGGATTTCCTCATGAATGCGCCCATTGGACCTCTCGAACCCGCAACAGCTCCAGCACGAGCCGTGCGAGTAGCCCAAGCCGAGGTCTCCAAGGGCGATTCCGGAAGACTTCACACTCCAGATCCAGCGAGGGCGGCAAGCCAGGCCGCTACGGATCCAGAGAGGGCGGTGCCGCCAGCCGCTCCTCTGCTCGTGAAAGCGGCGCAGCCAGCCGCTCCTCTGCTCCTGAGAGCGGCGCAGCCAGCCGCTCCTCTGCTCGTGAGAGCGGCGCAGCCAGCCGCTCCCCAGCTCGTGAGAGCGGCGCAGCCAGCCGCTCCTCTGCTCGTGAAAGTGGCGCAGCTTCTTCGTGAGCGCGGTGTGCGCCTCTCCTGTCTCCGTGGACGACGTCGCAGATTCCTCTGCCTCCGTGGACGTCGTCACAGGTTCCCCTGCCTCCGTGGACGACGTCGCAGGTTCCCCTGCCTCCGTGGACGTCGTCGCAGGTTCCCCTGCCTCCGTGGACGTCGTCGCAGGTTCCCCTGCCTCCGTGGACGTCGTCGCAGGTTCCCCTGCCTCCGTGGACGTCGTCGCAGGTTCCCCTGCCTCCGTGGACGTCGTCGCAGGTTCCCCTGCCTCCGTGGACGTCGCTGCAGGTACCCCTGCCTCCGTGGACGTCGCTGCAGGTACCCCTGCCTCCGTGGACGTCGCTGCAGGTACCCCTGCCTCCGTGGACGTCGCTGCAGGTACCCCTGCCTCCGTGGACGTCGCTGCAGGTACCCCTGCCTCCGTGGACGTCGCTGCAGGTACCTCTGCCTCTGTGGACGTCGCTGCAGGTTCCCCTGCCTCCGTGGACGTCGCTGCAGGGCCTTCTGCCCCCGTGACTGTGGCCTCGGCCATTTCTGCCCCCGTGACTGTGGCTCCGGCCGCTCCTGGTCGTGTTCGTGGGACGGCCCCAAGGACCTCGGGGTCGATCCCTAGAACTGTGCCCAGGCTGGCTTGTCAGACTGCCCCACAAACATTTGCCAGTCCTGGACACCCCCCTGTTGTTTTAGTTCCGTTGTCTGTCCCTGTCCTGATCCCTGTCTCTGTGCTTGTCCCTGTACCCGTGTCGGCTTTCATTTCGATTCCTGTCCCCATTACCGTGTTCGTGTCTGTTCCTGTGAGTGTCTTGGTCCCTGTTCCCCTGCTTAGTCCGGTCCAGTCCCCTGTTAGTCCTGTCCAGTACAATAACCCAAGCAACAAAATTTTCTATGAATATAGATTTATACACTACCCAGCACAGGATAGAGTGGGAGGGCCAGTAAAAAGCGTAACAAGCTATGAAAAGTTATTCTCTGTTAGGTTACTATTTTAGATACCAACCAACAAACAAATTAGATAGTAATGAATGTTGCCCAAAATGTGTCCCAAATATGGCACATCTGCAGTTATTTTATGGCCTACAAATGGCCTTGATGCTGTTGACTCGAGGAATCAGGTTGCCGCAATATGTGCTGTAACCCAAGTCAAACCTGACTCAAGTCACTTTGCTGTAAGGGCCCAATGTGAGACAGATCTGGCCGAAAAGTGTCTGATGTCTCAGAAATGAAAAGTTATTCTTATAATAATTTGAAAAATACCTTCATTATATCTGGTATGGCAGGGATACGGTTACGTTTGGTGCACCTTTGTGTCCCCTGTTTAAGAAAATGTAGAGAGTCAAACAGCTAAAAAAACAAAAATCAAAAAAAAAAAACATAAGCCTCAGTTAACTACAAAGGGATAAGTAGAATACACTATTAACTAAGATTTGTAAAAATAACAACAACAACAAAACAACAAAAAACCCTAAATATTTATTGTATATATATACAGGGGTTGGACAATGAAACTGAAACACCTGTCATTTTAGTGTGGGACCTTTCATGGTGGCCAATCTTCATTAATTGCACATTGCACCAATAAGAGCAGAGTGTGAAGGTTCAGTTAGCAGGGTAAGAGCACAGTTTTGCTCAAAATATTGCAATGCATACAACATTATGGGTGACATACCAGAGTTCAAAAGAGGACAAATTGTTGGTGCACATCTTGCTGGCGCATCTGTGACCAAAACAGCAAGTCTTTGTGATATATCAAGAGCCACGGTATCCAGGGTAATGTCAGCATACCACCAAGAAGGACGAAACACATCCAACAGGATTAACTGTGGATGCAAGAGGAAGCTGTCTGAAAGGGATGTTCGGGTGCTAACCCGGATTGTATCCAAAAAAACATAAAACCACGGCTTCCCAAATCACGGCAGAATTAAATGTGCACCTCAACTCTCCTGTTTCCACCAGAACTGTCAGTCAGGGGCTCCACAGGGTCAATATACACGGCCGGGCTGTTATAGCCAAACCTTTGGTCACTCATGTCAATGCCAAACATCGGTTTCAATGGTGCAAGGAGCGCAACTTGGGCTGTGGACAATGTGAAACATGTATTGTTCTCTGATGAGTCCACCTTTACTGTTTTCCCCACATCCGGGAGAGTTACAGTGTGGAAAAGCCCCAAAGAAGCGTACCACCCAGACTGTTGCCTGCCCAAAGTGAAACATGGGGGTTTGTGATGGTTTGGGCCGCCATATCATGGCATTCCCTTGGCCCAATACTTGTGCTAGATCACTACCAAGGACTACCGAACCATTCTGGAGGACCATGTGCATCCAATGGTTCAAACATTGTATCCTGAAGGCAGTGCTATGTATCAGGATGACAATGCACCAATACACACTGCAAGACTGGTGAAAGATTGGTTTGATGAACATGAAAGTGAAGCGGAACATCTCCCATGGCCTGCACAGTCACCAGATCTAAATATTATATAGCCACTTTGGGGTGTTTTGGAGGAGAGAATCAGGAAATGTTTTCCTCCACCAGCATTACGTAGTGACCTGGCCACTATCCTGCAAGAAGAATGGCTTAAAATCCCTCTGACAACTGTGCAGGACTTGTATATGTCATTCCCAAGGCGCTGTATTGGCGGCAAAAGGAGGCCCTACACCATACTAATAAATTATTGTGGTCTAAAACCAGGTGTTTCAGTTTCATTGTCCAACCCCTGTATATATATATATATAAACACCAATTCCAATGAAGTTGGAACGTTGTGTAAAACAGAATATAAACAGAATACTATGATTTGCAAATACTTTTCAAACTATATTCAATTGAAAACACTACAAAGACAAGATATTTAATGTTCAAACGGATAAACTTTATTGTTTTTTGCAAATATTCACTCATTTTGAATTTGAGTCCTGCAACATGTTCCAAAAATGATGCGACAGGGGCATGTTTACTATGTTACATCACCGTTCCTTTTAACAACACTCAATAAGGACAGTAATTTTTGAGGCTTTGTAGGTGTAATTCTTTCCCTTTCTTGCATGATGTACAACTTCAGTTGCTCAGCAGTCCGGGGTCTCCATTGTTGTATTTTGTGCTTCATAATGTGCCACACATTTTCAATGGGAGACAGGTCTGGACTGCAGGCAGACCAGTCCAGTACCCACACTCTTTTACTACAAAGCCACACTGTTGTACACGTGCAGAATGTGGCTTAGCATTGTCTTGCAGAAATAATCAGGGATGTTCCTGAAAAAGACTTTGCTTGAATGGCACCATATGTTGCTCCAAAACCTGTTTGTGCCTTTCAGCATTAATGGTGCCTTCACAGATGTGCAAGTTACCCATGCCATGGGCACTAAGACACCCCATACCATCAGAGATGCTGGCTTTTGAACTGAGCTGATAACAATCCGGACAGTCCTTTTCCTCTTTGGCCCAGAGGACACGAGGTCCATGATTTCCACAAACAATTTGAAATGTGGACTTGTCAGACCACAGAACACTTTTTCACTTTGCGTCAGTTCATCTCAGATAAGCTCGGGCCCAGAGAACCCAGCGGTGTTTCTGGGTGTTGTTGACATATGGCTTTCGCTTTGTATGGTAGAGTTTTAACTTGTAGATGGAGCTGTGTTCCCTGACAATGGTTTTTTGAAGTGTTGCTGAGCCCATGTGGTGGTTTTTCATTACAGAATGAGGTTGGTTTTTAACGCAGTGCAACCTGAGGGATCGAAAGTCACGGGCATTCAATGCTAGTTTTTGGCCTTGCCTCTTACTTTCAGAGATTTCTCCAGATTCTCTGAATCTTTTGATGATATTATGGACTGTAGATGATGAAATCCCCAAATTCTTTGCAATTGTACGTTGGGAAATGTTCTTCTTAAACTGTTGGACAATTTGCTCATGCAGTTGTTCACAAAGTGGTGAACCTCACCCCATCCTTGCTTGTGAACGACTGAGCACTTCGGGGATGCTCCCTTTAAACCCAATCATGACACTCCCCTGTTTCCAATCAACCTGTTCACCTGTGGAATGTCTTTGAGCATTCCTCAAATTTCCCTGTCTTTTGTTGCCCCTGCCCCAAATCTTTTGAAACATGTTGCAGGCCTCAAATTCAAAATGAGTGAATATTTGGAAAAAAACAATAAAGTTTATTTGTTTGAACATTTTGTCTTTGTAGTGTATTCAATTGAATACAGGTTGAAAAGTATTTGCAAATCATTGTATTGTGTTTTAATTTATGTTTTACACAACGTCCCAACTTCTTTGGAATATATATATATATATATATATATATATATATATATATATATATATATACATTGCAGATGTTTAGCAACAACTGATAATCATTCAATAATGTTTATAAGGCAACAGCTAAATAATGTAAACTTACCTGGCTAAGGCCTTTGTTTATACACAGAATTATGCCAATAAGGCCAATGATGATCTGCAAATAAAAAATACACACACACACACACAGAGCCAAATCATTATCACCTCCTTTTTTCTACACTTTTAACCTGTTACTCAATGTAAGTTTCTGTGCTTGACAATTCCCAGTGTCTTAGTGACATTGGCAAGGTGGTGTGCTAGTGTGTTTGGAGCTGGTATTTGTAAAACCCTCAGTGTCAGTGCTAGACTGGGAAAAGTCCATTCACCAAATAAAATCCAGCCAAAAGCACCCTGTGGGCAGCATCCTCTGTGCCAGACTAAAGGATGACCAAAACAAAATGTGCAGGAACAGAGAAGCTACTGTCTCTGACTTACATGAGGCCAACAAGTTAGGTGCGTCTAACAGTAAGTGGACACTGTGTTTTTAAAACTGCTGGTTCTGAACACAGTACCATTCTGAGCACACACACACACACACACACACACACACACACACATTTTTCCTAAGAAAGTGGTCTAAGTTGTATCATTGTCAGCACAGCTGTAAGAGGGTTTTTTAAGAACTGAAGATTAGTCTTTCAATGACAACTCCGCAAATAACTTTTCTGGCACCGTTATGTTTAGGAATGTAGTTTGCTCCTTTACTGTAAATTTTAGTGCAAATTTCATGCATATTTTCAGTATATTTTTCTCCCACTTTAGTTCAAACGGGGGCACTCTTAAGTTCTTCCCACTAAACATGACTGTAGAAACCAGAGCTAAACACATTTTATTAAAAAAATAAATAATAATAAATAAAATAAATCCACTTACCCCCAAAAGATACAACATCACTGGTTTCCTGTGTTTGTCTCTGACAAGCTAGTCGTTCTGAACTTCTGTGATTTTTAAATGTGCCATGGATTCACACACGACAGTAAACAGAACCTGATCTACAAGTTTAACTGCATGTTTTAATGCACCTTTGACTTAGCAATGTAGTTATGTCAAGCTATTCACAGTATATCATGTGATGTCATATGGTAACAGCTTGTTGACTTAGAGACCTTGTTCCAAGCTATTGATTGGTGGTGGTATTGACAGTGACTGTAATTGTGGGAGACAATTACAAAATATTTTGGTCCTGTGTACCGGTGCTTTTTAATGGTTTATCTGCCTTCTCTTATCACTGCTGACTGTGCTTCTCTGTAGTCTCTGTGTGGCTGTTCTTTTATTTTGAGTGTGTGTATTTTTATGTTTGTGTTCTGGGTACTAGAATGGAGCTATATAATTAAAAAATATTATCATATTTATTAAAGCAAAACTTTTATTTTTTAATTTGTTTGAAGACAAACAAAACTATTATATATATATATGCTTCATTTCAACACTTAATTTCAATACTTGAAAAATTCTTAAATACCTACATATATGAAAACGCAAAATCTCCTTTTTTCCTGGCAGCATCTACTTATGAGCTTTCTCTCATGACCTACCAAAGAAAAAAAAAAAAGTGTGCAGCTACACTCTGCTGACCTATACAGGTATTGCAGAAGAGAGCAAGTGTATAGTGTAGGAGGCTATGTTATTAACATGTTAAATGTATTACATAATGTTTAAAACATGAAAATATTTGCATTAAGCCCTATTTTTGGATAGAGGCCTATTTTGTATATAGGCATATTATCAGCAATTTTCAGTCCTCTGCCTCAGTCTCCTAGTATAGCTGCCAGTTCAGGTTAAGAATGTTATAAGGCTAATTGATTGTTAGGAAACACTTTTCCTATTTTGCTGCACAGTTGAAAAGCAGTATAGTAATAAGGGACATAAAAGGAGCATGACATTCAGTATCTGAAGCATCGGCATTTGTTGGTTGCTTACAGGCTCAAAATGGCCTGAAAGGAACAACTTTCTTTAGAGATCTGTCAGTCAGTTGTGTTAAAAAAGGAAGGCTACTCTGCGAGATACTGCAAAGAAACTGAAAATATCTTACCATATATTAGGATGCTGTACTGCATGGTAGAATGAACCCTACTGAGCTATATGTACACACAGTGGTGTGAAAAAGTATTTGCCCCTTCATGATTCCTTATTTTTTCCATGTTTATCACTCTTTAATGTTTCAGACCATCAAACAAATTTAAATATTAATCAAAGACAACACAAGTAAACACAAAATGCAATTTATAAATTAAGGTTTTTATTATTAAGGGAGAAAAAAAATCCAAACTTACATGGCCCTGCGTGAAAAAGTGTTTGAAAGTAAAGAAAAGGTGAAAGAAAGTAATTGAGATCTATAGGTCTGGAAAAGGTTATAAAGCCATTTCTAAAGTTTTGGGACTCCAGCGAACCACGCTGAGAAAACGTGGAATAGTGGTGAACGGTTAAACATCTCTTAAATGTTTTCACTTTTTTCACATTATATATCATTAACATATCTGTTACATACTTTTCATTAAATTTCTCTCTGTTGAACCAGATTGTTGATTTTCTTCTGAAAATGTGTACAGCTAAGGTCATTTTCTTCTTCATTTTGCCAGAGTCATATATGCCATTAGGTCCTCTCTCTCTATATATATATATATACATATATATATATAAACACCCAGCAGCACGGCGGGTCCTGTGCCGGTACACACTGCAGAACAGCGGCTACTGTGCACATGTACACAGCAGCAGAGCGGGTCCTGTGCCAGTACACACTGCAGAACAGCAGCTCTTGTGCATATAGCATTTAATGTTCATTCATTCATTCATTTATTGTCTGTAACCGCTTGTCCAGTTCAGGGTTGTGGTGGGCCAAGAGTCTACCGAGAATCAATGGGCACAGGGCAGGAGCACACCCTGGAGGGGCACCAGTCCTTATTATAAGGAATTCCTATCATGACAATTTAAATAAGCTTGAAAATTTACACGTTTAAGAATAATTTTCCCACACTGGGGACAATGCCAATGGCTTCTTATGGAATCCTTCACCTCTGCACACAAGCATGGTATTGTTAATCTTTCTGAAAGGAAATCATAGGTCAGTATTAATAATATATCAGAATAGAATATGAGAGGCCCTTTAGGCCAATATTCAAATTTCAGTCTGATATACATTATCCTATTCTCTTTTTCTATCAAGCCTCTTACACTCATACACTGTCTCACACGGACTATTATATAAACTCACAAACATTATCGAACATATTATACACTACCAAAACTCTTACACACACTATGAATCCACTTATGCCCAATATCAAACTGACTCACATTGACTATAACAGAATTACATATCAGTGTAACAGTTTTGGTAGTGTATAAGATGTTTCATAATGTTTATGAGAGTGTAAAATATTCAGTGTTAGTGAGTGTGCAAAGCTTGATACCTAAAGGGTATCTCATTCATTGTTAATATGTTATATGAAATATTTCATAAATATGGTACATCCATAAAGCAAAGCCCTACCTTACCTTAAACTTAACCTCAACCTAAATCATATCTGTAACCCTACCACACACCTGGCTCTAATCCTAACACTTGCCTTATTCAAAAAGTAATCCAGTTAAACTCCAGTTACAGAATGGTGTCAGCATGTCTATTACTGTATTATACCTGTTACATGTTCAGTAAATTCTCAGGTTAATGTCAGATATACACTTTAACCATCCATATAAAGTGAACAGTGTTCTTTTTTCACTCAACACATATGTTTGATGAATGTCTGAACATCAAAAATATGTACATATGTGCTATGAGTCTTATTAAATGATATGTTTTAAACACTATCCCCCTACTGCCTCTGGTTTTGTGTACATGTCACTGTTATTCATCTAGGTAGCATCGATTTGCACTGTAACATTACAAAATTTGTTCTGGAAATCCAGTGTTATCTTATATACTTTAACCCCCTATATAAAGTGAACAGCTGAACTATGTAGATTACACACAAATTTTATTTTGTGTTACTAAAAATCTCCAGAACAATTTACAATAAGGGTACATTAATTCATAACACTTAATACTTAGCATTAACTAGCATTTGTTTCGATTTTTTTATAAAATCTGAAAATAATGCTTGTTTTGATTTCTATCATTACTTAATGATTCATTGTTACATTAGTAGAGCTATGGTCATATATTTAACATTGCGCTAATTAATATTTAATAATTAATAATAAAATAGTTATACTGAATATACTGAATGTTGACATGCTGCTGACATGTTAAAATGCATTGTTGTAGGAAACCATTTTATTACTTTGTGTTTGTGGACAAATATCCTTAAATGATGATTAGTTAAAATTAGAAATTATAACTACATATTCATTGTGTGAAATCTTGTGTCTTATATGCACTCATATGAACGACTAACTGGCATGATGACTCACCTTCTTAAACGTCTAACCTTGAACACATGTGCACTATAGGCTTTTAGCATGCTCACATTAATCACAAGTGTAGGGGCACGGGGATGACCCTGAAGTGCATAACTGTCTCCCTAAATTTTCCTCCAGGAGAAGGAGGCATGGGAAGAAAAGGTCCATTGTCAAGACTGGATGTGATGAATGTTTTTGGGGTCACGGGATGCATGTGAAACTTGCACGCGAAAGACCTGAGTACTAACGTGAAAATATGCATATTAATATATGCTAATCAACCAGAAACGCCTCACCAGCAGGGGGATACGTCATATGGGGTATAACTGTGGAGTCAGATCTTGGAGAGGTCAGAGCTTTACTTGGAAAGGGCATTAGACTGTTTTTTCATGTATTAGTTCTCCTGGATCCAGTATTGTTAAATAAATACTTTGATTTACTTTGAACTTCACTCGACTGGTTTCTGCGACTCTTCCGGAATGAACACGTCTCCTCGAAGAAGGAGAGGGAGGGTGTATTTTGGACCTTTTGGATATTTTTAAATTCTAATTACTTTGAGAACGGTCCAAAAGAACATTTTAATCTTCAATTGGTGACCCCGACATGCGGAAGGTCCAGACGGCGGACGACTTCGGACTCAGTTCCACTCGCGGCCGCAATATACTAAGGTGGGTGCGCAGACCCTGTTATATTCAAATTCTGCTTATTGGATTCTCTAAATTGGAGTGGTGCTGAGGCCCGACGCCGGTCTGGAGTGGGGCATAGAGCAGATCAATTTGTTTATAAAAAAGTCCCAAAAAAGTGGAGCAGACGCTCTCCTGCGACATCTGGCAACCCGTTTGGCTGTTTCTGTACCCGTTTGGAAGCTGTTTTGATCGCTCAGGTTTTCCTGTTTACTCGTTTCCACTGTTATTTCTATATTTATATCTGTTTTTATAACCTACTAACCATCCATAGATCTATCTTTTAGATTGTCTCCGCAGGAATATTCATTACAGAGGCACTAAAACTGCCACCGGACCCTGGAGTAACGTTCTTGGTGTAAGTTACTAAAATCAACTAAAAGCGGTAAGTACCTGCAATTCCATGGCTACTACTGGCTGTTTTGCCTGCTCAGAGTGTGGCATGTTTAGTCTAACCCCCTTTTCCACCTCTAGCGATAAAGATAGTGGTTCTGTTTGTACTAAGTGTCAGCTAGTTAGCTCTCTGGTGGACAAAGTGGACCAGTTAGAAGTGCGCATCCGGAGCTTATTATTAAGGGATAAACAGCGAGATTCAGTGTTAGCAACTCCGGGTGCCTTAGGGAGATTTAGCACCCCCACGACTCCGGCGTTAGAGCCCTCACAGCGGGGTGAATGGGTGACGTCTCGGCATCATAGCCGGAAAGCTAAGGCTGATGCTAACGCCGAGGCCAAAGCTAGCCCACCGGGACACCACGCTCCTCCGATTCGCGTGTCAAACAGGTTTGCCCCGCTCAGCGAAGCACCCGCTGAGGAGCCTGTTAAGAGTGCTCTGGTTATAGGAGACTCTATTGTTCGACACGTGAAATTAGCTACTCCTTTAGGGGCGCCGGCAGTAACAGTTAGCTGTTTATCGGGAGCCAGAGCGCTGGATATTAGTGGCAACCTTAGACTGTTAGCTAATAGGAGATATTCGAGGGTAGTCATTCATGTAGGGGCCAATGATATTCGTCTGCGGCAGTTTGAGGTAACTAAGGGTAATATTACAGAGGTGATTAAACTGGCCCAGACGATGTCCGATGCCGTAATCTGCTCTGGCCCCATACCAATGCGGCGTGGCGACGAAGCTTACAGCAGACTTTGGGCGTTAAACTGCTGGATGTCCAAGTGGTGTTCCGAAAATCAAGTGGGCTTTATAGACAATTGGTTACGTTTTTAGGGGAAGCCTGGTCTTATAGTTAGGGATGGTATCCACCCCACGCGGGAGGGTGCTGCCTTACTTTCTTGCAGCATAGCACATAGTCTTTTAGTTAGTCAGCAGAGTAGTGTAGATAGCTGCTGACAATCCAGAGCCGGGACCAGGCCGCAGACAGACAGGCTAAACCGACCGTCTGCGAAGTGTCTTGAGGCGTCACCCAGGTTCAACTGTATTGAGACTGTGTCTTTCCCCTGAACTAAATGTAAAAGTAGAAAAACAAAATCAGCCTGTTTCAGCAACCTAATCAATATTAAATCATACACAACACCTAGCAGCAAAAGCACTCATCGTAAATGATATTATAAGTGATCATAAATTCAATGTTTTCTGTCTCACGGAAACGTGGATTAGACCAAATGAATATTTAGCACTAAATGAAGCCACCCCCCTAGGCTATAATTATGCACAAAGCCCAAGAATATCAGGCAAAGGAGGTGGAGTATGTGTAATTTACCAAAATACCCTAGAAATTAGTCTTAAACAATGTGACACCTTCTCTTCTTTTGAGGTACTCTCCACTATTATTACAAATCCGGTCACAAAAAAGGACGCATTTTTATTATGCAACATTTACAGACCACCAGGGCCTTACTTAGAATTTCTGAAAGAATTCAGCGATTTTGCTACAAACCTAGCCGTGTGCAATCGTAAAGTTATAATTGTAGGAGATTTCAATATCCATTTTGAGAAGGAAAGTGACCCACTAAAAAAGGCATTTACCTCAATCTTAGACTCTATTGGTATTACTCAAAATGTAACAGGGCCTACACACTACTGCAGCCACACTTTAGAATTAGTTCTGACACTAGGTCTTAACATTGACAAAATTAATATCTTACCGCAATCCTTAGCAATCTCCGATCATTACTTAATTTCATATGAGCTACGTTTTAGCCATAATATATGTAAGAACCCTCGCTATTCTACAAGGCGTATAATAAAACCATCTACCGCCCTACAATTTATAGAAAACCTACCAGAACTATCGACCCCAGTTCCAACTCCATCAGACCCAATGGACCTAGATGTACTAACTGATTACCTAGAAAATACCTGTCGATCTACTTTAGAAAAGGTAGCACCACTTAAACATAAAAGTATAAGACAGAAAAAGCTCGCACCATGGTATAATGATGAGACCCGTACTTTAAAACAAACATTACGAAAACTAGAGCGGAAATGGCGATCAACCAAGCTTGAAGTGTTCCATTCTGCTTGGAAGGACAGCCTTATAGAGTATAGAAATGCCCTCACTAAAGCTCGCTCAGCATATCTGGCCTCGCTGATCTCCAATAATAAAAATAATCCGAGAGCACTGTTTAGTGTGTTTTCTAGAATTACAAAAAATCAAGCAGGTTCTGAACAACTAATTCCAGCAACTCTCACCAGTAAAGATTTTATGGACTTTTTTAATAGTAAAATTGAGAATATTAGACAACAAACTCAAGCCACAGGATCAAATCCATCCTGGCTGCCACCCGATGTGAATGATATAAAACATAATATAACTGTAAAAGAAAGACTTGAAAACCTTTTACCCACTCCCACAGTTAGAACTAGAGAAGATTATCACCTCCGCAAACTGTACAACTTGCACACTTGATGCAATTCCCACAAAGTTGCTCAAAGAAGTACTACCAGCTATTATTGATCCTCTTTTAACTATAGTAAACTCATCCCTTAGTCTGGGCCATGTACCCAAAGCTTTTAAACTAGCAGTTATTAAACCTATGATCAAGAAACCAAATCTTGATGCTTGTACACTGTCTAATTACAGGCCTATTTCAAATTTGCCATTTCTGTCCAAGATCTTAGAAAGAGCTGTGGCCCAACAACTTAGTTCATATCTACATAAGAATCATATATATGAAAAATTCCAATCTGGATTCAGGCAACATCATAGTACAGAGACAGCTCTAGTCAAGATAACAAATGATCTTCTTCTTGCCTCTGATCAAGGCCACGTATCCCTGTTGGTGCTTCTTGACCTAAGTGCAGCCTTTGATACAATAGACCACAATATTCTCATAGAAAGGTTAGAAAACATGGTTGGAATCACAGGGACAGCCCTATTATGGTTCAAATTTTACTTAACGGAACGTTATCAATTCGTAAAAGTAAACAATCTAAATTCAAATTATTCAAAAGTAAGATTTGGAATTCCACAAGGCTCTATTTTAGGACCATTATTATTTACATTATACATGTTACCGCTAGGCACAGTTATAAGAAACCATGACATTAACTTTCACTGTTACGCAGACGACACACAACTGTATATTTCAGCCAAGCCCGAAGACAAACACAGATTAAAGAAAATAGAGGACTGTGTAAAAGACGTGAAAGGCTGGATGTTGCGTAACTTCCTCCTTCTAAACAGCAACAAAACAGAGGTCCTGCTTTTGGGTCCAAAAGTGGCAAGAAATAAATTATCAGATTTAATTTTAAATCTAGCTGACTTTCCAGTTAAACCTGGTTCAGCAGCAATAAATCTTGGTGTCATAATTGACCCGGAATTATCATTTGATCAACACATAGGTAGTATCACTAGGACAGCTTTTTTACATCTTCGCAATATTGCTAAGATTAGAAATGCCTTATCCCTTCAGGACGCAGAAACCTTAGTACATGCCTTTATTACTTCAAGGCTTGACTACTGTAACGCACTACTGTCAGGATGCACCAGCAGCAATTTAAGAAAACTTCAACTAGTTCAAAATGCTGCAGCTAGGGTCCTCACTAAAACTAGAAAATTTGAACATATCAGCCCAGCTTTATCATCACTTCATTGGCTGCCTGTTAAATTCCGCATTGACTACAAAATTTTGTTATTAACATATAAAGCTCTACATGGGCTTGCTCCTGAATATCTTCAAGATACAATTTCCTATTTTGAGCCTCCACGTTCACTCAGATCACAGAATACTGGATTTTTAATTGTTCCCAGAATTCAGAAGGCCTCAGCTGGGGGAAGAGCCTTTTCTTATAAAGCCCCCAGACTCTGGAATGATCTTCCAGAAAATGTTCGGGACTCAGACACAGTCGCAATCTTCAAATCTAGGGTAAAAACACATCTGTTTAGTTTATCTTTTGGTAGCTAATGCTCCCCCATAGATAAAGGCGGCAGATCCGGGGGGTCCATGGACACAGGGAATTATAGTAAACTGAGACACTGGTGCTGTCGTCCCGCCGCTTCTCGCGATCACTCAGGTTTGTTGACGGTGGAGCGGAGGGATGCCAGTGTTTCAGGATGCTCCCGTGTCTGTGTGTCCTTCTGGTTCTCTCCTTTTAGTTAAAGCTGTCATAGTCAGATCTGCCGGAGTCATTAGCCACACTCTGGAAATTTTCATATTTTCTACTTTACAAACACAAAACAGTTCAAAACTAATTCCATCCCTTTACATCTTTCCGAGTAAACAACTGCCCACCTGTCTGTCTGGACACTGATGGATGACTGTCGAGATCCTCCTCCACGCTTCAGACCAGCTGCCCACGCTCCAGCAACCACCAAGTGCCTTGAAGCTGTCCCTACACTGAAGTTCTCATGGACTACTAACTATCATCACCAGTAGATTGACCAGAGGAGGATGGGTCACCCCTTGTGAGCCTTGGTTCCTCCCAAGGTTTCTTCCTCAGCTGGGGGAGTTTTTCCTTGCCACTGTCGCCCCTGGCTTGCTCACTTGAGGGTTTTACATTTGTTTTTACATTTCATGTCAAATCTTAGTCTTACTGGAATTCTGCGAAGCTGCTTTGTGACAACATCAGTTGTGAAAAGCGCTATATAAATAAATTTGATTTGATTTGATTTGATTTATATATTTGGGGTTGTTTGTTTGAAAATAAATAAATAAATAAATAAATAAATAAAATAAAAATAAGAATAACAAAATAAATAAAAAAATATAATAGATGGATGCTGTTCCCATCTTTGGAACTGAGTCTTTGCGTGCTCCACTTGGAACCTGACGAGGTATCGAGTTTATTGCCCGGTCGGAGTGGTCCGTCCGTGAGGCGTGGTTCCCTCTAAAGTATAATCATATGCGGATGCTGTTTCCGCAAATTTTATATTATCGGATGCTGTTCCCGAGATTTTATATTGGTGGATGCTGTTCCCACCTGGGTTGTTGTGTATTTTAATGAAACTTGATTGTGTATTTCGTGTTATATCTGTTCTGAGAGACTGTGTTATTCTTAGGGGCTGTTTACATGACTGTTGAGTACGTTCTGCTCGCTAGAGGGAGGTAGAGGATTGCATAAACTGGTCAATCTATTTGAACAAGAGCACCTGCTCAGATTCAAAATTCTGTTCCTTTCTTCTTGGGGTTTATTTGCATTCTTATTGGTGATTTAGACTTGTTGTGGATAAAAATATATTTTGTACTTCGCTTATTACTTACTGTACAAAGAAACTTATTTTTCCGGTTCAGTTTGCATTTTTTGATTGTGTTAACAATTTATTTTCTGCCTCGGTTTGAACTTTTCGTTCATTATATAATAATAATATATTTTGTAACTTGCTTGCTATTTCAGTAGTTCTCAAAATTTTGCTTTCACTTGTTATAATATATCTTGTAATTTGACTGCCTTTTAACGGTGTGCTGATGATGTTCGTTCTGTTTGGTTGGAACTCTTCCTCCACATATTAGGCACTTTTGTGGCTTGTTGATTGTTAAGTGTGTCCGATAATTAGTTTTTGTTTCTAAAATATAGTCTTTGGTTTAATTCTGTATTGTGAGATAATTGTCCTGTCCTTATAGTTTTTTCTATTTATTACAAACTCCATTTCATATATTGGCGTGTTATTTGTTTCTGACTAAAGGGCTTTTTCGGTTCATGGGTTGGTTTGATAATTAATGTAAATTAGGCTTGGCTTGCTTCTAATTCAATACTGTGTTTGAAGACATGCCTATGTTTTTATCCACCTGTGAAATTCTTCACAGGGCTGAGGTGGTACTGTTTTTTCTTGCCTGAGTTTGAAAACTTGACTCTAAACCTTGGATTTTTTTTTTTTATATATATAAACTGAGGCGGAGAGCGCTAAGTGCAGCTGCCTGGGCGCTGTGTGGGTGATCCTGGGAAGCTGTTTTATTCACTCTGAATTGTGATGAAACCTTGCGGTGTTAATTGATTTTCAATTAAAGAGTGAACTAGAACGAAGACCCATTCAGGTGAGATCCAATTTTTTTTTTTAATCAGCTCCTTACAGACAACATGGCTACTACTAGAGATTTGCATAATGAATTAAACGCCATTTACGGTGTGGGGAATTGGGAATGGAAACCGTTAGTTCAGCAAATTGAAATGATAACTGAGGGAGTGAAAAATGGGGTAATAAATTTGAAAAATTTGTGCACAAAAGTGTGCTCAAGAGATTTGAAACGTGGGTTAAAACACACACAGGAGATTCTGTATCTTTGATAACCTGCGTTAATCAGTTGAAGAGAGAAAAGGAGCAAATATTACGTCAGGCTGAAGCAGAGGTTAGTAGGGCTAGCCTTTTCAAAAGAGCTAAGGCAAAGAAAAGTTTGAAAATAGCTAAAACGGACGTTGCGGAGCTAATAGCTATTAAAATGGCATTCCTCAGTATGACCCCACAGCTCGTTATATTGAAAACACTAGGTCCGTCACGGTCGAAGGCTGTTTCACTTACTGCCGAGAAGGCGGAAGTGGAAAGTGAGTATACAAAACACAAGGGGGAGGAGCCTACAGCTCATACATACAACTTAGGCCACGTCCCGCCACCTGATACTACCCTACCTGTCTTTAGTGTAGACTCAGGCACAGTGAGTTTACAGACAGACACAGAAGGGAGGGGCTCTGCTTGTCAGCAAGCAGCCCACAGAGTCACACACACAAACGCACACACAGAAGATCCATTTCAATTGCGAAGGCCACATGGGTCAATTTCAATTCCACACACAAATATTAACACCGACTGTTCTGACCTTATAGATACCACAGGAAATTATATAGAACAGGATAAACCGCGCCTTGACAATAAACAAACACTGACAACACCATTTAAGAACCCGATACCACATAAAACTAAACAAAACATCAGGATTAAAGCAGATTTAGAAGGAAGGACAGGTATAGGACTGACACTAACGTCGGCACTATGCTTCCATTAGTGGCCACTAGCACAGGAACATATAAATATGTACCATTATCACTGACTGATGCACAGACTTTGGCCGACCAGCTTCCGCCTCTATGTAGTGGAGCGGCTGCTTGGATTAGAAAGCTGGACAGTCTGACAGGTGGCATGACTCTAGCACTAGGGGATTTTAGAAACATTATTAAAAGATCGACTACTTCCATGGAAGCAGCTGAAATAGAGAGACAGGCTCAGACATCTACTCAACCTAACAATGATCTTTTCCACACTCACTCGCAGCGCCTCACTGACGCTATGAGAGAAATGTGGCCTACCAGAGCAGCATCCACAATCCCATCATATGCCTGGGATGAAAAACTTAGCCCAGGGGAATACATGGGTAAAGCAGTTGAGGATTGGACTAATACTACAGGGGTTCACCCTGCTAGGGGGCAGCAGGTGGTTTGGTTTAGGACTGCAGTTTTGAAAGGCTTGCCAGCCCTCATAAAGGACAAAATTGAGGACGATCCTAACATGGGCCCTGACGCACCACATGACCTGTGGGTTAGACACGTTTTGTTCCATATGAACAAATATAAGGAAAAATTAGATAACAAAGACAAGGAGACAGTTAAGTTACAAAGAGACCTACTAACTGTTCAACTAGCAGAAGCCAGGAAATCTATAAATGATAATAAAAAGCAAACAAAGTCTGACACCATGATGCCTATGACTGCACTACCACAACCAAATATGCAACCACCACAAACATACATGAATACACACACATACATGCCAACCCAACCAGGGCCACCACAAAACCCACCTTATAATTATGGACCAAGTCCATATTTCCCATACCAGCCCTACTCAGGGGGCAGGGGGCGGGGTAATGGTAGGTGGAGGGGCAGGGTCCGCCGCCGGACAGGGGCGTGCCTAAGATGTGGAGCCTTGGACCACTGGGCAGCACAATGTAGGGCACCACTTTTTACCGACACCGGCTATCCACACCAGGCACCACACCCACAGGCGGCACCAAAACCGGAGCCATCACATCTTCCTGCTGGCCAATACAGCATGGAGCCGTGGGGTGGACATTGACGGGGCCCAGAGGAGCACCAGGACAGCAGGGCCAGGGCAGAACCCATGCTGTCATTAACTGTGGGGGCCTCAGAAATCCTTTTTCTGGTAGACACGGGAGCCACATGGTCAGCCATCAACACAATATTACCTGCACATCTGATGAGCGAACACACTGTGCAAGTAAGGGGCTTCTCGGGGAAATCTACATCACTGCAAAAAACAAGACATTTGCCAGTCAGTACTGGTACACAGACTGTGTCACATTCATTTCTAATTGCACCACAAGCACCCTTGAACATTTGTGGTAGAGACTTGTTGATGAAAATGGGAGTCACTATTTTATGCCAACCAGATGGGATTACACTTACGTGGTTGGACGGACACAAAACTGTGGCAGTGGTGGGGTACACTGATGGTATGTACCTGATGACACCTCAGCAGGATGAGTCGGTAGACATTTACTGGGGTTTAGTGACTGGACAGACGGACCCGTCACCACGACTCATTGCTTTGTTCCACCAGTGGTCGCCTTGGATTACAGCCATGGTACCCTACGTCCCTCCGCCCGACCCATTCCATGTCACCCTGTTCTATGATGTAGGGGGAGATTTAATTTACTATGAAGCTTTTCAAACAGAATTAGAGGGTACACAGTGGTTGGTTGACACCACAGGGATTTATGTGGGTCCTGAAGGGGTGGCATCTCCTGTCTGGCCAATATCGGATGGCCCATGATTTAAGAGCCGTGAATGCAGCCTTGGCTACTGCCACTGTTCCGGTTCCTAACCCGTACACCGCTCTGTCGGAACTAGGTCCAGACGTGAAATGGTTCACTTGCATTGATTTGGCTAATGCATTTTTCTGTATTCCGCTGGCAGAACACTGCAGAGATATATGTGCATTCACACATAAAGGCATACAATACAGATACACTAGATTACCTCAAGGTTTTGCTCTGTCTCCAGGATTGTTTAATCAGGCCCTGAGGCGGAGTCTGGACTCATGCCAACTGCCAGAAGGCTCCTTATTGATACAATATGTTGATGATCTTGCTTTGGCAGCTAAAACACCGGAAATCTGCCTTGAAGCAACCAAGGCGGTTCTTCAATGCTTAGCAGACGCGGGGTATAAAGTGTCCAAACAGAAATTACAGTGCTGCAGATATAGGGTTACTTTCTTAGGGAGAGTAGTAACACAGGGTTCCACGGGCTTGTCCGCCACGCACCGGTCCGCTATACTGTCACACACAAAACCAGAAAATTTGAAAGACATGTTAGCATTTTTAGGACTGACTGGCTACAGCAGACAATACATTCCTGACTTTGTCGGACATACACAACCTCTTAGAGACATGGTGAAATCTCTAGGGATGAGAAATTTGTCTGGTAAGCTCACTTGGACGGTGGAGTCAGAACAGGCGTTTATAGATGTTAAACAAGCCTTATCCGTTGCAGTTGACTTAGCCAGACCTGACTATTCATTACCTTTTTACATGGATGTTTCTGAAACAGACACTGTGATAAATGGTGTACTGTTTCAGAAAAAGGGGGAAGGTAGAGCAATACTAATGTATTTAAGTGTCCCATTGGACCTGGAGAGGAGACAACCACAGTGCACAAGACATGTAGCAGGACTGACCAAATTAGTACAGAAAACAGCACATCTGGTAGCAGGATACCCATTGCGCATTCTAACCACACACAGAGTAGTAGCATACATAAACTCACAGATGTTCACACTCACTCCATTGCGACAGAGACGCATTCACAAAGCATTGACTGCACCCAACATCACCTACACACACGAAGGAGTTAATATGACAGATGGGATGCTGGAAGGCCCACCACATGAGTGTGAGGAACAGGTAGAAAGGCAAGGAAAAGTAAGACCAGACTTACAAGCCACACCCATTCCAGGGTCATGGAATTTATGGACAGATGGGTGTGGGTACAGGGCAGATACAGGTGAAGTCAGAGCAGGATACGCAGTAGTTCAGGAAGCAAAGGGGGAAACATATGAGTTTCAGACAGTTATAGCAGAGGAGGTGAAACAAAACCCATCAGCACAGAAGGCAGAACTGCTAGCAGTAATTTCAGCATTAGAAGTGGCAGAAGGAAGGGACGTCACTATTTATAGTGACTCAGCGTACGTAGTCACAGCTGCGCATGTAGACCTTCCACACTGGAAGCAGGTTGGATATGTCACAAGCACAGGGAAACCAGTCAAACACAAGACAGAACTGATGCGATTGGAAGCAGCTATACACAAGCCAAATAAGGTAGTGATTGTGAAGTGTAAAGGACACCAAAAGGGAGACACAATAATAAACAGAGGGAATGAAGCTGCAGATGAGGCAGCAAAAAGAGCAGCAGGATACACGGAACCCCACAACATGCTTGTGTTGGACTCCAGTGTACCCTGGGAACCGATTCCCACAGGACAAGAGCTTAGACACATACAGGATCAGGCAAGTCCAGAAGAAAAGTCAGTATGGCTAGCAAAGGGGGCTAGCCCAAACAGTCAGGTGTGGACGTCACAAGAAGGACAAGTAGTTTTACCAATGACACTAGCAGAAACAGTTTTAGAAGAAGCACACACAGTGGCGCACGTAGGAAGACGACAGACACTGGAAAATCTAAAACAATGGTGGCACCCATACATGTCAGCATTAGTGGTTGATTACATCACTAAATGTCAGATTTGTAACACACAGAATGTAGCAAAAGCATTTAAACTAGCTCCAGGAAGGTTTCCAGGAAGGTATTGCATTGATTTGGCTAATGCATTTTTCTGTATTCCGCTGGCAGAACACTGCAGAGATATATGTGCATTCACACATAAAGGCATACAATACAGATACACTAGATTACCTCAAGGTTTTGCTCTGTCTCCAGGATTGTTTAATCAGGCCCTGAGGCGGAGTCTGGACTCATGCCAACTGCCAGAAGGCTCCTTATTGATACAATATGTTGATGATCTTGCTTTGGCAGCTAAAACACCGGAAATCTGCCTTGAAGCAACCAAGGCGGTTCTTCAATGCTTAGCAGACGCGGGGTATAAAGTGTCCAAACAGAAATTACAGTGCTGCAGATATAGGGTTACTTTCTTAGGGAGAGGCAGAATGTAGCAAAAGCATTTAAACTAGCTCCAGGAAGGTTTCCATTGCCAGATTCTCATGGACATGAGATTCAAATGGATTACACAGATATGATTGACCCCATTAGGAGATATAGATATCTCCTGGTCGTTGTAGATCGATTCTCGGGGTGGGTAGAGGCAGTCCCCACTCTGAGGGAAGATGCAAAATCAGTCTGTAAGTTTCTGATTAATTGTTGGATTCTGAACCATGGGTTTCCTAGGAAAATTTTCTCAGATAACGGGAGTCATTTCACGAGCAAAACACTGCAGTGGGTGGAGCAGTCGTTGGGGCTGCACCATAGCTATGGTTGTGTGTATCATCCTGCCTCACAAGGTCAGGTGGAGAGGATGAATCAAAATTTGAAATCAAAATTAGCTAATATTACACTGACCACGGGCATGAATTGGCTAGGTGCCCAACCAATTGCTCTGATCAGTATTCGGAGTTCTATTAATAGAAGCACAGGCTTCTCCCCATTTGAACTGGTCAGAGGCGTAGCATTTCCAGGCCCAAAAACAAGACTGAGTCCTGATGTGGGCTCGCCTGGGACGAACACAGATGAGTATCGTCAACTGTTTTTGAAACTAAAATCAGTGTGTGAGGAACTATCTGTGCAGGTACGGAGAAATGGAGGAGGAGACGAGGAGCATGAGATACCTCCCGAGGTGGCTGTGGCTCCAGGGGTGTATCTGAGAGCCATTAAGCGAAAGTGGTCAGAACCTCGCTGGACAGGCCCATTCCGGGTGACAGAGAGAACCAGCCACGCGGTAGGAGCACCAGACGCAGAAGCAGGAACCAGAGGAGCACCAGACGCAGAAGCAAGCATCTAATTAGTAACAAGTGCCAGCTGGACACTCTGCGAACAACAGGTGTCACCGGAGAGCTGTCTGAAGCTCTTGAAGATCCAGAACACATTATTATTTTCTTTACAGGTTGTCGTGGACTCTTCTTTTTTACAGGTTGCTTGGACTCTTAATTTTTTTTTCCTTCCTTGCAGGTTGAACTTTCTAAACAAATTGTAAAAAAAAAAAAAAACGCACCCTGTAACTTTAACACTTACACATATAAGAGTTTAGATAATATTTTCTTAAGTATAAGTAAACTTAGTGGGGAAACACATTGATTGTTTAATGATGGCTGGTATGGTAAAAGGGGGTGCGACAGTACAAAATACAGACACAATTACTGTTGTAGAACAAGTAGTCTGGGAGATAACAAACAGAGAAATAATGTTACTTCCTCCTGTTGACATGGTTAAAATTTTGGCCGCCTTGGGGCAGAAGGGGCAGTGAGAGAATTTTTCCTGTCAAAAAATTGGTTGGTTGGCTGCCCGACAGGTTTTCGCTCTCACGGGTTAAACACATGTCAAAAACATGTTTGGAGGACCTAGAGTGTGATGACGTGTCTTGGGACACGTCATAAGGGGGAATTGTTGTAGGAAACCATTTTATTACTTTGTGTTTGTGGACAAATATCCTTAAATGATGATTAGTTAAAATTAGAAATTATAACTACATATTCATTCTGTGAAATCTTGTATCTTATATGCACTCATATGAACGACTAACTGGCATGAAGACTCACCTTCTTAAACGTCTAACCTTGAACACATGTGCACTATAGGCTTTTAGCATGCTCACATTAATCACAAGTGTAGGGGCACGGGGATGACCCTGAAGTGCATAACTGTCTCCCTAAATTTTCCTCCAGGAGAAGGAGGCATGGGAAGAAAAGGTCCATTGTCAAGACTGGATGTGATGAATGTTTTTGGGGTCACGGGATGCATGTGAAACTTGCACGTGAAAGACCTGAGTACTAACATGTGAAAATATGCATATTAATATATGCTAATCAGCCAGAAACGCCTCACCAGCAGGGGGATACGTCATATGGGGTATAACTGTGGAGTCAGATCTTGGAGAGGTCAGAGCTTTACTTGGAAAGGGCATTAGACTGTTTTTTCATGTATTAGTTCTCCTGGATCCAGTATTGTTAAATAAATACTTTGATTTGCTTTGAACTTCACTCGACTGGTTTCTGCGACTCTTCTGGAACGAACACGTCTCCCCGAAGAGGGAGGGTGTATTTTGGACCTTTTGGATATTTTTAAATTCTAATTACTTTGAGAACGGTCCAAAAGAACATTTTAATCTTCAGCATGTATGGAGTGATTAGTTCATCCATAAAGGACTACTCAAACTTAAATGTCACCTTAATGTAATAGCAAAATAGCTAATAAGATTTTATTTCTCATTAGCAAAACCTTTTATTTACATTATGCTGTGACATACTTTCGGTATTAGTGTGATGAGACAAAAGGGGACAGCACAGTAACATCGAGTCACAGCCAGCCAACAGTGCACCACGTGCTAGAAACCTAAAAAACAGGGTTCTATGCACTGTGTGCTTGAACCCTAAATATATCACAGTTTTTATTTAAGTTGTGTGTTTGATTAATTAATAGGTCCACAATATGGTGACTAGGATGTCCCTAGCAACCCATGAATAATGATAAAGCCTAATATTAAAAGGGGTGTAAGCACACATATTCATATTTTAAAATGTCCATAAACCACACTGTACTAAATAGAGTTTTTTTTTTTTACCATTAACATGTTCTTTATGGCTATGGAGACAAACAAGATTACAGTCGATTTTGTGCTTAAGCTAAAAGCTACTATTGTTTTACATATTAAATTTATACATACGTTTGTTTTTGTATAGTTGTTCTGAAGTGTACAAAAGGTAAAAAATGCAAAGCATTAAAGTTTAAAAATGGTTTCATTTAGTTGAGGAGGATTTTTAATAAAATATGTAGGATGGGCGCGTATATAAAGTATAGGATGAATATTTTCGAATTTATTGTTTTTAAAGTGTATAGAATATTAATATCCTTTGAAAATTCAACTTTTAGAAAACTAATAGTAATATTAAGGTTAATTTGGTTTCATTTATTTAAGGTGGACACAAATTTAGACATACACTGGCAGGGCATAAAATATATGATGCATTTTTTCTGCTTTAGTTATTTACTTTTTTAAAGTGTATAAAAATAAACTTTGGACAATTTTAGACCACTAAAACAAGTTTAAAAACTCCCCTTTTGGAGTCTTTCCTGTACAGTGCCCCTAGTGGCTGTTACCGCCGCCACAGGACGTGTAAATGTTAATGTAATGTAGAACGTTAATATTCACACATGTGAGATAGGAGAGTGTTGCGCTATAGTGGTCTTCAAAATTACGGCCCTCTGTATTCATTTGACTGTCCCCTTTAACTACAGCAGCAAAGTATGTTGTCTGGCCAAGAGCATAGATTTTGGGGGAGACGGTATGGATTTGTCTCTATCAGGGTTCGAATTACAGGGGTTATTGGGGTGTTCTGACCCTCCTAATTAAGACTTGAACCCCCCAAAAGAGGGTAAAAACATTTTTCTTTTTCTTTGGGGGAGGGCATCCAAAAAATTTATATATATATCCTTCTTGTTCAATTTTACTGTTCCACCTGCTGCAGTGGTGACACACTGGTTTCTGGCTGAAGATGTGTTTTTAGTCGTTTAAACGTAACTTTGTCGGCTTTTAAGTTGGAACAGAACATTCAAATATGAACTGCACTGTAAACACGCGGCTGCGTGAGAGCATTCACATTCACATTGCGTCTCGTATTGATTAACACTAGAATTACCAGAATTTTCATATGACCGCTTCTTCTACCAGAGACTGCCAAATGGCAGTGCTGGGGTAATTTGCATCCCATTATGCCGTCTTTTGTTATGTACATTAAGCCACTACTAGGTGCTAAACGGGGGAGATAGGTGATAGTGTGAACTATGTTGATCCATTGACTCATTTACATTTACATTTATGCATTTGGCAGACGCTTTTATCCAAAGCGACATACAAAAGAGGATCTAACATTCAGACTACAGCACAAATTATACAAAATACCTTACATTAAGTGCAATATGCCAGGAAGGAATAAGTGCATTAAAGACAGACTTTCAGTGCAAAAGATACTCTCGGAAGAGTTGGGTTTTCAAGGATTTCTTGAATGCGGAGAGGGTTTCTGTTGCTCTGATAGTGCTTGGAAGCTCGGTTCCACCAGTGTGGTACCAGAGATGAGAATAGCCTCGACTGACCTGTAGAGGGGGTTGGCTGTGTTAGTTGGCGCTCCTTTGAGGAACAGAGAGGGCGAGCAATAACATATGCTTTTAAGAGTCTATTGAAGTAGATGGGAGCAGAACCAGTGAATACTCTGAAGGCCATCTTTAGTGATTTAAATTTGATGCGAGCAGCTAAGGGTAGCCAATGCAGCTCAACTAATAGGGGTGTGACATGTGCTCTTTTAGGCTGATTGAAAACCAGGCATGCTGCAGCATTCTGGATCATCTGTAGCGGTCTCACAGCACGGGCCAGAATTAGTATCAAATGAGGAATGTAATGAATTTGCATTCATTTTTAACACTAAAATCCAGAATATCAGACGAGCTATTAGTACATCCATATCCAACGAGTCTATACCCTCTACATTACCTCATAAAAACTCCTTAGTTAAAATGTCAGAGATCAGTACTGTAAACAGTGAAATTTTAATTGACACAGTTAGTCATCTCAAACCATCTACTTGCAGTCTTGACACACTACCAACCAAATTTTTAACAGTGTGTTTCATACTTTAGCACCAGACATACTCCACATTGTAAACACCTCACTCATGTCGGGGGATCTTTCCAAGCTCACTTAAAACTGCAGCTGTAAAACCTCTTCCTAATTTATACATGCTTCCTCTTGGCCAGATTCCACAGGACTATGGGCTGTCATATCACAGCTATGCAGATGATACTTAGATTTACATTGCCCAGTCCCCAAATGACTCTGGACTCATTAAGCAGGTGCCTTGAACACATCACTAACTGGATGGGACACAATTTTCTGCAGCTGAATAAAGATAAAATTAAGATTATAATATTTGGGAACAGCAATGAGAGATAAAGATTGGCTGTGTATATGGACTCGAGAGCCTTGGTTTTGCTCTGATAGTTGCTCTGATAGTGCTTGGAAGCTCGCTCCAAAAGCGTGGTACCAGAGATGATAATAGCCTCGATCGACCTGTTGGTCATGTTAGACTCAGATGGAGAAAAAACCCTTGATTTTAACCCTTCCTAATAAGTAAAAATTACTCAAAAATAGTATTGTATCTTAATTTGAGTCATATTTACTTCTCAAGAAAAATAAAAGTTTGCCAATGGGGTGAGATATTTTGACTTGAAACAAGACAAAATGTCCTGATAAGATTCTTTTACTTTGGGTTTTAAAAAGGTTTAAGTAAAATGTCTTTTTTACAAGCAGCTGAGGGTTGTATTTTTGTATACATTTATGTAAAAATATCTTTACATATTGGCAGTTTTTCAAAAGACAAAATTACTTAAAATAATGTTTAAAAAATCTGAACTTTAGCTATTTTGACCAATCATCAGTGAGAAAACAATCCAAAATTAGTATAAAGGAGGCAGACTTTTCTCACTATAGTACAATATTACAAATATACATGATGGAGGTAACTGAGATGGGTTCTGTATTTATTCTAAAAATGTTGTTGTTGCAGCCATTAGATCGAAATATGCCAGTACCAGGTAACAGTGAACAGGGATGGGTGTGATGGGTGATAGCGTGAACTATGATGATAACGATTATGTGTGTATCCACCTCCATGTTGATAAAAAGCCACGTCACCACACATATTTCACTTACTCTGTTGACTGAGAAGCAAAGATGGCAAAGGTTTACAGTACATAGCAGGCTTTGGACATGATCCTCAACCATGTCAACCCCTGTGACTCCGATGGAGAAGAAATAACTATTGATCAGAGTGGGGACTCTGAAATCTCTTCTGGTAAGATTTCCTAAATTTCCTATTTTTGTTTGCCGGTTATGGCTGCTGTGATTTTGGAAGAGACACACTGCAAAAAGTACAATCTTGATAAGTTAAAATTGCTCAAGAATATTATTCTGTTTTAATTTGAGTAGTTTTGACTTGTATTTTGACTTAAAACAAGACAAAATGTCCTGATAAGATTCTTTTACTTTGGGTTTTAAAAAAGTTTAAGTAAAAATATCTTTTTTACAAGCAGCTGAGGGTTGTTTTTTTGTATAAATTATGTAAAAATATCTTTACCCATTGGCAGTTTTTCAAAAGACAAATACTACTTAAAATAAGGTTTCAAAATATCAGAGCTATTTTGCTCTGTTTAGCTATTTAGCTATTTTGACTAATTGATATGCCACTTTTTGCACTGTGAAAACAATCCTACATTAGTACAAAGGAGGCATACTTGAGATGTTTTGGAATTATAATTCAAATACTATGTTTGTGTCAATTTCACATTCACATTATTTCAACCTTACACTAACATATGGTCCTGTAGATGAGAAGACTTCACCACCTCCAGGAAAGAGAGGTCGCATGGAGACACACGAGTGGCTGACAGAGACGGCAAAAGTTAATTCCTGCAAATGTAATGGCCTTATTTACATAACACTGGAGGCAAGAAGAGCTGTTCGCACCTGCCAAATGGCAGGTCTTTGGGATTTAAAGGTATAACTGCCAAATGGCAGTGGTTTGGTAGTTCTAGGGACAGTGCCATAAGCTAGCTACGTTGGTGTTTTAGGGCCACTTCAATCTATTTCTTTTGGAGTTTCAATATCTGCGCTTTTCAGCGAGAAGTTTTCCCTGTGCGCTCACACACGCAATGATATGACTTAAAAAACAAGAAAGAATAACAAAAAATTATTGAAAATAATCATAAATTCATGGTATGATATAGAATATATATTTTTTTAGCTACTTTAACCGTGTTTCTCAAAAGGCGGCTGGCTTAACCGCAGTCTATAAGATGAGCCATCTCTTGCCATTTGTAAAGTAAGCTCCCAATACACATTTAAAGACATACCAGGACTGAACGCTTCCAATTGCACTTACAGACTTACTGCAATACTGTCAACAAACACAAAAATCTTTTAAAAATCCCGCGCTTTCTGCAATTATTACTCCCGAGGTTAAAGATGTCGAGGCATAATGATGAATAGAAAAACAAAAATCTAGCTTTCTAAAATACAAATCATTATTTTCTAATGTTTTCGAGCGTTTTGCCTTGAATATAAAGAAAACGAATACAAACACACTGCTAAGAACGATTTATGCTTCTGCGTTGACTTAGTGAAGGATGCCTTGTACATTGGTATCTGTAGTGCTCTGTAATTACATCATGAAAACACTAGAGCTGAATCAAATATTTCTTTCTCAACCCTGCATAATACAAAATGAAGTGGTGTAGTAGAAGTAGTTTCCCAGTCTGTGAATTGCAATATTTATGGAGTAGGGCACTATTTGGAAAATAGCATTAAATTAAGTGCCCAGAAAAAAAAAGATACAGCTTTTAAAATTACTGCTGCCATTTATCAGTAACCCTCAGGAAAGCCTGGGTCAGTTCTTATTGTCAGGCAGCACTGAAATGAATTTTACAGAAATGAAAGCACCCCATGAGCTGCTGAAGGACTCTGAAATGGCATTTCTTTGCCTCAATGCTTTGCCTAAATAATATTACAAGTCTGTGTTCATGAGTGACTGGCCAGAGTATGCATAGCTTGTTTTTATTGATAGACTCTGATTCTGATGCTCTTGTATGAAATCTACTGGCAGAATAATTTATATTGCACCTTAAAAAAGGTTCTAAGACATACTGTTCTATGTAAAATTCAAGTTCATTTCAGTGTGAAAAAACTGCTAAAAATATCTCAATTACTAAAAAGATATGGAACACAATTAAAATAGTTCTTGTAGTTGTTATAAATTAGTTTAAAGACATACCAACTGAGTACAACAACTTTCATTTATCCCAGAAATATTTGAACTACTTCAGTGAAATATTTCATTGCTGAAATATATTAAACAAACCACTCAATTTCTGATGCAATTTCCAGTTAGAATTACATGTTTAACACTGTTACATGTTTCACGAAAAATACTTGTGTTTTGATCACTAGATCTACAGTTTCAGAATGTAGTCCATCTGTTTCTCCACAGGACCACCACAGAGCAGGTATGATTAGGGTGATGGATCCTTCTCAGCACTGCAGTGACACTGACATGGTGGTGTTAATGTGTTATGCTAGTATAAATTGATCTGACATAGAAGTGCTGCTGGTGTTTTATAACTAAACCCTTCAGTGTCTGATCTAGTGGTGTTGAGCATTATTAGGTTGCATTACTCTAAAACAGTTTGGGGGTGCACCTTAGAAGGGGTCAACTGAATTTCAGACCAACCTCTCACCATATTTTTTACTTGCAAAATGTAAAACCTAAAAAATTCTACACATTCAGTGTTTTTCACTCCTGTTACATTATGTATATGATCAGATTTTGTTTAAACAACTTGTACAGTTATGTTTAGTAACCAATCAATCAGTTTAGCAATTAATACATTTTATGTAAATAATAAATAAAAGAGATACATTGATTGAGCAGGTCTCCACAAACTTTTGGCTATATGGTGTTCCGTGGGCACAGAGAATGGCAGTTATTGGGGTTAATGGCTCCTCGAGTGAGCTTTATTCTCTGTATAGTATACCTCTTTATTAAAAAATAATAGAAAATCTATACATTTACTGTTAAATGTGGTTGCTTTGCATTTAAAATATAGATTATGATCATGACATACAAATCCATTTCCAGTAAAGTTGGGACATTTTGTAAAATCAAAATAAATTTGCTCATTCTTTTAAACATTTATTTAACTGAGAGAAAGTACAATAAACATTATTTTTAATGGTCTCACATGACCAATTTGATTGTTTGGGGTTTTTGGTAAATATACTGAAATCTACAATCTGATGCCTGCAACATGTTCAAAGTCCAAACCAGCCAAGATAGAGTGAAATGTTTATAAAGTATTCAAGTTGCACAATTTTCAAACACTCCACTATAAGAATGTGAATTTATAAGGCAAATAGCAGTTTTTCCAATGGGAAGGTGGTCATGTAGCATATCAAAGAAACAAAAGGGTATCCTGCAACTTCTGACTCACCCTGTCTTTCACTATTTACTCTACATAATATTTTGAAAAGATCAGGAGAAATCTAAGTCCATTTAAGCCAAGGGCAGAAATCACTCCTTAGCATGTGCGACTTTTGAGCCTTCAGACAGCTGTGTGAGAAATCATCATGCTACTGTAATAAATGTGCAGATTAGCCATAAAATGAAAACTACCATGTTGTACTCATAGTCAATTCTATCAGCTCCACTGACCACCAGGACGACTTTTTAGTTCTACAATTACAGACACTTGTCTATATGTTGTTCTGCATACTTTGTTTGCCCACTTTCACACTGTTCTTCAATGGTCAGGACCCCACAGAGCATGTATGATTTTAGGTAGTGCGACATTCTCAGGTCTGCTTTGGTAAAAATAAAGTGCTAGTTGCGCTCGTATGGGTGGATCAGGCACAGAAGGGTTGCTGTTTTTAAACATCCTTTTAACATCATTATTGAACTTACGATAGTCCACAAAACTAAAAACATCCAGTCAACAGTGTCCTGTGGGCAGAGCCATGTGACTACTTATGAAGGACTAGAGGATGACCAATGCAAGCTGTACAGCAACAGATGAGCTGCTGTAAAAACACCAGCAGCACTGTCTGCACATACCAACTCAACACATCACTATGTGCACTGCACATAGTAACTGCATAGTGTCACTGCAGTGCTGCAAATGAATGACCGCCAAAATGACAGCTGCTCTTTGGTGGTCCTGGCCATTAAAGAACAGGGTGAAAGGGGGCAAATAAACAGGCCCATATAAACAACATGTTATAGTGACAAAATATAGTCCAACAAAGTGGTATTACTGAAGGTCTCTGTGCTAGCTGAGCATTTCGTTCATGAAAGGTGAGGTTAGTGTGAAATGTATGTGAAGCACTATTATGGGCAAACAAGATTACTCAGGTGTGGCAAAAGTCACAATACTACAAAAAAGTTTGTACTTTGTCCACACACACATTATATATATATATATATATATATATATATATATATATATATATATATATATATATATATATATATATATACACACACACATTTTTTTTTATGTCCCAAGATTCATTCAAGGATTCAGTCAATAATCATAGATTAGCTGAAGGCTATGATATGATTATTGCCTATGGTTATACATTAAGACTGCTTATACATCCATCAAATCAATAAACAAACATTTTTTATTGTGTAAAGAAATTAGCAACTTACAATGAATCAGGGAGAGAATATTCAGAGTTCAGTGGAAGCCAATAACCTAGTTTTTTTGGGTTATATTTTTGCTTAGCCTAAAATATATATATATATTTTTTTAAATGCTCACAGTCCTGTTTTTTGTCTGATACAATTTAAGTGTAAGTAAGTGTGAGCATTTTCTCCCCATTTTCTCAAGGTATCATCAAAAGCTTGATAATTATAAAGGAAAAAACAGAAACCCTATTGCTTGTAAATCAATATCTCAAACTAATATACCCATGTAGGATGCAGACCTGTATAAATCACATCCTTCAACCTTGAATATTGAAAGCTTAGAGTTTTAAATAATGGTCTGTAATCAGGTGTCTAAGGATAGTTCCTGTAGTTTCCCTGCAGACTTTTCTCATGCAAGGTTGAAGCCCTGGTTGTGTTCAATGGCCTGGAGGAGTTTATCCTGGAGGATTTCACGGCTACTGTACTTGGGTAGGTCCAGCAGATTGAAGCAAGTGTGGGCCACTGGAAGATAGTGCTCTCCACCGCCCGTGGGCTGAATGACTAACCCAAGGCTCTTCATTCCAAGAATAGGAATACGATCACTACCTGTGAGGAATACTGTCAACCAAACAAAATGTAGAGAGAAAACAACATGTGAGGTGAATGCAATGTTTGGAACTATACTTGCATAGATATACTGAATTATTTTCATATGCACAGGCAAGAAACTGTTAACAAGAGAAAAGAGGAACTTTGAACAAGAAAGAACTCATTTTTATTCTGATTGCTGACACCATTCCTCACCACACTGCTCCCCACTTCACAATAAGTTTTCCTTTTGTACTATAGTTCAAGGATATATAGTCTTAATTGACTGTTTAACTATACACAGCACAACAAATAATGCATTTTTTTAAATATGAAAATCATCAAACTCACTTACTTCTTATAAAACATATAAAAATATGATTACCCTTAACATCAGAGTATACTGAACATAACTAATGATTACCTGGTAGGTCTCAAGAGCACCATGATATTAAGATATTGTAATCAAGTTTCCATTGTCCTACACCCTGTGCTTCAAGTAACTTCAAGATATTTTTTGTAAGGCAGTCTGCAGATTGTTCTTTTGTGCTGTACCACAGCACACGCTCAACGGTCCGTGTTTGCAAAAGTTCTTTAATGCTGCTTATTTCCTGATGGAGTCTCTTCTCAGAGACTGATGTTGTGGACTTCAGTGCATCAGCAAGTGAATGATTACCTGTGATGCAGATTACTGGTGTAGCATCAGCATCACCAGTAATTAGTTTGGGGTAGTGTTGCCAAAAGATTAGTATTAACAGTTACTTCATACATTGCCAATGTTTCACCAGCAAGTGTGCTCTGTACAATCCTCTTAACTCTCTTTGACTGCCAGGAAAGTAGTGAGAACGTTCAATTTTTTCCAAGTGCTTTCCTCAAATGCCTCCATCTGAAAGATTTCTGAACAAGGCATCACTGAACACAATCATTTTGAGAGCACTGCCTCTATGTGTTGAAAGTTCTCTGAGTTAAGTTTCCACACTATGCTGTTTGCTTCATGCACTGTTTGAACAGTGGATGTTTTGCAGTTTGGTGCTAGGCTGCTGGCATCAAACAACATCTGGCCTGCTCTGTCTTGCAACTTCTATCTTGGATCTGAGCAGGTCTTCTTGCTCCTCACAGCGTGGTGAATTATATTCCTTATATTTCATATTCCTTCAAAATCAACCTCAGGGGGAGGTTTGATGTAAACGTCACATGACAGCTCTTTTCCCTGTAGAAATGCAGCACATCCATCTGGTAGAGATGCACGTTTGCGCTTCTGTCACACCCTTGTTCTGTCTTGTCTGTTGTCCCTGCCATGTGCTCACTTAGCACATGGCTGTTTATTATTGTCCATGTCTCCGCCCATGTCCCGCCTTTGTTCCTCCTCCTCGCCCATGTCTTATTACCCTCGTTATCTGTTCCAGATGTGTCTTGTCTGTGTTATGTATTTAAGTCCCCTTGTCGGTCATTTGTTTCCTTTCCCAAGTCATGTTTTGTTGCTTTATGTCGCTCAGTCCGGTCTGTTTGTCTCCATCGTGTCATGTTCTCGTTTCACTTCGTTTCAATCCCTGGGTCATGTTGTTTAGCCTTCTAGTCTGTCTGTCTCTGCTATTACTCGTTTCATTTTCCATTGTCTTGTTGCTCCTAAAGTCTGTCTGTCTCTGGTGATCGACTTTTAGGTTTGTTCTCGGTTTAGTCCTCTGTTTATGACTCTGTTTAGTTCTCTAGTCTGTATGTACCATTAACACTGTTTAGCACTCCATGTTTAGGTTTCGTCTGTTTAGTACTCTGTTTTTAGGTTTCGTCTGTTGAACGCCGTGTCCTACTTTATTTCACTTAGCTCCTTTTTGTCCAAGTCTCTGTTAGCTCTCTGTTTGTTGTCTTATTATCAAAGTCTCTCTGTTTTGTTATTCTTTTTGTAAATTAAAGTTCACTGTGTTTTAGCGTTTTTGTCCGCCTACGTCAGTCCACCCTCTGTGATTCCTGACAGCTTCATTCCTAATCTACCTAATTTACTTAAACACATTCTTATCTTTCAAATTCTTTATCTCTTCTTGCTTGGCAAAGTCAAATAATAAATCTTTTGTGGCCCATACATTCTCAATTGGTTATTTAGTGTTGATATTAGTAACAATAATCTTTAAATCTCTCTAAATTTCATTTGCAAGTTTATTATGTACCAGTTTTTCTGCATCATCCTGTATGACATGCTGATGCTCATAATCCATATTTGCTTTCCTTAATCCAAGGTGATGTACCCTAATATAGATACTTCCATGTTTAACAAACACCACTGCGCTGTCTTGACCAATTACCACTCCGGAAAATCCACTCTTGTAGTACACTTTATCTTCTGTTTGACATAGTTGTTTCTGCAGTGCTCTCATTAATTCTGAACATTCCATTTCTGTAAAAGCCTTTCATGACGCATGTAAAGCAGAAATGTGTTTTGCCACCCATTCACTTTTTGTGGTGCCCTCTAAAGTTGGGGGCTTGCCTGTTAGTACAGAGGGTAGGTTGATATTCTGGCCAAACGGGTCAGGACTGTAGCAAGGTCATGGACATTTTGCAAGGTGTTCTTTTCCATAAGAGCCCAGTCTAATACAGTATACCTGTCACAAATGTTACTTGACTTCACTTTCATTATGATCTCAGTTAGTGTTTGCTTGTGCCTTTCCATAAGACCATTAGTCCATGGGCTGTACACAGCTGTGTTTTATGTTGAAGTTTTCTGCCACCTCATTTTCTCTCATCTCTTCATTGTTGAATTCTCCCCCATTATCACTATTTCTATTAACTATTTCTAACTATTTATAACTATTTCTGAGGTGGGCCATGCACATTTGTCCAGAGATGTGTGAAGTGTTTCACTATTTCAGAGGTCACATTTCTTTGTGGTCAGGATGTTGCCTGCACTAAACCTTGTGAGTTGGTCAATAATGTGAAGATACCTCACACCTGCCACAGTTTCATTGTACTGAGATGCTAGAGGTAGACCAACTGCAGGCTTGGGTTTGGTCTTACTATATCTCTGACACATTTCACATTTGCTAATAATTTTCTGCAAAATCATGCTACATTCTGCATCTTTATTGCCTGAGCTAATCTGAAGCCTCTGCAGTCTGTCAGCAGCAGCATGACCAAACTGTCTATGAAGCTTCAGCAGGACTTTTCTGCAGAGTTCATTTTTTCTAAGATGGTCATCACTCTGAATGTTTTTCTTGTTCACAACTTAATGGCCAGAGCTTGTAAAGTCAATTTCTTTTTACACATTGATTGAACATCATTGCACTGTTGTTTTTCATATGCAGCATTGTGCCTGCCTTTTTCATGTACACTTTACTCAAAAGTAGTGCAATCTTTACTGGGACAACTTCGGTTTCTATGTGACACTTTGTTTGTCCAATTCTTGTAGGAATTTTCAACTTTCTGTTGTAGTACACCACTTTTCCATCCCCAAATCTAAAGGGTCTATGACTGAGTGTTTCTGTCTTCGTCAGATTCCTTTTCTCATTTTGGCTTAGTTCAGTGATGTAGCTATCTAGCCATTCCTGTCCACACACAGTTCTTGAATAGGATTTAAAAATTTAAAATAATTTAAAAATAATTTGAAAATTTGAATAGGTTTATATTCTGTCTTTTTGTTCTTTGAGAAACACAGGGTGGGCCATTTATATGGATACACCTTAATAAAATGGGAATGGTTAGTGATATTAACTTCCTGTTTGTGGCACATTAGTATATGGGAGGGTGGAAAACTTTTCAAGATGGGTGGTGACCATGGCAGCCATTTTAGATCCAACTTTTGTTTTTTCAATGGGAAGAGGGTCATGTGACACATCAAATTTATTGGGAATTTCACAAGAAAAACAATGGTGTGCTTGGTTTTATTCTTTCATGAGTTATTTCTCTTTGTTTACAGCCATTGACATGTCGCAGAGGTTAACACGTGAGGAGCGGATAGAAATTGTGTTGATGTCTGGTGAACACAGTAACTGGGTAATTGCAGCAGATTTCAATGCAAGACGCCCTACGACACCACACATCTCCCATGTTACAGTTAGCAAACAGCTTGCCAAGTTTCGTGAAAATGGATCCGTGTTGGATATGCCAAAATTGCTACATGCGAAACTGCTACATGATGATGTGTTTCCCTCTTTATGCACTGAAGCTGGTACGTTCCCTGAGTTTTTCCAGCAAGATGGTGTACCACACTATGGGTTTCAGGTCCGAGCATTCCTAGATGAACAGTTTCCTGGAAAGTGGACTGGTCGTCATGGGCCAGTTGGATGGCCCCTAAGGTCTCCAAATAACCCCTTAGACTTTTATCTTTGGGGTCATCTGAAGGCAATTGTCTATGCTGTGAAGATAAGAGATGTGCAGCACCTGAAACTACGGATACTGGAAGCCTGTGCTAGCATTTCTCCTGCGGTGTTGATATCAGTGTGTGAAGAGTGATGCATTGATAATCAAACATATAGAGCAGCACTTTGAACACATTTTATAAGTGGTCAGAAACTTGTAAATAACTAATAAAAGAATAAAGTTGCGTTAAAACCAAGCACCACTGATGTTTCTTCATTAGTGACAGTTTTCATGCGTCCACATTTTGGCAAATCCAACACTGAACCAGTTTCATGAAACTTAGCAAGCAGTTTGCTAACTGTAGCATGGGAGATGGGTTGTCTCGTAGGGTGTCTTGCATTGAAATCTGCTGCAATGACCCAGTTACTGTGTTCACCAGACATCAACACAATTTCTATCAGCTCCTCACGTGTTAACCTCTGCGACATGTCAATGGCTGTAAACAAAAAGAAACTTGTAAATAACTCATGAAAGAATAAAGTTTTGTTAAAACCAAGCACACCATTGTTTTTCTTGTGAAATTCCCAATAAGTTTGTCACATGACCCTCTTCCCATTGAAAAAACAAAAGTTGGATCCAAAATGGCCAACTTCAAAATGGCCGTCATGGCCACCACCCATCTTGAAAAATTTTCCCCCTTCCATATACTAATGTGCCACAAACAGGAAGTTAATATCACCAACCATTCCCATTTTATTAAGGTGTATCCATAAAAATGTCCCACCCTGTAAATCAACAAGTTTCACAAGTGTCCACACCATTGCCCTTATTCAAGTCATCTATCAATATTTCCATCATCATAGTAACGCTTGTTAACTTTTCTCAAGTTATGTAACTCTGGTCCAAATAGTGACTTCATTCTTCCAACTTTCATACAGTTTTCCTTCATCAAAAGACAGCAGGACTCTGTAGTTGCTAACCATACTCTGCTACTAATGTTAACACAAAAAAAGACACACTTTGAAAGAGAAAGAACTTAGTTTTTTTCTGACCGCTAACTCCCCACCGCACTCCTCACCACACAGCTCCCAACATCACAATAAAAGTTTTCCTTTTGTACTGCAGTTCAACGATATATACAGTCTTAACTAACTATGTAACTAAGCACAGTACAACCAAAGAATGCATTTTACATATGAAAATTAACACAAACTTACACAGGAATTGCTTCTTCTTCTCCAAAGGTAACTCATGAAAAACTTCCCAGAAAAGCTTGATGGTGGGATGTTCAGCCCAGTATTCCCCTTTGTATTCTGCACTCTGAGAAAGACCACAACAATTCCTGGTTAATATATCAGCTGGCCAATAACAACCACCAATATTGAGGACCAGTGACATATTAGTATTGGTGAAAACATCAATAACTATACATGTCCACATTTGTGTAGACACCTCATATTATGAATTTTGTTATTTTAAGGAGAAATGAGACACTCTGGAGTAGGTGCACACATGCCCAAAATTACATTGCCTAATGCCATGTGTGGGCTTAAGAATAATAATTCCCCACAGCACTGGATGATGGAGCAACATCCAAATCCTTTGGCATGAGTTGGAGTGGATTTTGTAATGACCAAATATACCTTGCCTGAAAAGTAGAAAAACTCCTTAATGATGCAGCTAACATATGTTTCCAAAACTTTGAAAGATGAGGCAACATTCAATCATTGGGATCAATCTGATCCCTAGTAATCCCACTGTCAGGCTTGGTTAAGAGTTCAGGAGAGCTTAATTTTCTTTACTCTCTCTCTTAACCTAGGCAGCTAGCCAACTTGGTCATCTGTTAGCCAACATAATATATAATAATACATAATATATATTTCTCCAATTAAACTTTGTGTTTTTATTAGTTCAAAAGTGTCTGGCTTTATATGTGTTGGAGGAAGGATGAACTAACTGTCCCCTTCCAAGCTGGGTAGCATCATGTCATATGCTGAGACCTTGCAAATTGTTAAAATGAAAACATTAAGGGAGGAACAAAAACCCTCAAATAGGCATGAAGGACATTGCACAAAAACAAGAAATGAAAACCAATATAACTTTACTATGAAATCCTAAAAGGAATGTTCCTCTATATAATTAAAGGTTTCTCAGGTGAGTCTAAGATGCTATTTCAGCAGAACCACTTCTTACTGATAGTACTGATTTCAGAAGAACGTTTTTAGAAATATAGAAAGTAGTTATCCACAAATATTACATTCATTATTAGTTATTATTCACAAGTTTTTGAATTTCTCTATCATGAAACAATTTACTCTGTTGTATAAAATTTTCATACCTTCTCTAGCTCCTTCCAATCATAGTTTGTGCTCCCAATCACCATTGCTTGTAGTTCATTTGGCTGAAAAAGCTCCAGAACTTTCCCTCCACATACTTTATGGAATCCAGCATAAAATGCATTGAAAAGGGGAGCCACAGAGGAGTTGAAGATGTAGTCAACATAAGCATTTACAAAGTCTTGTCTAAAAAGAAAAATAGATGACTATTTAATTTTGCCATGTACAAAAATAAACAAGTGTGTTTTAAAAAATATTTTGGTAATACTTAACTCTCAATGCAACCTGTAAAATTTTAAATATACTTTAAATGCATTACAAATAAGAAATAAGTGAGTTTGTTACATATCTAGTGCCAGTCAAAAGTGGTGTTAAACAATAATAAAATGTCTATACACTTACGGTTTAGACATTTGGTATAGACTATACGGTTGGACATTTGTGTCACAAATAAAACTATTAGAAACAAATTGTAAAAGCATGTGTATGTGCACTTGCTTTTATTTTCATTGTAGAATTTACTTTCCCTCCAGATTTAACCCATCCAAGGCAGTGAACACAATATATATAATTATTTTAGGTGCACAATACTGTGTTTGTAATGTTGTTCTTTTACATACATATCTATTTATAATCATTTTAATAATTCATTTGATAAATTTCATTTCTACATTTATTTTTTCATTTATATTAAAACACTTAACATCCCTGCTGCAGGGAGGCTGACGAATAGATAGGAGCTGTAATGTAGGATGGTTCCAGATCAAGAAATGAAAAATTAAGACTCCCACTCTCCATTCTGTTTTATATAAACGGAGAAGATGGGACCTGCATTCCACAGAGTGTGTGTGTGCTGAAAGACTATGCACCCACACAAACACGCACACACAAACACACACAAACTCACCCACACACCTATAGCGAAGGCTAAGCAGAACACTTTTCAGTGACCCCCAGGATGACACTAAGTGGTACCCCCAATTTTATGAACCCATTAAGCCTAAAAAATCAATCAGAGCCTTGGAGACTGGGACTAAAGAACCCCAGCGTTTATCACCTTCAGCGTCGGACTGGCGCACCGCAATCTTATCGCAAAATCAACAGATGGCCCCAGGACTGCCTGACGGTGACCTCGCAAGGCGAGTTCAAACCAGACAAACAGCATGGACCAACAGTGTCCCCAAATGGACATTTGCGAAATCATTTTTCGCCCTCTCTCCCTCTAACAAAGAATCATCTCGGACGCATATGTTTCTGCTGAAACTAAGCATGTATTATGTAATGTGTTATTAATGTTATCCTCTGTTCTCAGGTGACTGTCTACTAACTAACCGAGTGATGTGAATTACTGTTTTAATCACGAGGAAAAATTCCTGTCTCAATTTAGAAAAATGAATTAATCTCTAACATCTAGAACAGTTGATAATACACTCGATATATATATATGTAGCATTAAACCACAAAGTACCTGTTGTGATTGTTTACACTGATGTCCATTCCATTTGGCACCAACTCTAAAACCTCAGTTGCACCAAAATTTTCGACAGTGATCTAAAATAAAAAGAGATTCAAACACAATGTATTAAGGAAAGGAATATATCTTTAATCAAAAACAATGAAAAATACACTGCATGGCCAAAAGTTTGTGGACACGTGTTAACACAAGATTTCACCAGAAATTAAACTGTATTTACAGGGCATTATTCTTGCCAAACACCTCTTACTTGTGTGGAAATGCTTTAGAAAAGATTTCTGTGAGAACATGACTGCATTCAGCCACAAGACCATAAATGACGTCATGTACTAATGACTATCCATTCTAGATCAAATCATCCCAAAGGAAGTGGATTGGAAGTGTTTGCTGAAGTGCTAAGCGCTTACTAGGGGGTTCCCTGTGATTAATTTTGTAATGAAGAAGCTGATGAACAAGTTTTTTTTTTTTTTTTTTAGAGGTTAGGATTAAATTGGACCATATAGTTTCCCAATCCAAAAAGGAGCCGGTAGCCATAATCCCCATAATACAACCCAGTTCTGAGTAAGACTTTGTTCTACCACGTCCAGTAAACAGCAAGTCCTGTAACCTATGAGGTTTAGCTATGCCTTCTTCAATAGATCTCCAGGGTAGTCTAGAATGCTCATCAAGCCAGATATAAAGAGCTCTTAATTGAAATGGCCAATGTTAAAAATTAAAATTGGGAAGAGGAACCACCAATTGGGAACTACCGTGGAATTTAGAACTCTGTAAAGTAGCTTTAGTAGTAAAGTAGTATTAAAGTAGTATTTCTGGGTCATTTACTATTCCATATAAACTTAGATGTCATTTAATCAACATCTTTGTAATAGGTTATTGGAAGAGGTAAAGGTAACATAAAGAAGAGGAAATTTAATTGTGGAAGTACATTCATCTTTACTATATTAATTTTACCTTGAAGAGATAAAGGCAAAGTAGACCATCTTTGAATATCATACATCAAACATCATTTGAATGTCATGAAGAGTTTTAACAAAATTATCCTTAGCAATCCTCATTATGTCTGGATATATTCTAATACCTAAATAAGTAAAGGAATCTTTTATAGGAATGTTAGCATGCAAGGTAGTAGTCATCAGAGCAGATTTGTCCCAATTTATTTTAGAACCAGATAAACATCTAAATTCCTCCAATACCTACAAATCATGGGGTACTGGTGATTAGAATTTCAACAAATAAAGAAGAGAGTTTGGATAAATCCAATTGCTCAGGAATCTTATAGTGAGAGGAATTCTACTTATTTTTTGATTTATAAAGATCAGAATAAAAGGCAGTATTAACTACCTTAGAGGCAGTATTAACTGCTAATGGATCAGAAATGAGTTGTCCATTTGAATCCTTTACAACATAAATATCTGTTTTGGATTGATTTTCCTTCAGCCTTAAAGCAAGATAACAACTAACTCTTTCTCCCTCAGTATAAGTTTGCTGGGTACGATGTTAAATAAACTCAACCTTAGATAGAGATAATTATTTAATTTAGATTGTAAACAGAACAGATTAATGATCCAAAGGATTTTGTCTTTGTTTAGCTTCAAGTAGATTTACTAAAAATTTCAATTTGGAAGAAAATGAAATACAAAAACCTTTAAAAAAAAACAAAACATTGTGTTACTTCCCAAAGAATCTGCAGATTGTCACAATGTGCACTGTTGATCACAAGAAATTCCTCCAATCCTGCATTTATTTTCTTTATAAAAGTATCATTCATTAGTAAATAAGTATTAGATCGCCATCTAGCGGCCTTTTTCTGTATAATATCTGAAAAACAAAAAGACATCAGGGGCATGATCCGAAAGTAAAATAGGAAGAATATCTGCTTGGGCTGATTTGGCAAGCGAAGGACATAAAAATAAATTACGAGAAAGATTTATGTCTATTAGAAAAAAAAAATCATAATCCCTCTGAGTATTATGAAGATGTCATATATCTACCAGGTGTAAATCTGAAATGACGTTTCTAAACACTTTATTTGATAAAATTTCAAGTTGACCAGAGGATGTTTTGTCCAAATCACTCATAAGTGAACAGAAATCCCACACTACCAAAAAAAATTTAATTCTGCTAAACATAAAATTTTATCCTGTATTTTGTGCAGAAAGTCAGAAGTATAAGCCCTGGGTGCACACACTGGTAACAACTTAACAACAGGGAATTGTAACAACTGCTAGTACAAACCTACCAACTTCCTCACAAAGTATAATGAAGAGTTAACAGTTTCAGATCTACTAATATCAAGTGGCTCAATAATATTTAGATCTGGTGACTGTGCAGGCCATGGGAGATGTTCAACTTCGCTTTCATGTTCATTAAACTAATCTTTCACCAGTCTTGCTGTGTGTATTGGTGCAATTGTCATCCTGATACATGGCACCGCCTTCAGGATACAATGTTTGAACCATTGGATGCACATGGTCCTCCAGAATGGTTCGGTAGTCCTTGGCAGTGACGCGCCCATCTAACACAAGTATTGGGCCTAGGGAATGTCATGTTATGGCAGCCCAAACCATCACTGATCCACCCCCATGCTTCACTCTGGGCATGCAACAGTCTGGGTGGTACACGCCTTTGGGGCTTCTCCACACCGTAACTCTCCCGGATGTGGGGAAAACAGTAAAGGTGGACTCATCAGAGAACAATACATGTTTCACATTGTCCACAGCCCAAGATTTGTGCTCATTGCACCATTGAAACCGACGTTTGGCATTGGCATGAGTGACCAAAGGTTTGGCTATAGCAGCCCAGCTGTGTATATTGACCCTGTGGAGCTCCTGACAGACAGTTCTGGTGGAAACAGGAGAGTTGAGGTGCACATTTAATTCTGCCGTGATTTGGGAAGCCGTGGTTTTATGTTTTTTGGATTCAATCCGGGTTAGCACCCGAACATGCCTTTCAGAAAGCTTCTTCTTGCGTCCACAGTTAATCGTGTTGGATGTGTTTCATCCTTCTTGGTGGTATGCTGACATTACCCTGGATACTGTGGCTCCAGGTGCAGACGTGCACCAACAATTCTTTTGAACTCTGGTATGTCACCCATAATGTTGTGTGCATTGCAATATTTTGAGCAAAACTGTGCTCTTACCCTGCTAACTGAACCTTCACACTCTGCTCTTACTGGTGAAATGTGCAATTAATGAAGATTGGCCACCAGGCTGGTCCAATTTAGCCATGAAACCTCCCACTATAAAATAACAGGTGTTTCAGTTTCATTGTCCAACCCCGGTGTGTGTGTGTGTTTGTGTATTTGCATTTGGAAAAATGTGTAAATTATTTGTGTAAACCCCTGACTAAAATGTTATATAAAGATTCAGACTCAGACTGAATTTGAATATTTCTGATTTGGAATTTTGCAAACAAATTAATAGACAAAGTTAACAAACAAAAAACTAAGAATATTAGTATTATTATTCAGTGTTTCACATACTTAACTTCTAGTATTAAAAGCCACATACAACAAATGAGATGTACAAAATACTTACCGTGAAGTTCAAACAGAAAGTATCCTCAACATCATCATCTGTGTAATCCAGCAAATGTTGTAGATTCCTATGACACATAACACAAATGCAGAAGTATATAGAAAAAAAATTAATGTTTAAATATTTTCAAGTATACCAACCCAGTAAATAAAATTTTTATAAACATTTGAATAAAATACATTTTTAAAAACTTTAAATTGACATGCATTGAGTCTTGTAATAATATTCGGAGCAACTAACCTGCCAACATCAGGCATGAGCTCCTTCAAATCCTCCAGTGTGGGAGATTTCTTCAGGAGTTTTTTGTACAAGGCCACAGGAAAGTGCAGTTCTACTATAGTCAAGTTATATATAGCCAGTCCACAAATGACTCCAATGAGATGGAATAATTCAACATCCTCAAATGTCTGCATAAGAAGCATATAAATGTGAATCTTCTGAAGGCAGAAGATATGTACTCACCTCAAACAAGATTTTCCAATAATACTGAAAGTCATATGCTTAAACTGTCAAACAGATCTTTACCTTGTCTGCAAACCAGATGAGCCTGGACTCATCATAGTACCTGAACATGCCATATTTGGGATTTAGCAGTTCTTTCATGATGAGGAGAAAGAATTCTTTGCGCACTCCCCCAGCATCCACAGCCTCCTCTCCAACAAATATCACCTGAAGATTATGTCAGAAATTACTATCATTTGAAAATTAATATTTGTAAGAGTACTAATTTGTTCAGTAAATAAGTCACAGTGAAAACATATAGGTAATATAAAGGTATCAGCAATAATAAATAATTGTAAAGTAATAATAAGGTTTATTTTTCCACTGTTAGAAAAAAATCTAATTATTAAAATTTTGAAAAATACTACACAAATAAAGGCTGTTTGAAATTATTTTTTCCTCCACTGATGGCAAGCACAAAAAAAGCAAGATTATAAACAATACTGCTTGGAGGCCAAATATCAAATCTGTTTTTATTTGTTTATATATCGGTGAATTTCTTCATTATCAGATGAATGCATGTATTTTCACAATGCATGTATGGTACTGTAGTGAGAGAACATCATCATATTTTTGGCATATTTATTTTCTGGGTCACTGTAGCAACAGGGCAAGCAAAAGTATCCCAGGTATCTGTCCTCCTCAACTTGTACCAGCTACTCCCAGGGGTTCCCCAGTTATTCCCAGGCCAGTTTAGAGATATAACCCCTCCAGCATTTTTTGGGTCTACCCCACGTCCTCCTCCATGCTGGCTGTGCCTGGTGAGGCATCCAGCATGAGGCATCACTGTCAGATTTTCGAACCATGTTGAATAGCTCTTCTCAATGTAAAACAGCAGTGGTTCTACACCAAGCTCCTACCTGCTCAACAACCTACCAACCAGATAAAACTCAGTTTGACTGATTGTGCCTAATCTACAGTCTATGTCATGATTTAGGGAAGGGAGAGGGGAGTATGCAATGCTCATCTAGAACAGGACAAATGGATCCATGTCATTGTGGACCTTTGCAACAAAAACTGAGTTTTGGCACAAGGAAAACAAATTACATATCATGACAAATAATATAGTAAATACTAGTTTTAAAGACGAGTATCCCTTTTAATGAATAAACCATGCTGCCATCATTACCTTTAGAGGCTTCTTGTAATCAACATTTTTGGACTTTCTTAGAACCTCCATTGTGTCTCCAACAACGTTTTCTCTGCGCACAATGAGAATGAGGCAGGGATTAACGGACTCCACTGCTCCTCCAGGCAGGAATAAAGAGCTGAAGTTCTGTCTCTGAGCTTGGTCCACAGCCATCTGTTAAAAACAAAGATTTGTAAGCAATTAAAATTTAAAAAACATGGGTTCTCTGGGTGAACATGTGCAGTTCTCACCTGCATTTGGATTACGGCATCAGTCTGGAGAAGAGTGGTCTTTGCCTGGGCATCAAATATAAATGGATATTTGCACAGTGTAACTTGAGAATCAATGACCTGTCCAAATAATAATAATAAAATAGTTTATAAAAGCAGAATATAATTAGAAGAATATTTTATGTATACTCAGAGCTTTCAGAAAGACTGCTGCTGAGAAATGGGGAAAATGGCGTTGTGGACCTTTGCAACAGAAAAACAAAACTTTATGGATAAAAATGTTTAATTAAAATAAACAATGAAATAAGCCAATATTATAATTTATTGAAAATTCAATCACAAACTCTTCATACTGGTCAGGCCTTACTTACAACAGAGAACATCTGCTGTTGTATCCAGGTAACATAATCATTTCTGATGTCAACAAGCTCTTCCAGTTCATGAATATAAAACTTGTCATACTGAATGATCTGGCCAGATCGTTCATTCACCTAGAATCACACACACACAAATATATGTATATAAAATATACACACACACTATGCATATACATATACACACACACACTTGGGAAAATAAGTATTTGATACTCTGCCTATACACACACACACACACACACACACACACACACAAAGACAGAAAGGGTGACTTTTTATACATTAATGGTAATGTGATGTATCTTAACATGTGAAATGACTCATTCACAGTCTCAGCTTGTTCTTTCCCATTCTTCCCATCTGTGTTAATGGTCATTAATTACATTAAATGTGTTTACAACCTAATAACCATGTAATAAAAAGACATTTAAACCATTTAAGCCTCCATAAGTGTAGTTTTATTTTAAAGTGGTGCCACATAAAATGTATAAAATGAGCACCCACCCTATGTTCATATGTTATAGCTCCCAACTTTGTGCCAAACTTCATGAGAGAATTGTCAAACAGTTAAAAAGAACATTTCTTAATATGAATGAAAATTATTTAGACCTTTTAAATCGTATACCATATGTAATATTCTGAAAGATTCAAGTACATCTCCATCTGTGTTGGGCAAGGCTAGACATCACTGCTGAATGTGTGTGACCTTGTATGAGGAGAAATAGGTCGGAGCAAGAAGATGAAGACACTATTAATACCCATAGGGAAATTGCTTTTCTGCATTTAAACCATCTGTGGTTGTGAACACACACTAGTGAGCAATTCTTAATATACAGTAGGGGCAGTGAATACAGACAACCAGAACAGCAGGCTGCCAATAACCTTGGTGCCTAGGGAGCAGTATGGGGTTTAGGTGCTTTGCTCAAGGGCACTTCAGCCATGGATGAATTTTTTCCTGTTTGTCCTTGGATTTGAACTGGCAACCCACTGGTCTCAAGCTTGCTTTCACTAACCTTAAGGCCACAACTACCCCCATAAGCCTTAGGCTGTGATGTCTGTCACCAGAAGCACCAAGCACTGCTCAGTTGACCGCAGCAATCCCGCCCCCCAAAAAATTCATACTATATCAAGTTTCACGACCCCCTCCTTTCTTAATTTTCACAGAATTGTCCTTTTTATAACCCAGGATCCCTAGGTTTATTATTGGCAATGCACAAAGCCAATGCACAAATGCACAGAGAAGACCTTTTAAACATGCCCCCTTTCTTCGTGCTTCTTCAATCCCACAGTGATAAAGAAAAAAAGTTGTATGCTGAAAGCAAGATCACATGCACTTAACTGTTTTATTTAAACAGTTAAATAGAGCACACAGGATTAAATATCCACAAATTCATGCGTCATCTGGAGGGTCTTGGTACGATGCACTGAGACTACTTTAAGATATTTTTTTTTCTGCAAATTATTTGTTGGTGTTTATGGTCTAAAAATTTTAATTGCTAAAGTAAAAGTTTGCTTCTCATTATACTCACTAAGTGCAAGATCTCCAGAAACTTGAGGCAGGTGTTGAGGAAGCATGAGAATATTCTTTGTTCAGATAGTGGGATTCCCACCTTCTGCATCCCGAGCAGATAAACAACCACCTCTTTATACACCTCTACAAGTTCTTGGAATACTGTAGGATCAATCATAGACCACCAATTCCCTAAAACAAGCACACAAACAAACAATCCTTATCAACAACAACAAAAAAAAACATTAATATACGTTTAACACAAAACACAATTTTAAACCAAAAACAAAAATAAACTTACAAGGAAATTAAAATCATAAAGATGTTGTATGTGTGTGACAGCTAAATGCTTAGTTTTATATTTTAACACCTTCTCTTTCTTTCCCTCATATAAGAGAGAGAGAGAGTGCAAAAGAGCAGGCATTAAAATATAAAACTAAGAATACACACACAAACCTATTTCCAAAAATGTTGGGGCATTCTGCAAAATATAAATAAAAATTCAATGCAATTATATGCAAATCATTTATATAAAAAATAATACAAAGAGAGTATTTTACATTATTATAGTTTTTTGAAAAATATTTGCCCCTTTGTTGCATCACCTCTTCTTTTAACAACACTCTGTAAGTAAAAGTAAGTAAAATTTATTTATACAGCACTTTTCACAGACAAGGCACAAAGTGCTGTACAAAAAACATGCTTTACAAAGACACAACAGAACACTCTAAGAAAAATAAAAGGCAGGGACATTGCTGCCTTGTCCAATTATCCAAATGCCTGCATAAAAATCTCTCGTTTACAATTCTATTTTCTACATTGCCCCTCGGTCCTCCATGTTTGTTTTCTGGAGAAGGCTTTTCATAGGAGGCGTTCAGTCACAGAACCAGGAAATCTTAGCCAAGAGCATTCGACATGTGCCGAGTCTTCTGATTGGTTTCTGAACATTGCTTCCTGGCTCTACAGATGCACAAATTAGTTTTGCACCACACTGACTGAGATATTTGGAGCAAAAGTGAGAGTGCGTGGACGTTTTCATGTGTGAGCGAAAAAGACTGCATTTGAGACTCATAGCTGCTGAGCAAGTCTAGTCAATGAATTGTGTTTATGCAAGACAAATATCCCACAAAAAAAAAATAATTATCTAAAACAGCAGTGAGCTGATTGGCCACCACTTTCTTGAAAATTTTAGCCAAAAAGGAGTTTCGATATAGGCCTATAATTCTTAAGCACAGCTAAGTCCAAATTGGATTTCTTCAATAAAGTCTGAACCTGTAGACAGTGAAGAATTAATAATAGCTAACACTGTAGAGCCAATGCTTGGTGAAACTAAAAAAATAAAAGAAAAAGCTATCACATCCAGTGCACTAGTGGATGGCTTTAATGTCACATCCAACATAACTTCTAAGCTGATAGGCTGGAAGGATTCCAAAACAAGGAGATGATGAGAGGCTAACGTTTGAAATGCATCTCACAGGCTTAATACTGGACCAAATGGCCTTATCAACAAAACACGAAAGAAACCTATTACAATCATTGACAGAAAAACATGTTGCAGGTGGTGGTGAAAAGATTCAACAATATTAAAAAATTCAGTGGCTTCAAAATCTGTGTTATCATCAATATGCAAATTAAAATCCCCAAAATTTAACAATCTGTCCAGCTTAATAATAGCAGTCAGAAAATCAGTAAACTTAGATAAAAACTGAACTGCTGGATCTGGAGGTCGATAAATTAAAACACAATGAAACGGCTTCAACCATTGTAAGAAATTACAGTGTGGACCCAGGAAATTGACTGATTTACCATGCTACACTCAACAGCATTATGGCAAATGGTCATTGTGACCAAAGGAGGTGACCAACATTTGGTGGACAATCAGGGGCCATCACAGCCAAAGGGACATAGTCTAGACATGAAGGTGATAGAACTCAATACACATTAAGTTCCTCACAGATTACAGGGTTCCATGTGTATTCCTTTGTAGGAGCTGAGATGGAAGGCGTTATTTTAAAACTATATAAGCTGTGTTTTTCTATTACTCAATGTTCTGTCCAGCTCCGCTGAATCCATGTTACATCGTTGTATCTTGCTACTGCTTGCTGTAATAAAGGTTTTCCATTTTTCATCAATTTTTAAGAGACGTCCCATTTTTCCTACACCATTTAAAGTTTAAGACCTCCACCATGACCAGACAGACAGAGTCCCAGTAAAAGAACTATCTGTGGCAATAAATTTTACATTCCACTACCAAATTTCAGTTAAAAATAATAATACGTCATTTAGAATGCGTGCCTTGTTAGCCACAGAGAGCACGTTGATCAAACACATTTGAATTTAAGCCATTGTATTCTCAATGTCAGAGGAGTATTAGAAGGGCATACAACCCAATGAATTACACTGCCCATCACAATCAAAACCATGCCTGAAACACAGATGAGGCCGATGTAGACCCACCGAAACACCTTGAGCATTTGGACACACCATCCGCAGGTAGGAAGATCTGACAAGGCCACACTAATGCCATGCAGCGCTGAAATCACCCAGCTGGAATACAATGCCTGAGATTTAGAGTGCAAATTCATTTCTAGAGTTGGGAATTCACTTGGAGGCCAGCCCTCCAAGCACACAGGAATAATGACAGAACCAAACAGAAAACAACAAAAAGGTATGACACAGAAAACCCGACCACAGCAGCAGCAGAGCCAAACACAGGCACCATCTTGCCTAACAAGATCTGTAAGCATCTAAGGAGACCAGTTGCTTGTTATAGGATTTCCACTGCTCAACACTTCTGGTTTTCCTTTAAAGTGTTTTTCTTTTCATATTGCAACCATTGTTTTCAGTGGGTGACAGGTCTGGGCTAGTTTAGCACCTGGTAACGTTTACTAAAGAGTCATTCTCTTGTAATCCATGCAGAATGTGAATTGGCCTCGTCTTACTTAAATAAACAAGGCCCTCCCTGCAGGCTTCAAAACCTGTATGTATGTTTCAGCATTAACAGTCCCTTAACAGATTAGAACACAGCATCCCTAATTTCCAAAAAGTATGTCATATTTTAATTTGTTTGACCACAGGACACTTTTGCAAATCACCTCACTCCATTTTATGCAAGCTTGGGCTCAGATAAGATGGCTGAATTTCTGAATCTTATTTATGTATGGGTTCATCTTTGCAATTCTAAGATTTAACTTGCATTTGTGGATGCAGCCATGAATGGTGTTCACAGACTGGTTTTGGGAAGTGCTTCTGAGTGATTTCCACTACATAAACTTGAAGACTTGAAGAAACTTGTTTTTAATTCAGTGTCGTCTGAGGGCCCTAAGAAAACTGTGGGCTAAAACTGGTTTTGGGCTTCATCCTTATAATATACATATAAACATTTCCCTGGATTCTTTAACCCCTTTAATGATATTATGTCTCATATATGATGAAATCACTGAGTTCTGTATTATTTTAAGTTGAGAAATGTTATGAAGTCACTTTGTGAAAATTTGTGTGAGCAATCAGTGATATAATTCAAGGATAACATTTTATGGAAGCAAAATAGGGTCAAACGTTTAAGCTTGTGAAAAATATTCACAAATGTACTGAAATTTAAAGAGCCTTACAGGTAAGTATCCAAGAATAAACACACACACTGTCTGATTGGACCAGTTTAAGCCTGATTGGTCCATAAAGTTCCTGACAAATCAGGGTAAAACATCTGCATTTGCATAGAGTTTCATACATACAGATGTGATGTGCATGCAGATTAGTACCATCACACTCAAATACTATGGCACAATTTATGTCATTTGAGCAGTAGTGATTCACACATTCACAACATTTAATTTACAAATGCCAATCTTTTCTATATATTAAAAGTATTTTTACACATTTGTAAATTTGAATTATTATATTGTTGAATTTTGTTTCATAGTTGCATATTCCAATTCATTTGTGCATTTGGACTTTATGTGTATATAGTTGCTCAAACAAGACTACAAATTTCAGTACATTTGTGATATTGTTTTACAGGTTAAAAAGCTTTTTGACCCTATTTTGACTCCATAAAATCTTTGAATTATATCACTATTTGCCAACAAAAACTTTTTTTCAGTGGTGAACCCATCTTTACTTGTGAAAGACTTGAGATGCTATTTTTAAATCTAATCATGTCACTTAGATATTGCCAATCATAATTTGTTCATCTTTCTGGAATGCACTGCTGGCATCAAATTTAAAATAAAACATGTGCAGTGATGTGAAAAACTTATTTACACATCATTGCATTCTATTATTTTTTCACATCTTGCTGTATTTCTCTCTCTCTCTGTCTCTAAACTTAGTTTCTTCTGTCTAATGCATCAACAGGTGTATATTGATATATTTTGTGCAGGACTAGTGTTTTAAAATAATTTTAAAATAAAACACATTTGTTCATTAGATTACATACTGATATAACTCAAAAAACTGAAATGCACATGTGGGGGAAAACTAATTTGCAAATGTTTCCAGAAAAATGTACTGCATTATACAATTAAGCAATTAACATAGATGTGGATCATGATGACAATAGAAACATAGCCATATAATTTTGAAAGATGGTTGAATATTGAGTCATTGGATGGAAAGATATGGTTAGTTTTAATAGAAAAAATAAATGAAACAGCATCAGCACTGAGATCTACAAAGTCATGAGTGAAGAGGGATTTTTGGAGTATGATAGTATTGGTAAATCTCTGTCATAGATGTTGCTGATAGCTCATGGTAGTCCAATATGGAAATGCATTTAAAAGAAAGAAAGAGAAAAACAATCCTAATCACAATAGCAGTTATTTCACAACATGTGATTCTTACCAAGCACCTTCAGAGGAGCAGCCTTCAGGCTGACAACCGCTTTTGCAAAGGGAATGGCGAGAGTGATGTAAGTGTTGGGGTTTTTGAAAAGGGGGCATTGTGGAAGTGTGAGGTATAGTCTCAGTGCCTCTATATCTGGAGGAGAACTAATGAGGTTGGGGATCAAGTTCTTCTCCAAACTGGCAGCAACCTGCAGTGGGAAAAACAAATATTTATAAACTTCTTTTGAAAGTTTAGGTGAAACAACTAAGGATGATGAATTTCATGCCAACGAAAGAAATACTCACTTGTTGTGAGATATGTGGATATTCTGGCTGCATGAGCCTTTGGAATAGGTGCCGAACCATGTTCACATCCACCCCTGAGCATTTAGTGCTAGTGCTATAGTGATCTGGATGACTGCAAAGTGATTGTTTACATATTAGCAAAAAGTATCAGCTCAACAAATCTGGTTACTTTCCATAGTAAGAGTAATTTAAAAATGCATAGAAATAACAGAAAACTCGAGCACTTTTGCACCAAAACAACCATGTACAAAAGCAAAAATAATAATTAAATTTAGTATTACAAATAGTGGGAGCAGCTGACTGTTTTAACCATTTTCCTGTTGTTCCCATGTTTACCTTTGGATTTAATAAGCAAAAATCAACTTAAAAATATCTTTATAAGAACAAATAAGAAAAGAAAAAACAATTCTGGTCATGTTCCTGTTACTGAAATCACAATCGATATATCAAGATGTGTTTTTGGATTTTCGGAGGAAAACACCCAGAGAAAGAACACACCGAACTCCTCAGAGATCAGAGATTTAAACTCAGAATTCAGAAACCCTGGAGTTGTGTGCCAGCACAACCATTCTGCCCTGAATTGAGCTTAAATAAAATCCATATAAAAGCACTGACCAAAAGGAGAGAATGGTCTGTAGCAAATGCATATAAGCCTAATGTGACCAAGACTAAATCTTGCAATAACTAAAAGAGTTAGATAGCCCCCTTGCACTGGCTTGTGTTCTTTAAACTGATTTAGCACTAAGCAATACCCCTGGAATTAGCTGGAAGGTTTGGTGTTTGTGATCCAGTAGTAATCGTGCAATATCTATATTTGACTTCACTAATGCTACTGTATGTGAATATTATTAAAGCAACACAACATTAAAAAAAAAAAATCTAGTATAAAAACATTTTTACCTATTAACCTCACAAATTCAACAGAAATTTCCAAATGGCAAGTGCAAAAATATCAAACAGTATTTTTTATGCCTTTACATATAAATAATCCTGAGTTGAAATTATTAAAAACCTGTTTCCGTAAAAGCAGGATTATTTAATGCAATAAAATACAAACATTTGTAAATCTTTTTAGTGAAAAAAGCAAAAATATGCTCAATGTTTTCAAAGAAATACGTGATTGTAATTTATAAATATAACCAAATTTAGATATAATGCCTGCCAAAATAAATAAATAAATAAATAAAATTGGTGGCACGAGAACCCTTGTATTACATCACTTTTCCTTTTAGTTACAACTATAAATGTTTAGGAAGAGAGGTTACAAATTGTTGAAGATAAAGCAAATAAGTATATAGAGTGACATGCACAACAATCTAGAGGAAACTGTTCCTTTGACTTTATTATGTAATTTTGAGTAATTTGAATTTGAAAGAACATTTGAATTAGAATCTTTTAAATTGCAGAATAAAAGCTTCATGAACAGTCAGCATCCAATACAATGAATCTCAGACCCAAGCTTTAACTGAGAAAAATGCAGCATGCAGCTAACAGCTCAGACTATAAAACATCTTCATATTCCACATAACTTAAATATGTGGAAGTCATAAAAAAAAAAACATTTGTGCATGTATGTGTGCATAAGTGTGAAAGAGAGATAGATGGTAAGAGTAGGTTAGTTATGAGAGTTAACATATTTCAGTATGTAATCTTCATAAAACTGCTACTAGGCACTGTAAAATGAGCGAAATTACAAGAGGAAGCTGTGGCAAATTTGTTTATTAATTTGCATATATATATATCAGAATCAGAATCAGAAATACTTTATTGATCCCAGGGGGAAATTGCAGTTATTACAGTAGCAGCCAGTTGTAAAAGAATAAACACTCTAATAAAAATTTAACACAAAAGGAATTTTTTACAAATATGTACACATCTATAATAATAAATACGGATATACTGTATACAGCAGTATGAGTATTGCACATTTGAGTTGTTACACTCATAATTAAAAAATTTGTTCTATTGTAATTACTGTACATGTGAAAGGTGTCGTGCTTTAAGTGTGGAGTTATAAAGTCTGGTAGCCACTGGTAGGAATGACCTCCTGTGGCGCTCTGTAGTGCATTTTGGCTGAATGAGTCTTGCACTGAACGTGCTCCTGTGTCTCATTACCATATGATAAAGAGGGTGGGAGCCATTATCCATGATAGCCTGCAGTTTAGACAGCACCCTCCTCTCAGACACTGCCGTCAGCGAGTCCAGCTCTACCCCCACAACCTCACTGGCTCTACGGATCAATTTATTAAGTCTGTTGGCATCTGCCACCCTTAACCCGCTGCCCCAACATGCAACAGCATAAAGGATGGCACTGGCCACAACTGACTCATAAAAAATCCTCAGCATAGTTCTGCAGATGTTGAAGGACCTCAGACGCCTCAGAAAATAGAGACGACTTTGGCCCTTCTTGTAAAGGGCGTCAGTGTTCTTAGCCCAGTCCAGTTTATTGTCAATGTGTACGCCAAGATATTTATAGTCCTCCACAATGTCCACATTGACCCCCCTGATGGACACAGGGGTCACCGGCGTTTTGTCCCTCCTCAGGTCCACCACCAGCTCCTTTGTCTTTGTCACGTTGAGCTGCAGATGGTTCAGCTCACACCACGCAATAAAGTCGTTCACCGTCTCCCTGTACTCATCCTCATCACCCCTGCTGATACATCCAACAAGTGCAGAGTCATCAGAAAACTTCTGGAGGTGGCAAGTCTCTGTGCAGTAGTTGAAATCAGTGGTGTAGAGGGTGAAGAGGAAGGGAGAGAGGACAGTTCCCTGCGGGGCTCCAGTATTGCTGACCACTCTGTCTGACACACAGTGCTGCAGACGTACATACTGTGGTCTGCCAGTCAGGTAGTCAACAATCCAGGACACGAGGGGGGCGTCTACCTGCATCGCATTCATCTTGTCACCCAGAAGAGCAGGCTGAATGGTGTTAAACGCACTGGAGAAGTCAAAAAACATGACCCTCACAGTGCCGCCTGGCTTATCCAGGTGAGCATACGCTCGGTTCAACAGGTAGATGATGGCATCCTCAACCCCCAGACGAGGCTGGTAGGCGAACTGGAGGGGGTCTAGAAGTGGCTGGACCATGGGCCGGAGGTGATCCAGGACAAGTCTCTCCATGGTCTTCATGATGTGGGACGTCAGTGCCACCGGCCTGTAGTCCTTGATGTCACTGGGCCGCGGAGTCTTTGGCACAGGAACAATGCAAGACGTCTTCCACATCACCGGGACCCTCTGGAGACTCAGGCTCATGTTGAAGACATGTTGCAGGACTCCACAAAGTTGGGTGGCACAGGCTTTAAGCACCCTGGGGGGAACACCATCAGGGCCTGCAGCCTTGTTCGTGTGGAGTCTCTGTAGCTGTCTTCTCACCTGGTCAGCTGTGAGATTCACTGTAGAGGTCCCTGGTGGGGGAGGAGAGGAGGTGTGACGTGGACTATCACAGGAGGTGTGACGTGGACTATCACAGGAGGGGGGGAGGGGGAGTGGAGTGGGCTGTTGAGGCCCGACAGCAGAGGAGTCAGGGCTCACAGTGTCAAATCTGTTAAAAAACAAATTTAACTCGTTGGCCCTGTCCACACTGCCCACTACTCCCCTATTATTGCTGGACCTTAAGCCAGAGATGGTCCTCATACCACTCCAGACCTCCCTCATGTTGTTCTGCTGGAGTTTCCACTCCAGCTTCCTCCTGTATCTTTCCTTAGCCTCCCTGATGGTTCTCTTCAGTTCCCTCTGAATCGTTCTCACCTCCTCCCGGTCTCCAGCTCTGAAAGCCCTCTTCTTCTTATTGAGGAGTGCTTTAATGTCTTTTGTTACCCACGGCTTGTTGTTTGGGTAACATTTAACAGTCCTGGTTGGGACAGTGGATTCTACACAGAAGTTGATGTAATCTGTGATGCACTCTGTGAGCCCGTCAATGTCCTCTCCATGAGGCTCATAGAGTGCTGTCCAGTCTGTGGTCTCAAAGCAGTCCTGCAGTACTTCAGAAGTCTCCTCTGACCATCTCCTCGCTGTCCTCATGGTCACGGGCTGACTCTTCACCTGAGGCACATACTTTGAACTAAGGTTGACCAAGTTATGGTCAGATCCACCCAGAGGGGGGAGGGGGGAGCAGCTGTATGCCTCCTTAACATTAGCATACATCAGGTCTAATGTTCTCTCCTCTCTGGTAGGACAGTCCACATACTGAGTGAAGTTTGGTAATGTCCTGGCCATAGTGACATGGTTAAAGTCACCTGATATGGCAATGAAGGCAGTCGGGTGTTGAGTTTGGAGACGCGCTATGGTGGAGTGAATGACGTCACACGCCGACGTCGGGTTGGCAGAGGGGGGGATGTACACAGCGACCACAACATGGGAAAATTCCCTCGGCAAATAATATGGCCTGAGTCCAACAGCCAACAGCTCAATGTCCGGACAACAGATACGCTCCTTGATGGTAATGTGACTAGGAGAGCACCAGCGGTTGTTAACCAACACAGCCAGCCCTCCCCCTTTACGCTTACCGCTCTCGGTGCGGTTCCGATCGGCCCGAACAGTCTGAAAGCCAGCGATTGAAACATTATCATCTGGAATGTCCTGGTGTAGCCATGTCTCCGAGAAGCACATTAAACTACACTGCCGATACTCCTTCTGACTCATGGCTAACGCTGTTAGCTCGTCCATTTTATTAGCCAGCGATCTAACGTTGCCCATGACGACGGTGGGAAGACGCGGCTTATATCCCTTTTTCTCCATAAGCCTCCGTCTTTTTGCCCTCGATTTCCCCGAGCGCTGGTTCGTTCCTCCTCTACATCCCCTGCGCGTCCGTCTCCAGAGCTCGTCTGGGATGTTCGCGGCCCTGATCTCCATGCCGGCCGGCTTCAGCGCGATCAGCTGATCCCGGGTGTAAACAAAGGGACCATGCTCCTGCGCCGCGGTGCACCATGAAAGTAGAACTTTCACAGCGAAAAAACTGACCAAAACTCTCTCTACTAGCATGATTCGAGAGGGCAGAACTTCGCTAAGTTACCTTGTAAAAATAAATAGATATTGTTAAGATAAAACTATAGTTAAAAAGAAAAAACGAATACACAAACGGGAGCTACCGTAAAGGCTGCACGCACTTTTCGCGCATGCGCACGAGGCTGAGATATATATATATATATATATATATATATATATCAGTGTGAAACCAAAACTTACCAGATTGAATGTATATATCGTAACAAAACAAACCTCGGTTTGGACCTTGCTGTGCACTTTGTGTGAAAACACTCTAAATCACACCAATGAGCAGCAACATTACCTTGAAGACAGAAAACTGCCATTGAGACAACTTGCTGAAGAGAACACAAGGTCAATCTCGCTGTTAAAAATACCAAACACAAATGATTAGTATCATAGAAAATAAGCACAGTTCAAAATTTGCAACAAACTGAATATGCTATGCTCATGTAAAATAAATACAGAAGATGAAAATCAAACTACACTCAGTTTACAATATAATATTTACAATTACATATTTACAATATAATATCAGTCATTTACTCTGCAATTTCTGGTGAGAGTCTTCCACAACCATGGCTCAGCCACTTCTGGATGAGGTCATTGCTCAGTGTTAACACATGCCGATGACAATTTTGTATTCTAAGGTCCACTGGAGGAGAGATATTCTAGAAAAAAAGCACTTCATATGTCAGTGGCAAATTCAGGGCATAGCAAACAGTGCAAGGTACAAACAAATTACATGAATTACATGAATAAAAAAATCAAATTGCAAAATATGTTTAAAATATATCTAATATGATTCTAGTTTTTAAAAAGAATTAATATTTACCTGTTCTTGTAACTACGCTCTTTAACACCTACAGCTATATTGTTTAATAAATATGTCTATTAATTAATGTGTTCAAAAACAGTGTTTGTAAAAAAAAAAAGTGTTTGTAACTAATGCTATGTTCACACAGCAGGCAAAAGTGTCCGAAATCTTTTTCTCACAATCTTTGTAATGTGACCGATCAGACATGAGTCTGATTAGATCACACTCTTATATTGACCCACATACACAAACGTACAAAGAAAAAATGCTTCACACACACATTCACTAGAGGTAAAGTTCAATTATTTACTTTTGTTTTGAATGCCAACAAACTGAAGTTTTAATTGTGCAGCATACTGTATCACAACAGGACCATTTTCTTCTTCCACACGATTAAAAGTATAAAATAAAGATTGCTTATTAAATATTTATCTAATATTTTATTTATAACAGTCTCTAATTCTCCAGGAAGGCTTTACACTCTATTTTGGAACACATGTATTTGATAGTATCCATCCACATAAACATCAGTGAACATGGAGTTCTATGTGTATGGGTACTTTAAAATTAAAATTATGAAACCAATTCAACAATTTTCAAACCAAATAAAGCAACAATATCTGAAATAATTCAAAAGTAATCAGATTACATAAAACATTGAAGAAAAATGAAAGATTATGTTACTGATTCTCATGTAACTTATAATCATTATAAAAATACATTCCTTAAGCAATCTGCTCCAGATTGATATAAAAACAAGCTCAGTTAACTCAGATGACTAGCTAGTATAGTCTAGCTTCTGTCATCCCTGTAGATTACTGTACAGCAAACACATCAATTGTCAGTTTATTCCTGCCAATGCTGTTACATGTTATTATCATGTAATGGAAGAGTGAAGATTGTACAGAAATTCTGAATTGGCATGAAGATTGAACACGAGAGTAAGAACATTGGTTTTAAAAACCTACAGGTTGCATAGAAGCAGCAGGTTTTCTCTATATTTTAAACAGTTTTTTCATTTTGTCATTGTTGGAAAAAGAAAGGAACTTAACATGTGAAGGGAAAAATATTTAACACTAACTAAAAGTAATAATTTTGTATTATCATTGTGGCCCACCCATCATGGAATATTCCCACAAGGAATGTTCATACTTATTAAAAATTAAAAGGTTTAAGAATTACAAAAGAACAGACACATAAAACAAAAAAATGTTTATGCCACCTTTAACATTTGTGTCCATACCTGAGGGCACTGACAGTGAGCAAAGCTCTGGTCTCCACCAGCATATATGCTCTTCACACAGTAGAGCTGTTCAATTTCTTAAACACATAAAGCCACATGGTCAGCAGTCTAATTAAAAAAATTCTAATCTGTTCCATGAAGAGAACTGCTTAATTTATTACTAAATTCAAACATTTTTATATAATCATTATAACTGGGAAATTTGTTTGGCACTTGTGATTTGCTGGGCAAAAGTAAAAGATGTATTCGGGGTAATTTTTATATTTTTTCTGCCTTTCTAATTCCCGCAAAAGGGAGATTAATAAGAAATAGTTTCTATTCTCTATACATTTAGTTAGAGTTTGGTGATGTGGGTTTAAACTTGTTACCTGTGTTTCCATCAAAGTTGATTTTTTGCAGAATATGTTCCTATCTGGCTGTGAATTTATCTAACTTTCTCTTGTTGAGCCTGTTTGATTAATAAAGTAAAATATAGTAAAAATAAATCATTTCAAAATTTTCGACAACTGTATTCTTTTTCTCATATAATAAAGGGTGTTATGATTAGTAAATGAACACCTTCCTCAGTTCACCTACGTCACTCCACTGCTGTGCTTTCTTGTAACTTCCTGGATTCCTGTAGCTGCCCCCATCAGGTTTAAAACTCTCATGCTTGCCTACAAAGCCAAGAGTGGACCAGCCCTTCCCCAACTCATGGCAGTGGGGCTGTACCTCGAACCCTTTGAGCTTCAAGTCGTGTCTGAGCTCAAGGGAAGATTGGACTCAAATCTATTTGTACTAGCTAAGATAAACATTCAGTCTGAATATTAAGCACTTTTGTGAGATGCTATGTATAAGAGCATCTGCTAAATGCTGTAAATGCAAATGTCACTGGTGCTGTATAGTTTTATTCAGCATTTAGACCTATTTGGGTCAGTTTCTGTCAGAATTACTTTTTAGAATATTATTGGGAAGTAAACTTTGGGCTAAAACTTGGATGATGTGGATTGTGTTGTGTTCACACAGAATTGTGATAGGTTCAGACTCGAAATAAAGTGCTGTGTATTAGGTCTGTGTGGGTCAGAGAGAAAGTTCTTGAACTGCCTTTAGACAAAAAGTTCTTCTGAATAAAGCTCTAATATGGATTTGATCAATATCTGCACTGACCTTCTTTTATTGGTGTGGGGTTATTGTAAGCTCTCCATTGTCCTTTCACAGGTGCAGGGCTTTTTCTGTTGCATGTGGAACGAGTACCAAGTTGTCCATTTCCACCAAGCCCAAAAGAATCAATCTTTCCAGAGGATGGGATGAATGCTAGGGTGTGCTGCCTTGCATATGAATAAAAACAATGCATTACCTTTTATAATTATAACATTATAATAATTGAAAATATTAAAATGAAAAACCCCAGAAACGTGCACACACATTGTTATGTTGTAAAGGTTTGTCAGTACACTTTTTACCTACCTACCACATGCAATTTGTGTAACTACATTTCCCATGAGTTCAAAAACCTTCCGGGGGTTAATCTCATGGTTTGTGGTATTGTGTCCAAGTTGGCCATATCCTCCAGCTCCAAATGTGAATACTCCTCCTTCCTTAACTCATGAGCACAAAATATTATGGATTAGAGATCAATATTAAATTCCTGACCAAAATTCATCAAACATATCTTTTCAAAACATGCACTGTCAGCATCCAACACGTAATCATTGGGTGCAAGGTAGGAACACACCCTGGATGGGGCAGAGTCAATCACATGGCATCACACACTTATACACCTATGGACACTTTAGAATAGCCAATCCACCTACCAGCAGGTGTTTTCTGACTGTTTTGACACATGATCCGAGGACCCTGGAGGATTGTGACATCAAAATTACCTGTTGTGCCACTGTGCTACATGCACCAATCAACCATAACATTATGACCACCTTCTCTCAGCTCCACTGTCCACAGGAAAACTCTGTAGTTCTACAATTAGAGACTGGGTTTCATTTGTTGTTCTGAATACATTGTTTGCCCCCCTTTCACCCTGTTCTTTAATGGTCAGGACCCCCACAGAACCACCATAGGGCAGGTGTGATTTGGGTGGGGGATCCTTCTCAGGACTGCAATGACACTGACATGGTGGTGGTGTGTTTGTGCGCTGGTATGAATGGATCAGACACAGCACTGTTGTAGAGTTATTAAAGCCCTCAGTGAGACTGCTGGACTGAGAATAGTCCCCCACCCAAAATCTGTCCACTGATGAAGGACTAGAGGACGACCAACATAAAACGTGAAACTACAGATAAGTTACTTTTTCTGACATTACATCTACAAGTAGGGCTGGAAATATGGCCAAAATGTATACCATGATATTTTTCTTAATTGTGGTCCATACAATATAATTCCAATATTGATATGAACAATTTAAAATGCACTGAAAACTTCAAAGAACAAACAAGAAACATGACATTACTATCAAACATAAACCTATTGGCTTTGTCAATATTAATATTTTTAAACAAAATTTTTAATTGAGTGCACTGAACAGTGCCTTGTAATGAACGTTAGTCAGTGACAGACGCTGTAAATAAGATATATTGAAATACTGAAAATGTGTTTAAAAATCATTGTTATTGAAACATTGCAATATATATTGATACTGAATTGTTGTCCAACCCTATCTACAAGGTGGACCAACGAGATTGGTGTATCTAATAGAGTGGACAGTGAGTGAACACAGTGTTTAAAAACTCGAGCAGTACTGCTGTGTCTGATCCACTTGTACCAGCACAACACATATTAATATATAAAAACACAATTCCAGTTGTACTTCTCTTTTTTGTAATTTTTCCTCATTCTACTGATCTAAACGTCTTAACTTTGAGCCAATTTTTCAGATCAATTTAAAGATTTTCTTTGTCTTTAGAACATAGACAAACATATTACAATGTGATGTAATAGTTACAGAAGCTTTCAGATTTTAGAATGGTGTTTACCTTTGTTAGTGCTGCAGTGTGATCCTCACCGCAACAAATATAAACAATGCTCTGGGACCGGAGTGTCTTCAGTAAACAAGGAAAACTTCGATCTGTGCAAGAACAAGCACCAATTTTTTTTCAGAGATGTTAAGACCACACATCAAAATAATTACATTGATATATTTCCACAAAGTGCCTACCTTTGTTATCATTTAAACCTAACTGGCCAAACTTGTTTCGCCCCCAACCAAAAACAGCTCCTGAAAGAGTGAGCACAAAGCTGTGGGCACCTCCTGCAGAAATCTGGGAAAATGGGATGCCCAATAAAGACTGAATGACCTGTGGGGTGGAGACACCAGGTCCTTCTAATCCTAATCCTAGCTGTCCATATTTATTTTGTCCCCAGGCAAAGACTTCTCCTCCTAGTTGAAGAAAAACCTGTATTACATACCCATTTATAAACCAATTTAATGCAAAAACACTAAGTTAGCATAATACTAACTTTTAGATAGGGCTAGGCAATGTCGATATCCACAGGTAACTTGGACAATGTGGACTTCTGACAAGCTCTTGATGTTCCTGTTGTAGAAAAAAACATTTATAATTAGCATTTTAAAGTAATTTTTTGCTTGTCTTGTAATTTAAATAAGTTATGATTATATAGATGATTGTGTGACAAACTCTTGTGATGAACAAAACTAAGCTGCTACATAAGTCAAACAGCAATTAAAAAAATATATAGACACATACTATTTTATATTTTATATAAATTATTGTAATTTTGGAATTTAAAACAAGCACCCTCTTGCAGAGCAGTTCCATAACATGTGTACATATTTGCAAGAGAGGGTGAGTTATAAGATTGTCCCATGAGGTATTTCACATCTACAAATCTGTGAATCTAGCTAAAAGACACCAGAATGTAAGTGGTCTATATAATAGCTACCATGTAAAAAAGTCAATTTCATCATTGACACCCATTTAAGATAGAAAGAAAATCTGAATTTTAATATAACTTCTGCCTATTAAAGTTGTCTTTTTACAGAGAAAAGATGAGCAGAGAATTCAAATAAGTTAACTTAATTATTAAAGTTATGATGGGAGATATTTTTTTAAGTGTGCATGTAGCTAACAGGCTTGCCTGAAGATTCTTTATACTTTATAATGTGTTAAAATGTGCAATAAAAATGTAAGTTTGCATACATGTATAAATATATTTACATTTAAATAATCTTGCTGATTATGAGATGCCAGATTACTATTGTAACTGTTACAAAATAGAATAAACATAACCATTCATAATATTTTTGACTTGTAATATCTTACAAATATATTTAATACTAAGCAGCTCTAAATAAAATGTGGCCTTCAGATTTATTAATTTAATGAGACAGTTTGAGAGTTTTAAAGTTTTGGTTACTTGGAAATAGCAAGACTTGCTTCACCTGGGCACACGAACACACTCTTCCATTGTAGTAAGGCCAAGCTGTCCGTCTGAACCCTGACCCCATGCAAACACCTGTCCTTTGTCATTTAGGGCAAGAGTATGGGCCTCACCACAAGACACTGCAACAATGTTCTGAGCATCAAGGGCGACAACCTGTTCTGTGTAAGAAGCATATTCAACATATAAAAAAAAACATATATTCAAGTACCCAAAATGCACTTTTTGTTGATTTTCACAGCAAAAATAAGCAAATAACTTCTACAGAAAACAGTTTTATCAATTTAAATGTTAACTACTATTTTCAAGCAGACTTTCACATATATTTTTCCAATAATTTAAACTCAGCAAATAAATAATCCATTCCTGGATTGGGGCCTTGTTGGGGTGGAGGGGCTTGCGTGGTTTAATGACTTGAAGGGCTATGTCGTCGGGAGCTGTTAGCTCCCAGTATGGTCTCCAGACAAACATGATCCAAAAATGATCCAACGTAGGAAGACCATGTGGGTCCACCACCCCCAAGATCCAGAGTAGAGGTGCGGTGAAATGCCCATTGGGCTCAGAGCAGGGGCGAAAGAGCCCCTGGTGACATGGATCTTGGCAGCAGAAACTGGTTCTTGGCACACGGAACGTAACCTCACTGGGGGGGAAGGAGCCAGAGCTGGTGTGTGAGGTTGAGAGATAACAGTTAGATATAGTTGGTCTCACCTCTACACACAGTGTGGGCTCCAGAAGCAAACTCCTCGATAGAGGTTGGTATCTGTCCTACTCAGTAGTTGTACAGGGTGAGAGGCTTCAGCTTGCAGAAAGGAAATTTTTGACTGTAGTGTGTGCAATATGCTCCAACTAGCAGCTCAGAGCATTTGGCTTTCTTGGAGATAGTAAGTGGATTTCTAGAGATGATTCCATGCACTGACTCAATTGTTTTGCTGGGGGATTTCAATGTTCACATTGGCAATGACTGGGAAACCTGGAGAGCAGTGACTGGGAGGAACAGCCTGCCTGATCTGAACACGAGAGGTGTGATGTTATTGGACTTCTATGATAGTCATGGTTTGTCCATAATGAACACCATGTTCGACATAAGGTTGCTCATAAGTGCACTTGCAGTTGGATTCGATGGCAGTGAAAGCTGCCGGACAGACCTGGTAGGCCAATACGTATAGTGAGGGTGTGCTGGGAAAAGCTGGCAGAGGACTCTGTCTGGAGGGATATAAACTCTGACCTTTGTAAAAAGTTCTCACATGTTCCCACATAGGAGGTAGGGGGAATGGAGTCTGAATGGGCCCTGTTCCGGACTTCCATTGTGGAAGCGGCTGCATATAGCTGTGGTCAAAAGCTTGTTAGTGGCTGTTATGGTGGCAACCTGTTGCTGGACACCAGGGATGAGAGAAACTGTCAAGTGGAAGGAGGAGGCCTTTCGAGCTTGGCTTGGGGAACTCATGGTTATCTCCCAGAAACAGATGGCCCAAGTGAAGGAGTTCAATTATGCCGGGGTCTGTTCACGAGTGACGGTAAAAGGGATTGTGAGGTTGACTGTAGGTTAGGTGCAGCAGCCGCAGTAAGGTGGTAACTGTACAGGACTGTCGTGGTGAAGAAAGAGCTGTGCCATAAAGCAAAGCTCTCAATTTCCCAGAAAATCTATGTGCCCACTCTCACCTATGGTCATGAGCTCTGGTTATTGACAGCAGGAACGAGATTGCGGATAAAAGTGGAAAAAACTTTCTCTGATGGTTTTTCTGATTGGGTGAGGAGTAGGGAGGAGCTGGGAGTATAGTCACTGCTCCTTCATGTTGAAAGGTGTCAGGTGAGGTGGTTTGGGCATCTGATGACGACTTCTGGACGCCTCCAACAGGATGTATACTAGGTAAGACCAACTGGAAGGAGGCCCAGAGGTATACCCAGGACACACTGGAGGGATTATATCTCCCAGCTGGCCTGGGAACGCATGGGGAGCCCCCAGGAGGAGCTAGTTGAAGTTGAGGGGGGCGGAGACGTCTGGGCTTCTTTGCTTGCCCTGTTGCCACCGCAATCCTGAAATTGATTAGCGGAAAAGATGATGATGATGATGATGAAATAAATATTTTTGGCCAACAATGTGCACTTCCAGCACAATTTACAGCAGCTGACTATCAGTTATGCCTTGTTTATTGTCTACTCTGTAAACAATAATAAATAACCAAATAACATTATTCCAGTAAGTGTAATATTGTGTGTGTGAATATGTTTGTTTAAGGTTTTCCAAATCTCTCCTCATGGCAGTCCAGATTATTTGAGGTCCAATACCTAGTTTTACCGGTTAATAAGTAATGATTTTAAATCATGTGTGCTGTTGATTTAACAAATCCATGCGATCAAGGAGAATCTGAACAAAACATTTTTCTTCAAACTCACTAACACCTACTAATTTACAGAAAAAAGAGGATATTGTATTTATTTGTTTTATATAATTATTTTTTTGTATTACTGTGACTATATATAACTTTTTAGAAGCACCACACTTACTGAGAAGGCATTAGTTTAAATACAGTATATATATGTATGTATCTTAGGTGCCTAAGACTTCTCCACAGTACTGTATATATAAGAGAATGTACATATATACACAAGTACAGACAATACAATAAAAATACACAGCAGCATGTGTTGGAAGAAAATACGTTTAACATGTCCAGAGGTATGAGTGTAGTGCAGAGTCCAGTGTGCAGTGAGTGCAATGATGCCATTAAAGTGACGATGTGGAGCTCAGCAGAATCACAGCTTCAGGGAAGAAGCTCTTTCTGAGTCTGTTGGTGCAGGAGCTAGGAATCCTGTAACATCTTCCAGATGGAAGAAGGGAAAAGGCTGTGGTTAGGGTGTGAAAGGTCCTTGTTCCTTGCCCTGCTCAGAGAGCACGTCTGGTAAAGTTTCTCACTGATGGGTATCTGAGTGCCTGAGATGTGTTGGGCAGTTTTCTCCATCCTCTGGAGTGATTTGCAGTCAGATATGGAGCAGCTGCCGTACCACACTGATATGCAGTTTGTGAATATCCTCTCAATGGTACAGCTGTAGAAGTCCACCAGTATCCTGGGACACAGGTGAGCTTTCTTGAAGCTGTTGCGCTTTTTTGACCATGATGGAGGAGTTCAGTGACCAGGTGAGATCCTCAGAAATGTGGATGTCAAGGAGCTTGAAATCAGACACATACCTGTAGATTGGAGCATGTGCCTGGTTCCTAATTCTCCTAAAGTCCACCTCTGACTAGGTGTTGAGTGCAAGGTTGCTGTCATTGCACCATGCAGCCAGGTGCTGCACCTCATCCCTGTAGACCGTCTCTTCTTCACCTCTGATCAGACCTATAACCATGGTGTCATCCGCAAACCTGATTATGGAGTTAGAGCCATAAACAGGAACACAGTCATGGGTAAACAGGGAGTACAGGAGGAGATCAGAACACAACCTTGTGGCACGACAGTGTTCAGGGTGATGGTGGATGAGAAGAGTTTGTCTAACTACCAAGCTTTCTAAGTTTGCACATCAGCTTCGAGGGAATCGTAGTGTTGAATGCTGAACTAAAGTCAATGAACAGCATTCTGACATATGAGTTTTGGCAGTCGTGGTGTATCAGGACAGTGTGAAGTGCCATAGAAATGGCATCTTCAGTTGACCTGTTTCAGCAGTAGGCAAACTGGAGTGGGTCCACTGCAACAGACATGATTTCCCATGGGAATAAACTAGTCTTTTGAAGCACTTGGAGATGATGTGGGTCAGTGTGACAGGGTGGAAGTCATTTGGAGCAGTTACATGTTTCGGCACTGGAACAATAGTGGCGGTCTTAAAGATCGTTGGAACAAGCTCCTGGGCCAGCGATAGGTTAAAGATGTCTATGAAGACCCCAGCCAGCTGCTCTGCAAAAGCTTTCCTTTATGAAAGTGAGCACAAAAGTGGTTGAACTTGTCAGACAACAAGCCATAATGGGTGGGGGTGCAGTGCTGTAGTCAGTTACTGTGCGAATGCCTTGCCACAAACGCCAAGGGTCAGAGGAGTTGAAGTGCTCTTCAATCCGCTGCTTGTAACAGATTTAGCCTTTGTGATGCCCCTTCTGGAGTTGGCTCAAGCTAAGTTGTAAGTCTCCTGGACACCCGAATCAAAAGCTTTGGATGAGAGAGTTTTGCCTTCTCAAAGCAAGAGATGCTGTCTTTTTATTGTATTGTGAGTTGTTTCTCTGTCGACATAGCTGTTTCAGGACAGAGTTTGTGTAAATGTTAATGTTTGTGTAAGAGTCAATGATGGCCTGGAGTTGGTGCTGAAGAGATGAGTCAGTCCCTTCCATCAAGATCTTGACAGACCTTGTTGTAGGTCTCACACATTTGATGACTGGAGTGTAGCGGAGTAACAGTATTCGAGCTGGTTATGCTTAATGGTGATTATAACTTATAATAATAATAATTATTATTATTATTATTATTACTACTGGCTTAAATGACAAAAATATTAACAATTAATTAGCGAGGGAAATACTGTCACCGCTACGTGCGTTCTTCAGGATTTTCAGACTCTCAAGGAACAAACTCCACACACTGTATTATTTCAAATAATGGAAACACTTTATTAAAAGGAAAGATAATAGGTTGAGGGTGGCACGGTGGCGCAGCAGGTAGTGTCGCAGTCACACAGCTCCAGGGACCTGGAGGTTGTGGGTTCGATTCCCGCTCCGGGTGACTGTCTGTGAGGAGTTGGTGTGTTCTCCCCATGTCCGCGTGGGTTTCCTCCCACAGTCCAAAAACACATGTTGGTAGGTTGATTGGCGACTCAAAAGTGACCGTATGTGCGAATGTGTGAATGTGTTTTGCCCTGTGAAGGTCTGGCGCCCCCTCCAGGGTGTATTCCCGCCTTGCGCCCATTGATTCCAGGTAGGCTCTGGACCCAGCGCGACCCTGAATTGGATAAGCGGTTACAGATAATGAATGAATGAATGAATAATAGGTTGATAAACATAGCACAATCAGGCTCATCAAAATCTCATGGAATCAATGCAGGTGAAACCCGTTCGAATTTAGTGATTGGCTAGGCTATATGACTTGTGAATGAGGTGTTGCTAAATGATTTAATTAGGGTATAATTTTACCAAGAGATTTAATTCGTTCTCAGCTCTGAAAATGAGGAATTTAGCTTACTTTTCCACGATTCAACCACTCGATGGGTACAGCGGTGCTTTTGAGGAGATTGGAGAGAGGTCCAGCTTGGTTCTTTCGTGGGAGCGTTGATGCTGGATCAGCGTAGGTTTTGTCACTTGCGAGGCAGGCCGCTTCGGGCGCACTCAGAGCATGGTAAAGTCGGTGGACGGATTTCCTCTGGCTCACTGTCCTGAGTGGGATATTCCCTCCAAAAGGGGGCGTCAGAATAAAAGTTTGCTGTTTTCCTCCGATCTTCAGAAGCTGGTTTACGAATTAATTAGCTTGTACTTATTTTACGAATTTTTTTTTTTCTGTCCCAGCGATGTCCTTTATTCTGGCCAAAATAAGTTTCACCTGCTTTGATCAGTCGTAAAATTAAACTTGGATTGGGCTACAAACACGAACACAAACAAAACAAAGAAAAGATTACTGACAATTACTCGATGTTTACTCTTTAGTTTCTGTATTGCACTGCTAACTGACACAAGGCGTCTCTTGGAAGTTGTGTGAAGTCCTTTTCTTAAGAGTCTTTGGAGAGTCGGCTCGTCGGCGTAAAGAGAAGACAAAAGAGCGGAAAGAGCGTACGAGAAGAGATCCAGAAGATTGGAGAAAAAAATTCAAAATCAGAAGTGTCTGCAAGAGCAGAGCGACTCCTTTTTCAGATGTGGCGTGGTCACGCCCATTTCGGAGGTCTCTTTTCTCTGATTGGATCCTGGGTCTGAGGTTCATGTGACTTTCTTCACGTTTCAGGGAGGAGAGAGAGATCACACATATTTTTGGCTAATACGAATAATGAATAAAATGTACTTCATACATACTTGAATATAGCATAATGAGTGTACTGGATTATTTTTTATCAAATATATATATGTATCGAGTACATTACCAACTATTCTAGCTGTTAGAAATTAATTCGTCTTCCTAAATGGAGACAGGAATTTCTCCTCATGATTGAAACAGTAATACACATCACTCGGTTAGTTAGTAGACAGTCACCTGAGAATAACAGAGGATAACATTAATGCACATTGCATAATATATGTTTAGAATTTATGATAGGTATGCGTCTGATTATGAGGTTTAGAGGGAAAGGGGGCGAAAAGTGATTTCACAAATGTCCACTTGGTGGCACTGTTGGTCCATGCTGTTTGTCTGGTTTGACCTCGCATTGGAGGTCACCATTGGCGTTCCTGGGCCATCTATTGATTTTGGATAAGATAAGGGGTGCCATCTCGACGCTGATGGCAATAAAACTGGGGTTCTTTAATCCTGGTCTCCAAGGCTCTGATTGATTTTTTTGGCTTAATGGAGTCAACTTGGTTTTCTTTTTCTTTACATTCCTGAAGAAGACGGGGGTCACTGAAAGTGTTCTGCTTAGCCTTTGTTTTCAGACATAGGTATGTGCGTGAGTTTGTGTGTGTTGGGTGCAGAGTCTTTCAACACACACACACTCTGTGGAATGTAGGTTCTGTCCCAAAACTTATCATCAGAGTGGAGAGTCTAAATTTTTCATTTCTTGATATGGTCCATACTCCAATACAGGAGTATACATGGGGAACAAGAAAAAAGAAAGGTGGTCAGATTGTCCCAGGTAGGGTAGGGTGTGCTTGGATTTTGTGTTTTTGTTTACTTCTGTGTTCTCCTCAATTGTTATAGAACCCCACTTTTATATCTGCATCTCAACTCCTCCACCTTCACCACATTACAATGCCAAACATTCACACTTTGCCTGCTATGAACAACTGAAGTGAAGAAGGTGCTGAGGAAATTAAATAGAACAAAGTCACAAAACTGGATGCCACTGAGCTAAAGGTACACAAAATATTTGCTAGTAGTTGAGTAGCTTCCTCTAGCTGCAGATTAGAAAGAGTACCGGTTAGTTGAAAGTTGTGTGCTTCCTGTCCAGATAGGAGTAACTGGTATAACTACATGACACTAGATGACAACTGGCCTGCTGCATGGGCAGCTCTGATGAAGTCAATGAAAAGGCTGTTGCTGGAAGCCCTGCAGTTCACATTTTAGTAGAGGAAGATGTTATTCCTTTGCAGGACAAATCTTACTCCCACTGGACACAAGAGGAAGCACACTGAGGATCTTATTTGATTACTCCAATACATCAAAAAACATACAGCCTGGGTTAGTGAAGGAAAAGCTTCAGGAGATGCAGTTGGATGAATCCGATTACTTGTTTGACCAAAACTCCCTTCAATAGATGGACATGGCAGTGGTAGGTACTTCCAAGTACCTGAGTGTACACTTGGACAACACACCAAACTGGAGCTCTAACATCTGTTTCTGAGGTTGTTTGGGGTGTGCCCAAATCACCCCTGGATGTTGTACTAGTCTCTTGTTACTAGTGAAATATACTATGATTTCTGTGCTGGAGCTCTGCAACAAAAGTGCTCTGAATAACCCTGACAAACCAATCAGTAAGGTTGGCCCTATAGTGGGAGTCAATCTAAATTCTGGGTTTGTGGCAGAATGACATATTCTTAGTAAGTTGCTCACCATTATGGACATGAACCTGTTTTTACTGCCACTGGCTAGCTGTCTGCTATCACTACTGCTAGCCGTTGCCGATGTCCACCAAGGGTACACGTCTCCAGTTAGCAGCATGCTAAAAAAGCTAATATTTACAGTGATGGACAATTTAGCGAGCATAACTGTTGTGCCATCGTGCCGCCCTGCTGCAATTTTAAAAAAGTAATAGATTATGGAAATTTACTTGGACATGCACATCATTGTGAAGTTAAATCTCCCAGGCAAAATGAGGATTCAATTGGAGAAAATTCTTCAAGTTAAAAATAATAAATCATCCTTCTATATATTTTTATTGTATAATATCTTTTTCCAACAGAGTCACAACGTGGTGCCATGTAAACTCTGCTAGTTGGAAATGGCTTATCAATGGTATGCATGAAGTGTTATGGATAAACACTTAAAAGGAAATCCCAGAACATTTTAAGGCAGCAGCAAGAAAGCACCATAAGTCCTGTTTATTTTTCCCCCTACACAATCATAAACAACAGGAACATATATCTACTGTAGCTTCTTATGACCACTACTAACAATTATTTTATACCCCCCCCCCCACAATCCCCATCGAAAATATAATTTCTGCACCATTGCTGTCACTGTAACATATCGTTAAACCACACCTTTTTATTTGGCCATTTTATATATGCCTTGTACTTCATGTACAAGTGAGTAATTTACTAATATTACATAGTGCTTACATCCTGGGACTGTTTATATTAATCCACATCATAACCATTTCAGGTTTCCAATTCCAAGTCAATAGGAGCTAGTACTTTCATCATTAATATAACAGCAGTGATGTTGAAATTAGGCAAAATGTAACATATGCCGATAATATTATTACGTGAATATACTTTATGCATCTCTGTTTCAAGATGAGACAAAGCAATTTAAAAGATAATTTCTGCAAAAGGAACTCAAATCTACACACAACCCAGATGGCTGCTAACAGTTATTTATCAAAGACCCCTTGCTAGTATTGAAGGTCAAAGCTTTGAGAGAATGATCAATGCAGACACTCTTTGTAAACTACTTAAATAAGCACTACATATTTATTGAAATGCAATGTGCTAGAATACAAACTCCAACCAAACACAAAGCACTAAGTCATTCTAGATAACAGCGTCTGAAAAATGCCTTAAATGTAAATGTAAACGTAGGGTGGCCTCTATAGGAGCTGTAGGAAAAACTGCATGTCACTCAAAATTTGATGAAAATTGGAAAATCTTTATTACAGCAAGCAGTAGCAAGATAGAACGATGTGCCATGGATTCAGCAGAGCTGGACTGAACGACGACTAATAGAATAGAATAGAATAGAATAGAATAGAATAGCTTTTATTGTCGCTGAGAAAACAATGTTCAGAACAGTGTTAAAACAGTGAAATACAGTTTTAGCATCCTCTCTCAGACATTTTATTAAAAAATCCATACATGTGCAAAAATAGCAGATTGTTCAGAGTGCAAAAATAGCAGATTGTTCAGAGTGCAAAAATGGCAGATTGTTCAGAGTGCAAAATATCAGATTGTTCAGAGCATTAACACAGAATATAAATATAGGCTTAATTTAAAAGTGCCGTGTGCAATTTCTTGTCCATTAGAATGGGTGGTTGTCTGTTGATTCTAATGATTGTCAATCAAGATGGGTTGGTTACAGTGAGGGGGGGGGGGGTTGATGGCTTGATTGGTGATGGGTTGATGGTCTTCACAGCCTGGGGATAGAAGCTGTGTTTCAACCTGTTTGTTTTTGCTTTTAATTGTCTGAATCTCTTATTGGAGGGGAGGGGGAAAACAGTGTGTCCAGGGTGTGTGATGTCCATTGAAATGCTGGTAGCCTTTTTCTGGAGTCGGCTGTTGTAGATGTCGCTGAGGGGGGGTAGTGGAGTTCCTTTTTTCCACCCCTCTCACCACTCGCTGTAGGTCTCTCCTGTCCTGTACTGTGCAACTGGCGAACCAGACTGTCCAGCAGTATTTCAGGATGCTCTCAATGGTGGCTCCATAAAAGTTCACCAGCAGGTGTTGAGGGAGGTGGAAGTGCTTCAGCTTCCTGAGGAAGTGGTCTCTGTTGTGCCTTCCGCACTAGGTGTTGGGTGTTGAAGGCCCATGTGAGGTCAGCAGAGATGTGTACTCCCAGGAACTTGAAGTGCTCCACTCTCTCAACCTCCACTCCATTGATGAGGAGGGCCGTGGTCTCTGCGGGTGGATCTTCTGAAATCCACGACCATCACCTTGGTTTTATTCGGTTTCAGTTTCAAGTTGTTGTTCTTACACCATGCTGTCAAGTGCCGGACCTCCTCCCTGTAGGCTGACTCGTCGTTGTTTGTAATCAGTCCTACAATGGTGGTGTCATCAGCAAACTTGATGATGTTGTTGGAGGTGTGAATGGGGGAGCAGTCATATGTAAAGAGTGAGTAGAGGAGGGGGCTGAGGACACTGTGGGGTGCCTGTGTTCAAGATGAGAGTTGAGGATGTGCGGTCTCCCATCCTGACGTGTTGGGGTCTGTTGCTCAGGAAGTTCAGTATCCATGAGCATAGTGAACTGCCTAGGCCCAGATCGCTGTTTTTTGACCAGGTTCTGTGGAATGACTGTATTAAAGGCTGAACCAAAGTCCACGAGCAACATCCTTACATATGAGTTTTTCTGTTCAAGATGAGTGGGGCTGAGTGGAGAGCTATGGTCACAGCATCCTCTGTCGACCTGTTGGTTCTGTAAGCAAACTGATGTTGGTCAAGTTCAGCTGGGATGGCAGATCTGATATGAGGGATGATGAGTTTCTCAAAGCATTTGGAGATGATGGGGGTTAGGGCGACCGGGCGGTAGTCATTTAGGCAGCACACTGGGTTTTTCTTTGCCACTGGAACGATGGTGGCTGATTTGAGGCAGGTGGGAACTGCAGATTGTTGCAGGGAGAGGTTGAAGATAGTGGTGAACACAACTGCCAGCTGGTCAGTGCAGACCTTGAGGATACGTCCAGCAACACCATCTGGTCCAGGAGCTTTTCTAGTGTTTATCCTGCGCAGAGCAGATCGGACCTGATCTGGGTGAAGCTGAATGGGGGTGTCCTCGACTGCACGTCTGGGCTGGCTGGTGGCATCCGGGTTGCTGTTGTTCTTATTGTCGAAGCGAGCAAAGAAATGATTCAGTGTGTCTGGGTGGGTTCTGTCTGTGGCAGTTATGGATGTGGCACCGGATCCAGTGAGTGATTTTATTCCTTGCCACATACCTTTGGAGTTATTCTGGTTGAAGTACTCCTGGATGCGCAGTTGGTATTTGCGCTTGGCTTTTATGATACTCCGTCTCAGGTCAGTCCTCACTCTTTTGTAGGCCAGCTGGTCCCCGAGCCTGAAAGCAGTGTTCCTAGTTTTGAGCAGGGTCCTCAGTTCTTTGTTGAACCATGGTTTCTGGTTGGGCAGCACTTTCACAGTAGTGGTCTTTGTCGCACACTCCATACAGAAGTTGATGTAGTCTAGTACAGCTGTTGTGTGTCCATTCAGGTCTGTCCCCTCTGCAAAAACTTCCCAGTCTGTGTTCTCAAAGCAGTTCTGTAGGGCTGAGTTGAATTCTTTAGTCCATACTCTGACTGTCTTTGTAGCTGGTTTTTGTCTGCAGATGAGTGGTTTATATGCTGGTGTTAGAGACAGGGACAGATGATCAGAGAGACCCAGGTGTGGTGAGGGTCTGGCTTTGTGGGCATGAGGAATGTTGCAGTAGACCTGATCTAGAATGTTCCCCTCTCTTGTGGGAAAGTTTACATATCTGTGGAAGTTAGGCAGCACAGACTTCAAGTTGACGTGATTGAAGTCCCCTGCTACGATGACAGTGCTGTCTGGTTGTACCGCTAAGTGTTTGCTAATGGAGAGGTATAGTTTTTCCATGGCTAGTTTAGCATTAGCCTGCGGGGGTACATAAACAGCGAGGATAGCCACCGATGTAAACTCTCTACACAAATAGAACAGTCTGCACTGCAGCATCATAAATTCTGGAAAGCAATGAGTTCCTTTAATGGTGATGTTGGAGCACCATCTATTATTGATGTAGATACAGAGTCCCCCTCCTTTGCTCTTAGCGGAGTCCGCAGTTCTATCCACTCTGAAGATAGCACGTCCCGCTAGCGCGATGCTAGCGTCGGGGGTGTTCATGTCCAGCCAAGACTCTGTAAATATAAGTGCACAATAATCCAGTTTGTGTGATGTAATCCGCAGTCGTAGTTCGTCCATTTTGTTGTGTAGTGACCGGGCATTGGCTATGAACAAACTTGGAATGGCCGGCTTTAACGGGTTAGCTTTTAGTTTAGCCGCTAGCCCTCCCCTCTTCCCCCTATTTTGCTTTCTGTCGCGCCGCCGTCTGCGTCGTTTCAGTGGGGGAGGAATGGAGAAAGTGCCTTCCGGATAGATCCGTATCTCCGGAGGGATAGATTTCGTAGTCTGGGTGGTGAATCAAGTTATTTGCAACAGCTAGCAGATGTGTTTTACTATACTGTTGCCCTAGAGTTAACAAAAAGTAAGAAAGATAAGATAGCTGCCAAAGTTTGAGGAGCTCTGGGCCGCAGCAGTTACCCGCGCCGCCATCTTGGCTCATATAAAATTAAATACATTTTAATTAAATACTCATTAATTATTTTCAAAAGCTGAGCCGCATCAGAGGGATCAAAGAGCACATGCAGCTCTGGAGCTGCGGGTTGCCGACCCCTGGTTTAGAAGCTCTAATAGAAAAACACAGCATATATAGTAGAGTTGGGCTGCATAACGATAATACCATATACCACAGTATTTAAAAATGTGGACGGTATCTTAAAATGAGGGCAGAATTTATGATGAATTTATTTATTTGTGTGATGTCATATTTTGGTTCTGTGTCTTTAAAAGTCGGCTAAAATGTTCATGTGCATTTAAGAGAGCCACAGGGGTAGTGCAATGACTGCTGACGTCACGGTCTGAAAAGCACAAGCCCAGTAACCCACTGCATTTGTAGGTTAAAAGAGAAAGGAATTAAGCTGTAAACAGACATAATTCTCGGAAGAGCCTTCACTTGACGTTGTGCTCACAGGTATCTGAATTTATCCTCTAAATATGTGTATTTTGAGCCTCAATTCGCTAAATAATCTGCTGTGGGTTGCTAAACCACAAGTGCCCATTAGCGCCAGCTGTGCTTCTAAACCAGGGGTCGGCAACCCACAGCTCCAGAGCTGCATGTGCTCTTTGATCCCTCTGATGCGGCTCAGCTTTTGAAAATAATTAATGAGTATTTAATTAAAATGTATTTTATTTTAGTTCGTTCATTTTCAAAATGCAATTCTATGAAGATTATGCCGATCTTGTAACATCTAAAATATTTAAATATTTAAATACACGTCACAACTTCCAATGTGTGACACCCACCAGTGTGCGGCTTCTTGAACTTCTTTCTTGACTACATGGCGCCATTAAAAGGATGACACAGACACACAGAGAGAGGACAACATTTTTGTTTGCTGCCAGTGGATAATTTAAGTTCTGCGTTTTTTTTCCATTACTACAAGGACTCAAATAGACATTGAGTATTTTACTTAACCGTGAACCGTGAACCGTCTTTTTTTTGGAGTTAAAAATGTTTTGTTGCACACAGAAATGTTATTTCATTTTCTCTGCAGTCGTTCATTGATTTGATAAATGTAACACAGTATAGTTTGTTTATACATAGCATAAAGCAAAAAAAAACCCGTTATATGCAGTGTTATTTCATTTAAAATTTCAAAAGGGTTTTGTGGCTCCCAGTGTTTTCTTTACTGTATGAAACGGGTCCAAATGGCTCTTTGAGTGGTAAAGGTTGCCGACCCCTGTTCTAAACAGTGTACGCTATCTTATTTTGCTTATTTTCAAACTTATGTTCCTTCAGCACCAATTGCTGAAATGTGCTCTCCCACAAACGGGTTTTTATCGTCAACATGTGTGTCTGTGTTCACTGTTGGGCTGTGTATTCAGCACTAAATGAAGCCACCACTGTAAGCTATAATTATGTACATAGCCCAAGATTATCAGGCAAAGGAGGTGGAGTAAGTGTAATTTACCAAAATATCCTAAATATCAGTCAGAGATAATGTACCACCTTCACTTCTTTTAAGGTTCTTTCCACCATCATTACAAATCTGGTCAAAAAAAAAAAAAAAAAAAAAAAGAACACATTCATTATTTAACATTTACAGACTAACAGGGACCTACTGATAATTCCTGAATAATTTAGTGATTTTACTGCAAACCTAGCTGTGTGCAATGTTAAAGTTATAATTGTAGGATATTTTTAATATCCATGCTGAAAACCCACTAAAAGGCAATAACTTCAATCCTAGACCCTTGGGATTACCCAAAACTTAACAGGGTGTTTTTCTCACTTCTATATGTATAAACCAGTGGAGAAACACTACTATAGTCACATTTTATATTTAGTTTTAACATAGACAAGCTTAATATATTACCGCAAACCTCTGACCATTATCTAATTTCATATGAGCTACGTAGCCATATTATACAACCCCAATTCCAATGAAGTCGGGTTGTTTTGTAAAAGATAAATAAAAACCATACAAGGATTTGCAAATACTTTTCAACCTATATTCAACAAAGACAAGATTTTTAATGTTCAAACAGATAAACTTAGTTTCTTTGCAAATATTCACTAAATTTGAATTTGAGGCCTGTATCACATTCTAAAAGAATTGGGAATGGGGCAACAAAAGACCGTGAAATTTGAGGAATGCTCAAAAAACACCTGTTTGGAACATTCCACAGGTGAACAGGTTAAATTATTTACATTATTTTAGTTACTGACATATATAAGTATGAATTCAAAAGAAAATAGCATGCTTAATTTGCCTTAAAACTGACAATTTTATTAAATTGACTGAAAAATCCGAGCTCGCTACGGAAATTCTTGAAAGCAACAGTGACGTCACTGGTGGACAATAGCTGAACAACGCCGCGGTAACACACCATTATGACTGACTGTTATGACAGTATCTAGCTAGCTAAATAACAAACATTATTAATGACTATAGCCTAGCAATAAGCTAAACTCAAATTTAGAGGTACCATTATTCTTGTAAATGTGATCGAAGTCGAATTCGAATTCATCCGACACTATAAACCTCCGTAATGCAACTACGTAGCCTAGTATAACGAGACACCAAGTTCAGCAAGTCAAGCTAACGTTAACTAACACCAACTAAAATAGGCGAAGTAAGTGTACTTACCTGCAACGGTCTTTTAAACCTTATTCCTTGAATTAGTAAGAAATAACATGTTTTTTTGACTATCAATAAACACAAGTTAGGAACTCAAATTCCACTGTATTTATTTTTTGACACTTTCATATAGCTGGTGCTTAGCCTTTAATTTTAAACAGGTGAGTGTCATGATTGTGTGTAAAGTGAGCATCCTCGAAGGGCTGTCTTTTACAAGAAATGATTGGGCAAGGTTCACCACTTTGTGAACAACTGTCCAACAGTTTAAGAAAATTTCTCAACGTACAATTGCAACGAATTTTATCATCTGCAGACCATAACTTCATAAAAAGTTTCAGAGAATCTGGAGACATTTCTGCAAGTAAGCGGCAAGGCCAAAATTCAACATTGAATGCCCGTGACTTTCGATCCCTTGTTTGTAGTAAAAGAGTGTGGGTACTGGACTGGCCTGTCTGCAGTCCAGACCTGTCTCCCATTGAAAATGTCTGGCACATTACGAAGCACAAAATACGACAACAGAGACCCCAGACTGTTGAGCAACTGAAGTTGTACATCATGCAAAAATGGGAAAGAATTCCACCTACAAAGCTTCAAAAATTAGTGTCCTCAGATCCCATGCTTATTGAGTGTTGTAAAAGGGAAGGATTATATAACACAGTGGTAAACTTGCCCCTGTCCCAAATTTTTTGGAACGTGCTGCAGGCCTCAAATTAAAAATGACTGAATATTTGCAAAAAAACAGTAAAATTTATCTGTTTGAACATTAAATTTCTTGTCTTTGTAGTGGATTCAATTGAATACAGGTTTAAAAGGATTTGCAAATAATCGTATTCTGTTTTTATTTATGTTTTACACAACGTCCCAACTTCATTGAAATGGGGGTTGTATGTACATCCCCTCGCTATTCTACAAAGCATTCAATAAAACCATCTACACTCTACAATTTATAGAAAACCCCAGTTCCAACTCCATCAGACCAAATTGAGCTAGATATACTAACTTACTATGTAGAAAATACCTGTCAATGTACCTTAGAAAATGTGGCGCCACTTAAAGGAAAAATTAAAAGACAGAAAAACATCGTACACTGACAAAATCCGTACCTTAAAACAAACAGTACGGAAACTAGAGTGGAAATGGAGATCAACGAAGCTGGACGTTTTCCACCCTACCTCAAAGGACAGCCTTAGTGTATAGAAATGCCCTCACTAAAGCTCGCTCAGCATATCTGGCCTCCCTGATCTACAATAATAAATATAATCCTAGAGTACTGTTTAGTGTGTTTTTCAGAGTTACACAAAAATCAGGCAGGTACTGAACCACAAATTCCACACCAATATAGTTTTTATGGAGGTTGTTAATAATCTAAAATATCGAAAAAAAAAATTGAAAATATTAGACAAAAAATTCAACCCACAGTATTAAATCTGACCTGGCTGTCATCTGATGTAGCTGCTATAAAACATAACTATAGAAGAAAGACTTGAAACTTTTTACCCACTCCCACAGCTAGAACTAGAGAAGATTATCACCTTGGAAAACTGCAACTTGCACACTTCATGCAAATTTGACAAAAATACTCAAAGTAGTACTACCAGCAATCCTCTTTTAACTATAGTACACTCATCCTTTAGCCTGGGCCATGTACCCAAAGCCTTTAAACTAGCAGCTATGAAACCACTGATCAAGAAAACAAATCTTGATGCTAGTGTATTGTCAAATTACAGGACTATTTTTAACCTACTATTTATATCTAAGATCTTAGAAAAAGCTGTAGCCCAACAAGTTAATATCTACATAAGAATCATATATGAAATATTCCAATCTGGATTCAGGCCACATCATAGCACTGAGACAGCCCTAGTCAAGATAACAAATTATCTACTTCTTGCCTCTGATCAAGGCTACGTGTTGGTTCTACATGACTTCAGCGCAGCTTTTAATATGATAGACCACAATATTCTCCTAGAAGGATTAGAGAACACGTTTGGAATCACAGGGACAGCCCCATCATGGTTCCAACCCCGTTTTATCTTCCAATTATTTTAAAGTAAGATTTGGAATTCCACAAGGCTCTATTTTAGGACCATTATAATTTACATTATACATGTTACCGTTATAATACATGTTATAAGAAACAATGACAATAACTTCCACTGTTACACAAATGACACGCAATTGTACATATCAGCCAACCCTGAGGACAAACACATTAATTAATTCTGGTGATCGACCGATATATCGGCTGGCCGATTAATCGGGCAGATTTTTGGCATTTTTTTATATATTCAGCTCTCACTATTTGTTACTAGCTGCTCTTTGTAACATACACTCAATAACCTGCTATCATAAACGACTGAGATAATAGTTGTAACCTAGAAACCCAGCGTTATTTAGCCTCTTATTTCGCTCATTGGTCAGCGGCGCCTATAAAAAAAAATAATAATAATAAAATATCAAATCACACATTGTTATATCCATCAGTATATCTCTACTATATCAAGTACTACAGGTAATAGTCCCCTTCAAAACGAGACTAAATCGGAGTCTCTCCATCAAACCGTTCGTGAGTAATCTTCATGTTTGTGTCAAGAGTACTGGCCAATATATAGTACACATTTTCAAAAAAATAATTAAAATATGATCCCTGTGGACCCATGTCACACCTACTAACGCATAGCTTAGGCTCTCAGCATTCCCATGACATGTCAATAAAGTCTGTAGACCAATCAGGGGCAGAGTTATGGCGATAGGGGGGACAACGCAGCAAGGCGTATATGTTTTCAGCGCCTAGCAGACCCAGATACCGCGAGAGAGACTCAAACAGTTCTATTTGGCATCCACAAACTCCACAAAAAATAATCAAGTCAATAAATCTGTTTCAAAGATGTTTTTTACTAGTTACATTTCCCCCAATGAGGACATTTAAATAAAGCAGGGGATGTGGGGGAGGTTGCCTTGCTCTACAGCCAATCAGAGTGCAGCTCTCGCCTTTTAACACATCAGTCATTTAACGGAACACTGTACTCGGTGAGAAACAAGTGTAAACATCAGAAATAAACTCAGTACAACACCATATAAATAAAATAAAACACACCATAACTAAGGATTTTTACTGTTTGGTGAGGGACAAGAGACTAGTTTCTCATAGAAAGTAAAGAAAAACACTAAGACGTTGACATTAGGTCTAGACAAGATATATACACTGTATTTTTGCAGTAAAAGTAATCATTTTCGTTATGGAGAGCTTGGGGTCTAAAGAGACTAAAGAGAACGCTTCAGTTTATAGTCACTAACATTTAAAAAAAAAAAATAAGACAAGCGCACACATTTTTTGTAGTTTTCATAAGATTTAACCACTTCATATATATTTCAGGACCTGTAAATTGTTTCTTTTACATATTTGAAGGGTTTTCTGTAAAAATAAATCATAATAATGCCTCTAGTTTATTCACTGCCTGAGGTATGGGAATATCGGCTTTACATATTGGTCATCGGCCACTACTGCTGTCTAAAAATTGGCATCGGCCTTTAAAAAAACCCATATCGGTCGATCACTAAATAATTAATTAATTCATTCATTCTTTGTAAAGTCTTATCCAGTTGAGGATCGCATTCCTACCTGGAATCACTGGGCACAAGGCAGGAACTCACCCTGGAGGGGGCACCAGTCTTTCAAGGGGGGGCACACCTTCACACATTCACTCATACACTCATACACTGCTTCTGAGTCCAAAAGTGGCAAGAAAAAAATGATCAGATTTAATTTTAAATCGAGCTGACTTTCCAGTTATACCTGGGTCAGCAGCAAAAAATCTTGATGTGATACAGGCAATTATAACCTGCATGAAACATTACTACATGCCTTATTACTTCAAGGCTAGAATATTGTAACTCACTGTCAGGATGTGCTAGCAGGAATTTAAGTAAACTTCAACTAGTCCAAAATGCTGCAGCCAGGGTCCTCACTAAAACTAGAAAATTGTATTTTGAATATTGTATTTTAGAAATTTTTAATATTTGTATTTTGGTCAGGACAGTGTAGGTTCTGTTAAACACTCCCCAACTACCAAGGTGACCAGTACTTTCTGTACACATTTCCCTCATTCTCTGTTCAAGAAACAACACCAGTACCAGTAAATATGATTGGATATTTGCGTGTCACTTGTAGCACAGTTCAGCATAAAGGTATCTAATAGGCTGTTTAGGGGCAGGGCCTAGAGCATGCTTGTGGAAAGTAAAATATTGTTCATTCGTTATGTGCTAACACATTTAGGTGAAATTATTGAATAATCATCTTCACGTTATCGAAGACATGTATATACAGGTCAATACATACTGTAATTTTAATTTTATAGCTCCGCTTCTTTTAAGGTGGAGCAATGTGTTTAAGGGAAGAAGAAGGAGGGGGAAAAAACTCGTTTGTAGGTTGCTGAAGTTTAACTTGTCTGTTTAACTTACTACCACAGAAACTCATTTGTAACTCAAGTTGTTTATTTTTATGGTAAATTTGGTCTGCCTAGTTTCATGCAATTAGCTGTCTCCCAAATGTGGAGATATTTCCACCTTAAGTAATTAATATTATAAAATCAAGTCAATATTACCCACCTATTATGCATGAATAGAGCAATATCCTCATCTCAGTTCATGCGTTTTAACATTTGGAGTTCTCTGTTCTCTAAAATGTACTGAAACTGGGGCTTCATAAACAAATTAGACGCTTTCGAGCATTAAAAAGGACATGAAAGCTAGCAAATGGTGAGGAAACATCACCTAAATTTTATAAAAAGTGCTTTTGTTAATCACAATTGTGAATGTTGTTTTTTTAAGACTGGAATAAAATTTGTTGCAGAATAATGCTCTATAGCCCATATATTGTTTCTTGATACATTTTTTTGTTTTTAAGACAAAAAGATCAATAAACTATTATTGAGCAGTTATCTGGATGCTTATTTTGGGTAAATTGTTCATTCGATAAGCTCAGGGTCACAATTCGTACAGAGCCTACATGGAATCACTGGGTGAAAAGTGGGAACTAACCCTGGAGGGGGCACCAGTCTTTCACACCGAAGTCCTCACAGACAGTCATCCGTAGCAGAATTCAAACCCACTACCCTAGGTCCCTGGAGCTGTGTGACAGCGACACTACCTGTTGCACCACCATGTCACTTGCTTATTTTGGCTAGATTATCTGTTATATTAATCACATATTAATTAGCATGGAAAAAATAATTAGAATAACCTATAAATTAGTCATTAGATTACCAGACTATTAAAAAAATTCGTTTAAATGATAAAAATGATATTTGTGAGATTCAGTTAACTGTTAACTAACAAATCACTAAAAAATTAATCAAAACATGTAAATTGTTAACCCTGTTGAGCTGGCGCTTCCGCTGGCGGGATAAATCAGAACTTGCGCAAAAACACTTTCGCAACTCAGCAAGTTTTTGTCCTAGAAACATAATAAACATACCCCTAGAAACCTTGGAGGTTGAAAATAAACTTATTTTTATATGGTTGTGTTAGAAAGATAAGTAACAAGAGGCACGTCTCTCTCGGAAACTCAGACTGCGCCCCTTGATGGCCCACTCATTCATATTCATATGATAATAGCATGCTAAACCTGACACTCTTATTGGAGGATTATGATGTGTGAAATTGCTCATTTTAGTCATAAAAAACCAAGTGCAATGCTCCATGCTTTTCAGCTGCCTGGGGAGAAACGGCTTCATTTTGTGATGAGTAAGTTACTTGTTTTTCTGCAGCAAGTTTGGCACTGGTTAGCTTCGATGCTACACTACTTCAGTACTATATTTCAGCGATGGAATTTGTAAAGCTGACGGTAAATGTTTTGTGAATGCGCAGAGGCACAGAGCTTACCTGATAGAGGGAAAAAATAGGTTGTAGTAAAGATTGTATGGTCTCTGTTGCTTCCAAGCAGTCATCTGAAGCCCATATTTATGGCTTTGTTGCTCCAAAGCAGTTGGTAAAAAACTAAAAAACCACAGTTTACAAACAAACTATTCAGTTGTTCTCACTGATGATGTGAGATGGGGGCTAATGGGCCATAATCTTTGACAGTGGGGAGGGGATTTCTCACCTGTGTTTCACACCTATAGCATGAATAGTCAATGTGTGAGCAATCAGTATAGAAAAATTCAGTGTCACATTAGATTCATAGCAATATAGAAGAAAAACTTATTAAAATATCAGAAAACTGTAAACAGCAGTGTATAGCAGTATCCACGATGTGTATTTTCACTATATATCAGCCTTTGACCAACCTTTGAAAGTAGGTTTTTGGGGAGTCCATTTTTAGAGTTAATTTAAATTTAAAAAAATAAACAGATGAATGACATACATACTTCTCACACATTATTGTTGCTGAGTTTGTGCTGAATATTAGCATGCGTAGCTTTTTGGAAACTAACATTTTTAGGTAGGTGCAATTTGTTAAAATATCAAGGCACATCTGATCACCTCAGACATGGCTGAATGACCTCAGACTCCAGGGGATTAAAGAATATTAAAAAATTTTCATTTGACTGTAGACAAGTCACATATAGATTTGTAATCCTACCTGGTTTCTTGCGTGTCTTGTCATGTCCCAGTTGTCCTAGGTCATTGCAGCCACATGTATAAACAGTCCCGTCTCCAAGTAGAAAGACTGTGTGTCTCCTCCCACATCCAACATCACACACCAACTTTCCATTGAAGAATTCACAGTTCCGTGGTTCTACTACAACCTCCTCATCAATCCCGCCCAATCCAAGTTGGCCGTAGGAGGCATTTCCCCAACAGAACATGGCTGCTACCTCCTTTGACTTCTCCAATCGTTGTCTTCCCCTTCTACAGGCTCAAATATTCTAGTAAAAATGCAAAAATATGTTAACAGCAGTATGCACAATAAACACACAATTTTATCACGTCCCATTCATTTGGTATACTGCCCCTAGATTTCTGCGTCAGGTGTGATTTTAGGCATGGAGCAGCGTCTGTGCAGCATGTGCATAAAAAGCTCCAGAATGGTAAAACTTTTCATAAATATTACCTAATTAATTATACAATGAATAATAATTAATTTCCCATTATTTACTCAGTAGTTAACTCTTCATTAGCTGTAACTAAGCATTAGTAATTGATTAATTTACAAGGCATTAGGAATTAAGTGAACTGTCATTTATAGTATATATCTTAATTACTCATTATCTGTGTACTAACTCCATTGTTAATAAATTAGTAAACATAATCTACTAGTACTTACGCATTAATGCCACTAATTATTCCAATTAATCATTATTTGTAAATATAGTATTAATAGATTTATTACAAATTTATTATTTTACACTGTATATTATACAGTAATACTGCCAATTATCTGTAACTTACCATTCTTACCCTTCACATATTCAGCTGTGTCTAATTTTCACATTGGTCCTTTTTAATCAAAGCTGAATATGGTCACAGCTGCTCAAACACAAACTCATTGATAATTTTGTTGTCCGTTGTCCATCAAATTAATCTTTGGTGTATCTGTAAACTTGTGTCTGGTAGTACTGATTTACTGATAGTACAGATTTGAACTTTCAGTTTCAGATTTTTTTTTTTTTTTTCAAATGAACAAAACCTTTGACTCTAATATAGATCCATAATGGTACAGTGTAAACGTACCTTTATAAAAATCTAACTGGCTGAGCCTCGTTCAAAGCCATTGTAAAATACACGACCACCTCACACATCCAAGTTACATATTAATGCGCCACACTAAAAAGCATGATTTTTTTTTCGTATGGCAAAGATCCCCCGCACCCCTGCTGTGAAGCAGTTAGTGCCTATTGGTTTGCTAAGTAGGATATATGCATGTTTATGAATGCTTGTGTGCTCTCTCCCAGCCAAATGGTGGACTCTGTATACAGGTGCTGGTCATAAAATTAGAATATCATGAAAAAGTTGATTTATTTCAATAGTTCCATTCAAAATGTGAAACTTGCATATTATATTCATTCATTAAACACACGGATATATTTCAAGTGTTTATTTCTTTTAATTATGATTATAACTGACAACTAATGAAAACCACAAATTCAGTATATCAGAAAATTAGAATATTACTTAAGACCAATACAAAAAATAAAAATTCTGGTCAATTGAAAAGTATGAACATGAAAAGTATGAGCATGTACAGCACTCAATACTTAGTTGGGGTTCCTTTTGCCTGCAATGCGGCGTGGCATGGAGTCAATCAGTTTGTGGCACTGCTCAGGTGTTATGAGAGCCCAGGTTGCTTTGACAGTGACCTTCAGCTCTTTTGCATTGTAGAGTCAAGCGTATTGCATCTTTCTCTTCACAATACGCCATAGATATTCTATATGGATAAGGTGAGGCGAATTTGCTGGCTAATTAAGAACAGGGATACCATGGTCCTTAAACCAGGTACTGGTAGCTTTGTCACTGTGTGCAGGTGTCAAGTCCTGTTGGAAAATGAAATCTGCATCTCCATAAAGTTGGTCAGCAGCAAGAAGCATGAAGTGCTCTAAAACTTCCTAGTAGATGGCTGCCTTGACCTTGGACCACAGAAAACACAGTGGACCAACACCAACAGATGACATGGCACTCCAAACCATCTGTCTGTGGAAACTTTACACGGGACTTCAAGCAATTTGGATTCTGTGCCTCTCCTATCTTCCTCCATACTCTCAGACCTTGATTTCCAAAGAAAATGCATAATTTACTTTAATCAGAGAACAATTTTGGACCACTCAGCAGCAGTCCAGTCTTTAGAAAAGACGAGACGCTTCTGACGCTGTCCCTTGTTCAGGAGTGGCTTGACACAAGGAATGCGACAGCTGAAACCCATGTCTTACATACGTCTATGCGCAGTGGTTTTTGAAGCACTGACTACAGTTGCAGTCCAGTCTTTGTGAATCTCACCCACGTTTGAATGGGTTTTGTTTCACAATCCTCTCCAGGGTGCAGTTATCCCTATTGCTTGTACACTTTTTCCTACCACATCTTTTCCTTCACGTCTCTATTAATGTGCTTGGACACAGAGCTCTGTGAACATCCAGGCTCTTTAGCAATGACCTTTTGGGTTTGCCCTGCTTGTGTAAAGTGTCAATGGTCGTCTTTTGGACAACTGTCAAGTCAGCAGTCTTCCCCATGATTGTGTAGCCTACAGAACTAGACTGAGAGACCGTTTAAAGGCCTTTGCAGGTGTTTTGAGTTAATTATCTGATTAGAGCATAGCACTATGTGTCTTCAATATTGAACCTTTTCATGATATTCTAATTTTCCAAGATACTGAATTTGGGGTTTTCATTAGTTCTCAGTTATAATAATCAAATTAAAAGAAATAAACATTTGAAATATATCAGTCTGTGTGTAATGAATGGGTATAATGTACAATTTTGACTTTTAATGGAATTACTGAAAAACTTTTTTTTTAATAAACTGTTTCATGATATTCTAATTTTATGACCAGCACTTGTAGTTCAATAAGAAATGGAAGATTTTCACCAACAAAGGGCAAAGCTATCAACCAATAAATCAAGATCCATAATACAATGAAAATAATTAACTAATTCTAAAATAAACTAAAGCGAAAAACGATTAGCCTATACCAGTGGATCTCAAACTGTAGTACCTGAAAAAAACAAGAGGTGGTATGCCAAAAAAATTTCTATTTAATTAAGGAATTTATTAAAAACTGAGAATCTAAAGTTTTCATATGTAAATTACATAATGTTACACAGTTTTCATAATTATGCCCTGATTAAATTAATTTGTGTTTAAAAAAATAAAACATGTTACACATAGAGTGTAGTTGAATATGTCTGTAAGGGACCATTTCAGCTGGTTACTGGACGTAAGTAAAGGACAAAGACAGATGTGAGTAGTCTGGACTTTATTACAAAAAGGGCAAAGTGGCAAGCAGAGACCAAGCTTGCGAAATACTCCTGAAACCCCATGGATTAAAACAGTAGGGAGAATAGCGCCTCTATCTGAGCCTAGTACACAATGGTAATTATAAAGGATGGGATTCCTTTTAAAGAATGGGATTAGCACTATTTAAGAATGGAAGCAATGTCAAATACAATGTCAAGTACTTAAATATGAGAATATACAGTCAGTGTAGAGGATTTAATTTCAAATGAAACAGAATAAATGTTGGTCACCAAATATAAAGCAAAAGAATTTTCAATTTAGAGATATTAATTTTCATCTTTCTGAACATGAAGTATTTGTGATTTGCTGTATCTGTCCTTACCAGGAATCACTTGATTCAGAAAGTAAAACAGAATGATGGTTGAAATTAAGTTGTGGATATGTGGACAATATTTTTTATTTAAGTACTGGGTACTTGTTTATCCCCTGAAATGAAGAGCTGCTAAATGAATGATAGATTATATACTAAATTGTGATGTTTTATTAATGACTCAAAAAAGTCCCTAGTAAAGTAGGAAACTGGGATAGTATAGAACAGCTGTACATGAGCCAAAGTTCATAATGCACAATAGCAATAGCAGTACCTGCCTTTGGTATAAAACCCCCAGCACTGCACTGTGAAGCGATGCAACTACAGTCTTGAGAGCAACGTGACCTCTGCCCAATACCCGAGTCATTTATAAGATGTTCTCAGCAATGCAGAACTGACCATACAACACCAAAAAGTAATTGGTAATTCTGGATATAGAGGGAGCAGGAAAGCCATTCTTTTCTAGTCGAAAATGCTCTAAATAGGTAATGCTCTAAGTGTGCCTACAGTGTGTCTTTTTGCTTTCTCCTGTAACTTTTGTGTACCCAGGCTTGAAAAGAGTTAAAGGAGCAATCTGTAAGATATTTACTATATTAAGTAGTGTTGTCACGATACGAAACTTATGATTTTCAGTACGATATCTGCCTAAATATCCCAATACCGATACTGAAATGATACCATTGTAAAAACATAAAACATTAGAAAAAGTAATGTACTTTCTCCGCAAGCTGAAATCTCTGGTATCTGTTAAGTGTGATGCCACATGTGACGTTTTGCCATTTATGAGTCCAATCGCACCTTAGGCCCAATGTCATACATTCATAAGACATTTTTACTGTTTAAATAAGGCTGAATGCCTCAATCAATTATGTGATCTCTGTTCAGAAGTTCAGAAAAAGTAATACATTTAAAATAAAATTAAACAAACGTGTCTTTGTCAGCACTTTTTGCACATTCGCAGCTCATTATGAGCTGTGTGAGCTGCCGTGCGGACGGACTGTGCTGCTCAGTCTCTGGAGCAGACAAGGCGCGTCGAGGGAGCAGTGACTATTTTTTAAATAACTGGCTAGAAGGTCTGAAAAGTGGCAAAAAATTGCAGCAAAATCATTACGGGAGGAACAGGTGCCAAAGTGCTGCGGGTGCACACTACCCACCTGGGGCACTCGTTGGAAATACCACTCTTATTTTAAAACAATCCTAAGTACCAGTACTAATTATATGGGGTATTGTATCGTTTTTAATGACGAAGTATTGATATACTTTTCTGAATGTGTGACTGTCTGTGTTGCCCTGTGAAGGACTGGCGCCCCCTCCAGGGTGTATTCCCGCCTTGCGCCCAATGATTCCAGGTAGGCTCTGGACCCACCGTGACCCTGGACTGGATAAGCGGTTACAGATAATGAATGAATGAATGATATACTTTTCTAGTATCTGTGTACCACACAAAACTAGTATTAAGTCATAAAATTTCCAGGGTGTGTGATCATAGATTAAGGAAACACGCTAAGTTGAAACACTGGCATTCCTGCTAGCAGTGCAGAAGCAGTATATTCTTTTTGAGAATTTCACAGTCTGGAGAATTTCAGCCTGAGACCCCCCTTCTGTCAAAACACATTACAGTCCCAACCCATTGGGTTGCCAGGTCCACAAACATAGCGTCTTGCAGCTATGAAGTGAACAAGTAAACAGAGACAATGTTAGATTGTTAGACTGGACCCAAACCCTCAGTACCCTTCTAAATAGCTCCATGACCAGAGACATAGTAAAATAGGAGGAAATATTGGCCATGTGTTTGAAAATTATAGGCAGCTTAGAAGCAGCAAAACTACTAAAACAGAGCCAGATTTGACTATAATTTTCTAGTGAACAGGAAACAGAAAATAATTTCTGAAAAAATTATAAAAGTACAAATATATAGTTATAGATTAAAAGAGTTAACACTGTAGCTTTTGTGTTTTATATAAAGACAATGAGGCATAGCAAGAACTGAAAGGTGTAAAGACAGGTGAATAACAACGATTTAAATTAAATGTGTTTTAAATGGTTGCTCCTTACAGATTGCTCCTTTAAAAAGGTGAAGAGTCTGCTATGCTGAGGGACAATTATCTTATCTGCACACACAGAACACGGTATGTTAAAAGACGCAGTCCATAACTAATGCCAACAACTCTTCATTACATTGTCAAGACATTACTCTGACAACTAGTTGCCCTAAAGTGTCACAGATTAGGTACTCATTTTTTTTAAAAATGGTTGCCCAATATGGGGGATATGCCCAAAATAAATGATTGCTTCTATAAATATTTTGGTCTATTTGCTATTTCCTTCGTGGATATTTGTGTAACTGCTGACTGAAATCTGCCATTCCGTTACACTAACACAAACGGAAACTGGATGGAGAACAGGGTTCTGGATATCACTGGATTGTGGAAATTAATCAAATATTGTTCACAGCCATGGATTTAAATCTCAGTGTGGGGCACATGTCACTAAATGGTGTGTGTGAACGGGCAGCTGCTTGTGAAAGCGTTAAATATGGACAACCCCACCTTGACTGCAAAACAACACTGAGCTGCTATATCGGATACAATGGCACTGTTACATGGAAGATCACTGCCATGTGAAATTAAGAGTTTAGGATGAAAAAAATATTCTCAAATGTTCAAATATGATAAATACAAATATAAAAAATGATATAACGAAAGTGACAGCTAGAAATAAAGTTAACCAGGTTGAAATGGTCTAATTATTCAAAATTCTAGCCGTAAAAGACGAGTTTTACAATGCGCTACAGTACTGCACAATTAAGGTGGAACAGAAAATTCGACTAAAATTAAATGAGAATGTGAAGTTCATGGTAGCGCTGTAATATCTGTTGGTAAAGGTTAGCACGTTTCTTTTTGTCTCATATTTGTAGTGCTTCCAAACACTCGCCTGTCTGTCATCATTTTTGTCTAAGTTGACTTCATTGTAAGTGGTCAGGTAATGGATTTACCTGATACTTACCTGTTGATAGCAACTCAATGACAATAATTAGAATCCAGAAACGTGCTGCGATTCCCAGACCTTAAATTTATAATCCATTAAAAAAAGAAAGAAAATGAACACCTCAGCTGTCTACAATAATTCTCATATGGTGAACGAATCGTCTCCGCACGGACAGCAAACGCTCTGTATATTAACTAACGCCTCTGTCATCGCTGCCTCTCTCTGAAAACAGGAACATCTACAGCTTTCTATAATATTCTAGAGGATTCACATATCCCGGACGTGACGTCGTGATTGCGAAAGCGGCAAAAGAAAAGCTCAAACCGACTGCAGCAGTCAACACTCACTGGTTGAATCCGAAATTCCGAAATATGTTGGCCTGCATAAAAATATTTTGAATATATTTTTCAAACCGTGCTAATATATGAAGTTTAACACGTAAAAAACCTTTTAATATATTTTCACGTCATATTTGAAATACAATTACAAAATCATGTAATACAAAAAGAATATTTGTACAACACAACAATAATCAGAATTAATATATTTAATTAATTAATTAATTAATTAATTAAACAACACTAAATCAGTTCAATTCATTTCCTAAATATTCGTAGGAATAAATAGGCAAGGCAAGGCAAGATTATTTGTAGAGCACCTTTCATACGAAAGCAATCCAAAGTGCTTTACAGAAGAAACAGTTAGATTAAAAGCAAGAATAAAAATCATAGAAGTCCAATAAAACAATTAAAATACATAAAAAGAGTAAAATGATTCAATTATTAAAAAATATTAAAACCATTTAAAATGATACAATAAAAGAAAAGGACTAAAGTTCTGTTACAGAATAGAAGTGCAGAGTATTTTAGACTGAGCTGTAAGCCTGCTCAAACGGGAATGTTTTAAGCCTTGATTTAAAAGTGTCTAAAGTTGGGGCTCTTCTAATATTCTCAGTCAGCTGGTTCCATTTATGAGCGGCATAGGAGCTAAACGTTGCTTCTCCATGTTTAGTTCTCACCTGAGGCAGGACTAACTGACTAGTCCCTAAAGATATGAGATCTCATATCTCATATTTCTGCAGCAGATCTGATAAATACACTGGTCCTACACCATGAAGACCTATATAGACCTGTAATAACACCTTAAAGTCTATTCTGTAACAGACTGGTATCCAGTGTAAGGATTTGAGAATGGGGGTGATGTGATCTCTTCTTTTGCTCTGAGTGAGAACTCTGGCAGCTGCATTTTGAATCAGATGAAGCTGTTTAATGGTCTCTTTTTGAAAGTCCAGTTACAGTAATCAATCCTGCTAGAAATAAAAACATGGATAAGTTTCTCCAGGTCTGGTTTTGTCAGAAAATCTCTAATCTTACTGATGTTCTTGATGTACTGATGTACAGATGGAAAAACACTTTATTATGAGACTAAAACTGAGATCTGAGTCCATTAATACACCAAGGCTCTCGAGTCCAGATATGCAGCCAATCTTTGTCTCTCATTGCTGTTCCCAAATATTATAATCTTAATTTTATCTTTATTCAGCTGCAGAAAATTGTGTCCCATCCAGTTAGTGATGTGTTCAAGGCACCTGCTTAATGAGTCCAGAGTCGTTTGGGGACTGGGCAATGTAAATCTGAGTATCATCTGCATAGCTGTGATATGACAGCCCATAGTCCTGTAGAATCTGGCCAAGAGGAAGCATGTATAAATTAGGAAGATGCTTTACAACTGCAGTTTTAAGTGAGCTTGGAAAGATCCCCCGACATGAGTGAGGTGTATACAATGTGGAGTATGTCTGGTGCTAAAGTGTGAAACACACTCTTAAATATTTGGTTGGTAGTGTGTCAAGACTGCTGGTGGATGCTTAGAGATGACTAACTGTGTCAATTAAAAATTCACTGTTTACAGTACTGATCTCTGACATTTTAACTAAGGAGTTTTTATGAGGTGATGTAGAGGGTATAAACTCATTGTTGGATATGGATGTACTAATAGCTCATCTGATATTCTGGATTTTAGTGTTAAAAATTAATGAAAATTCATTACATGTCTCATTTGATACTAATTCCGGCCTGTGCTGTGAGACTGCTACAGATGATCCAGAATGCTGCAGCATGCCTGGTTTTCAACCAGCCTAAAAGAGCACATGTCACACCCCTATTAGTTGAACTGCATTGGCTACCCTTAGCTGCTCGCATCAAATTTAAATAATTAATGATGGCCTTCAGAGTATTCACGGGTTCTGCTCCCATCTACCTCAATAGACTCTTAAAACCATGTGTTAGCGCTCGCCCTCTCCGTTCCTCAAAGGAGCGCCAACTAACACAGCCAACCCCCTGTACAGGTCAGTCGAGGCTATTCTTATCTCTGGTACCACACTGGTGGAATGAACTTCCAAGCACTATCAGAGCAACAGAAACCCTCTCCGCATTCAAGAAATCCTTGAAAACCCAACTCTTCCGAGAGTATCTTTTGCACTGAAAGTCTTTCTTTAATGCACTTATTACTTCCTGGCATATTGCACTCAATGTAAGGTATTTTGTATAAATTGTGCTGTAGTTTGAATGTTAGATCCTCTTTTGTAAGTCGCTTTGGATAAAAGCATCTGCCAAATGCATAAATGTAAATGTAAATGTAATTCAGGGGCCATTGGTGTGGGTGAGTTAATAAGTCTGTCGACCATGGCAAACAGGATTTTGCTGTTGTTAATGTTGTTGTTGATGATTTTAGAGAAACAGAATTGTTGTGTTTTGCAAATAAATCAAGAGTGCACAGTGGCGCAACAGATAGTGTCGCTTTTAAACAGCTCCAGGGACCTGGAGGTTGTGGGTTCAAGTCCCGCTCCGGGTGACTGTCTATGAGGTGGGTGTGCTCCGGTTTCCACCCACAGTCCAAAAACACACATTGGTAGGTGGACTGGCTACTTAAATGTGTGCATACGTGTGAATGTGAGAGTGTGGGTTGCCAACTATGTCTGAAAAAAAACCTGGACACTGACATACTGACAACCGATGGACCACTTAGGCTACAAGCAAAACACATGCCCATAAGGCCAATATAACAGTGTTAGAGAAGGTTTTGTGCTTTGTGAAATAGGATTGTTCATAACACTGAATATTTTAAATACTTTCAGTTTCTTCATGAGAATAAATAGCTGCTTATCTGATTGCCTAAAGCTTTGCTTGTGGCAATCACTGAGTAAACATCAATCACAGTAGCGTCACTCAGACACAGTAGTGTCACTCTCTAGCTTCCTGATAGAGGAATCAAATTCCTGCATCACATTGTGCATGCCAGGATGCATTCGGCTACAGCATGTTCCACATTTTCTGAGTCAGTAGCCCCACACACAAATGTCCAGACAATACTCGAGCAGTCATCATTTACAAGGCATACAAAGTAAGACTAAGGCTGGCCAACACTCTAAAATCCTCTGGATTGCTGGCAGCAAAGATAGCCAATGTGTCGGGACATGTCTTAGAATCTCCTTATATTTTGTAGATGTGAATTCACAGAAGTGTTTCTACTTTTTTAGCAGAACAATTGCCCTTCAAAATGTGTAGGTTAACTTCTTTGAGTTTCTGAAAAACTGAGTTGTGCCAAATATAATTTACTGTTTCGTTATCTGCACCATATGCACTAATGTGGTTTACTGAAAGTCTCTTGTTTTCAGTAATAGATACTGTTCAAATATGGCTTTGCTAGATTAATCGGGGTTATTGTAAAAATCTAGCAATCCATATTTCACACCCTCAGATGCATGAAAGTACTGGACAGTGTATGGGAACAATGGCCAGAATTAGATGCATCAGAACACACTGCAAAGTACTGTGCTTTCTGTAACAGCCCTGCTGATCTCTCTTGACTAAATGGTGCCAACACATTCTCTACTAATGCCTCACATTTCGTCCTGCTACAGGACAATATTAGAATCACTGAATATTTTTGAACTGACCTTGTTCCCACAGTCAGTGGACAAGTAGCTGTGGCCATGTCGCACACCGTGATAAGGAGATGTTAATTCAGCAACAGCAATTTTGTCCTCCTCTGAATCTTTTTTGATCATGAATGATGAAATTTCTTTGGTTTGTCGGGTGATTTGCACATGATTTTGGTGTTTTTTAGTTTTAGCATGGTCGTCCAATGCGGTTTTGCCCTCATGTTTTATAACAATTTTAACTGAGCACAATGAACAAGTTGCAGAAAGTGGGTCACCTGGGGCTGGCTTTAACCATGCAGTGTATGTTTTATTTTTCATCCAGTCATTATTGAAATAAGTTGAAATTTGAAGTTGAAGTTTAATTTTCTTTTTAACAGGTTTGTCAGACACAGTAGGCATCTCATCTTAATCCTCTGTCTCGCCACCCATCTCAATGGTTATTTGATTTCTCCAGAACTACGTCATGTCTCTACACATATAGTGTCATTTAAGTTGGACAGGAGTACTTTTATGTGACCGGCTTGGGTGGAGACATCGTGAGAGAATTTTTACTGTCTAGATTGTTTGAAGGATACTTCAAGAAAGGAAGCTTTTTTCACTCTCGCACTCCATAAAAAAATTACAATATAACAATTTTGTAATGCATATACTGCAGGAACTATGCGTAGGATTTATCATTAATTTGTCACAACTATAAACATGTATGTTTTATACATACGTTTTCGAGACTCTATTTGGTTTCGAGGTGGGAAATTATGATGTATATTTTATATAAGTGCAGCATTAAGAAATGTTTCACTGCTCTGAGTTCATACTCAGTTATGGGTTATGCCTGCATGACAATGAAATAATTGGAATAAGATACATTCCTGAAAGTTACAAGAAGAAGTCTTAATTCTTTACACTCTTCTCAGTCCCAAAGCATGAGAAAGTGTAAACCAAGCTCATATCTTTCACCATATTTGGCATGGTAACCATATATAAATGAGCAGTTTTAGACAAGAGAGAGGAGAAAACATAGGATTCTCTCTCTCACGGGATCTTTAAGAACCCATATGACACTGTGTCTGTAACTAAAAATGTATTTACAACTTTAAACGTGTCTCCAGAGAATCTTCTGCATTATCTTCTTCACAACATTGAAAATAAACAACACATGCCACAAGCTGAAGACGTTCATTTGTATATGGCAGCCATCTTGAATCAAACCTCCAACATTTTTTGATAATTACTTAGGGTCAGGCTCATGTAAATGTTTTGGCAAAAAGCTCAAGAAAATTGGACAAAAATTCATGGACTAGTTCATAAAAGTAGGTTTTGCAAATTATGCAAATTACCTCAAAATCTAAGTGGGCAGATCTAAATCCAAATTGCAAATTCGTTTGTCTTAACCCAAGGTATGAGGGGGAAAATGATTTTGTCTCTATATCACTTGTGTAGGAGATACAGACCTCAATGAGTCACACAGCTCCAGGTACCTGGAGGTTGTGGGTTCCATTCCCGCTCCGGGTGACTGTGTGAGGAGTTGGTGTGTTCTCCCCGTGTCCGCGTGGGTTTCCTCCGGGTGCTCCGGTTTCTTCCCACAGTCCAAAAACAGGACTGTGGAGTGGATTGGTGACACAAAAAGTGTCTGTAGGTGTGAGTGAATGTGTGTGTCTGTGTTGCCCTGTGAAGGACTGGTGCCCCCTCCAGGGTGTATTCCCACCTTGTGCCCATTGATTCCAGGTAGGCTCTTGACCCACCGTGACCCTGAATTGGATAAGCAGTTACAGATAATGAATGAATGTACCTTGCTGCCCAGTGTGTTTTTCCTGCACCTTACAGTCGTTGCTCCACATTGCATTGCACATTGCATTGCACGTTGCTCCTCATTAAATATTATACTAAATATCATATATCATATAATAAACTCAGCCGTTCATGTTAGGAATGCACATACAAAAATTTATGAGCGCATACTGCTATGTGGATATTTACCTAACATATGTAGTATCAGCTAAGGACCTGAACTTTAATAATGATCAAACAAATGTTGAACTTTCATCATTATGTGGCTTATAAGCCCCTCCCAATAACAGAGTTCCAGCATGCATTCCACAAATCTAATAAATTCACCTATAACTCAATAATGCCTTCTCCAAAAATTTCAAAACTTCACATGCTTTATCAGTACAGTAATCAGATGACATGATTAAATTGTGTTGCCACTGCAATCCTAGATGGCACTACAGCACAAAAAAGTACATATGACCAGTTATTGTCCGATTGTAGCACCCCATTTTGGTGGATTTTGGTCATAATTGACATGCTCCTTCAGAGTAAGGTCCTATATAAGTCTGTAAAATTTGGTCTCGATTGGGCTTTATTTCTTGAAGTTACAGATGAAACAATGTATAAAGCTCTGCATGCTTCGAATTCATTGATATATTGCGGCAACAATGTGTCCAAATATTGAACGTTTTTTGATAATTATTTACATATTGACTCTGCAGATTCCAACAAGACCAATTGTTTGGGAATACAATCAAATTCCAGGGACTAGTTCGAAAACTATCCAGTGAAAAAATATGATTGAAAATACTTACAATTGAATTGTAAGTATTTGAAAGTAATTGAAATACTTACAATTACAAAATTGTGAGGCCCTATGCAGAATATACAAAGAATCAAATTGCTTGTCGATCCACTTAATTCTTGCTGAGATATTCCATATTTTCCTGACATTGCGCCCCCTAGTAGCTATCGTTACAAACATTTTTGTGCACTTGGGAAGTGCCCCAAGGGACATACTATTCAATTTTCATGATGATTGGACCTTGTTAAGGTTGTCAAACATTAAGTTTCAAACATTTAGCTCCAAGCTCAAGAGAATTGGATGAATCCACAGACTAGCTTGCAAAAGTAGGTCTTGCTAATTATGCAAATTAGCTACAAAATCTAATTTTTTTTGCACTGAAATTATGCATCTGAATTTTGTTGCTTTTGAATTAAACTCATGAATTTTCAAGAACACGTTTTCACTCTTATTATTCAAGTTTAATAAATTCAGATAAAAAAATCAAGCTTAAAAAAAATTTGAACAATATATTTTGAAGTTGCTCAAATTCAGTAGACCAAATTCAGATGCCAAAATACGAGTTTAAAAATTCAGAGTACACATCAAGGGATACAAAGGATAAGCAATCGATTCTGTCTCCAATTGAACCAACATCCAACCACGACGCTGAAGTTGGCTACGTACTCGCCAGTGTCTTATTAGTATTTTCACCTTAAATGGTGCACTAGTTACATTCTGTCGCCGCTAGATGGCAAAATACGAACACAACTTCCATACCGTAGAAAAACTACAGTTTTAGCTTCTTTCCGTGGATATAATCTCTTTATTTTCAAAGTGTCTCAAAAATCTGAAAAGCTCATTGAAGACACAAAATAACAGACTATTGATATCCTGAAGATGAAGAAAATTTTACTGTGGATTTTTTTTTTTGTAATGGCCCTGTGAACATCATTGGATGCAACAGGCTTCTACGCAATGAGTGCTTTAACTGAGTGCTTGAAGAAACCCGACAATAACAACAGGGTCCCTTCACTACGTGCTAGGACCCTAAAAAAACGACAGGGTTTCAAGCACTGCGTGCTCAAACTCCTAATAAAAATATGAATAATTCCAATAGGAGGGCGGCACGGTGGCGCAGCAGGTAGTGTCGCAGTCACACAGCTCCAGGGGCCTGGAGGTTGTGGGTTCGATTCCCACTCCGGGTGACTGTCTGTGAGGAGTTGGTGTGTTCTCCCCGTGTCCGCGTGGGTTTCCTCTGGGTGCTCCGGTTTCCTCCCACAGTCCAAAAACACACGTTGCAGGTGGATTGGCGACTCGAAAGTGTCCCTAGGTGTGAATGTGTGTGTGTCTGTGTTGCCCTGTGAAGGACTGGCGTCCCCTCCAGGGTGTATTCCCGCCTTGCGCCCAATGATTCCAGGTAGGCTCTGGACCCCCCGCGACCCTAAATTGGATAAGCGGTTACAGATAATGGATGGATGGATGGATGGATAATTCCAATAGGTTTCCTTGCACGGTAGTGCTCGGAACCCTAAAAAACAAAAAACAATAGGACTCCAGCACCATTAGTGCTTGGACCGCTAATGATAAAATCTGAACAATTATGATAGGTTTCCTTGCACTATACTGCTCGGAACTCAAAATAGGTGAGGAATAATTCTTTCAAGCACTATAATTATCCTGATAGCGTCTGCGTTTTAGCGCCCCCTGGTGGTCATACGCTCAAAAAGAGGCTCCTCCTCCAGAGGGGGCACGGGGTCGTGACGTCACGTCATTGGCGGTTTTAGCGGCTTGAAGCGAAGGGTTTGATTGAGAGGGGGTTAGACCTGTCTCCACCAATAGTGGCGGAGGACGGCGTTCGGTGGGCGTTAGTTCCTGTGATATGTTTCGCTTGACGTTTTTCCCTGGTGGAGTGGAAGTGTTGAGGGGAAAGAGGTAGGTGAACATATTTACACCAACGTACAAAGGTGGAACTCGAAATGCTGTAGTTATGACGTCGAAACAGACTTTTGAAAACTATTGTTTGAATGTTACAAATAAGCGGTCTGCAAAAAATGTTAGGCCGTTTAAGCGCGAATGTGGTGCTAGCGTCCGGGAATACAAATATACACAGATCATTTATCTTCTCTTTTTGTAGGAGAGGGATTATTTTCAGTGAAGTAACGTTAAAAGAAAGAGTCTGAACAATAAACAGCCGCCATTTGTTAGTCACTGAAGAAATTGATGTACCATTATCGTTCATTCACTTAATTTTTAGCTTTGCCGCTGCGTTATTAAACTTGACAGAACTCAGCTGGTTAGCATGACTAGCTTTAAGTAGATGGGGCTAGTTGCTGCAGTCCTGTCACTTATTGCATCTTATATTCCGGAAATTAGAACCAGAGAGAGAGAGAGAGAGAGAGACCGAATGAGACTAGAATAAAAGGCTATAAATGTTAATGTCTTCATCGTGAATGAAAGCTGGTCTGCTCCGGTTACAGTAGCACTTTATAGTTCTCTGTCTGAGGCGTTCACTGCTGTTCATTGCAGTCATCACCAAGAGGAAAGAATACTCCCAAATTAAAACTGCTCTTAGTCTCGTTTTCTTCCTCTAAGACATAGATTTTGAAATCAATATAAGACTCTCCTCCTTGTATTTTCACCCTTTCATCTGAATGTTGACGAAAAGATATAACCTTATTTATTCTTCGGAGTGAGCTGAGATCCAGTCTTAACAGAGCAATAATTACTTTAGAAAAATGCTTAAACACGACATTGACAAAAGTTTATGGAAGTCCTTATCCGGTTTTGCTGCAGTAAATGCCTCTACTCTTCTGTCAATGTTTTACACTAGATGCTGGAACGTTGCTGTGGGTATTTCATTGCTTTTAGCTGCGAGAACCTTAGTGATGAACAGGTACTGATGTTGGTTGGTTAGTCCTGGATCATACAAGCCACTGCAACTCACCCCAAAAATATTGGATGGTGCTCCATTGCTTCAGAGAATGCTGAATGCCTGGGAGGCTTAATACCACTAGCCAAAGCATAAATTAATCTGTCTATGCATCACAGAACATCTGTGGCAACAATAGTTGTAAATTAATCCACTAATTATAAACAGTGTCTAAAAAGTATCCAGACATATGAATGTGTATGGAATTTTATATCACACAATACAATCAACAGTCTGTATATTTAGAAAGAATGAGGTTTTCTGATTCATTGCCATAACTTCTTGCATTTAAAGCTTAAGTTAAAGTAACACTAGGTCATATTTTTACCTTTAAATTACAGCTTTATTGTGAAGCTCTACCTACATGTAATAGAGAGAATAGTAATTCTCTTTGCTCCTTCAGGCGCTCCTCAGCACTACAGAAAATACACTATGTAACCTTTGGAAGAGGGTAGGAAACCACCCCTTTCCTCCCTTTTCATCTGATTTTAGGACAATGCTGTAAAAGTGAATTACATTTTGCAACTGTAAGGGCTCCCCAGGAGCAAAAATAGCTAATCTTACCTAGGGTTACTTTTAATGTTCTCTTTTTCCCACTTAAAGGCGACCTTCATGATTGTAATAATAATAATAATAAAAACCTTTTATGCAATTCTGTTTTATAAATAGCTGTTTCCTCACGCTTCAGCGCTCTAGTCTGTTTGTACACTGGAAGACATACAGTTTCAATAAGAAAATGCAGAGATTCTGGATGTAAATAAAACCAGAGCGAACTGCAGTTCCCTACAATCGTAGACTTCCCCTTTTTTGGTATTTAGGAGAAACGGTAATGTGATCAGTGATCTTTCTTTAAAGGCTAAGCATCTGCTATAGGAAAGTGTCAAACAAATAAATACAGTTGAATTTGAGTTCCTAACTTGTGTTTATTGATAGTCAGAAAACATGTCATTTCTTACTAATTCAAGGAATAAGGTTTAAAAGGCCGTTGGTCTCCCCCCAACAGTGTTCGGAAACTCTAATAGGCATCTTGCATGTGACGTAGATGGTGGACAACAACTCTAGAAGTTGCACTTAATTTAATGCAAAATGATGAAAATGTGTGCTGTTTTTGGCTGCAATAATTCAATGTACAGTGGGACATCTGTGCACAAATTACCCAAAGATCCCAATATATCCAGAAAATGGACTAAACTTGTCAACTTTAAACGGGCACTTTGGAAAGGACCATCAGCTCACTCCGTTATCTGTAGTGCTCATTTCACTGGCGCTTTTCCAACAATATGGGCATGTAAGGAAACCAACGAAAGGTGTTCAAGATCCTCTGTATATATGGAGATAAATAGGGTAAGTACACTTACTTCGCCTGTTTTAGTTGGTGTTCGTTATCATTAGCTTGACTTGCTAAACTCGGTGGCTCAGATTATACTACGCTTCATATGAATTGGAGTTCGACTTCAGATGTGTGGTGATCACATTTACAACAATAACGGTACCTCTAAATATTAGTTTTAGCCTAGTATTGCTAGGCTATTGTCATGAATAATGTTGGTTATTTAGCTGGCTAAATACTGTTTACACGTAGGATGAACTGATTTTGTGTGTGGTTTGATAAAAATCTCAGGACCAAGTAATATCGTCGTCTATTTCCTTACATTACAGGCTCTTTCAAGAGAGTCACAGCCCAACACAGTTTGCACAGCAGTAGATTCTACTTTAGAGAGTATGGAGACTGCTGTACCTGTGGAGAGTCCAGGAGTGGAAGATGCTGGGTGTGAGGGATTTAATGCTACTAAATGGTTTAATTTCATTGTTATAATACCCACTCACCCCCACTCTCACTTCAGATTCATCTTCTTCATCAAACTCAGAAATATCATCGGAATCTGAAGAACCAGCAAACAACTAGAAAATTCGCAGTCCAAGTCAGTCATAACGGTGTTTTACCGCGCCGTTGTTCAGTTGTTGTCCACCAGTGGTGTCACGGTTGCGTTCAAGAATTTCTGTAGTGAGCTCTGGGTTTTCCGTCAATTTAATAAAATTATCAGTTTTAAAGCAAATTGAGCATGCTATTTTCATTTTAATTCATACCTATATATGTCAGTAACTAAGATAATGTGAAATATTCATAGAGGTTCATTAAGTGCTGCTTAGCCTTTAATACAGTGCTGAACTGTATTATGAAGTGTAATTTCTCTTGAGAAATCAAGAATTTTTTCCTCTGAGTTGTACAAATCTGTCTAATCAGCCATTAGCTAAACACTGTATTAATAATGCACACTGATGTTCATTGTGTACTTTTTTCTGCTTTTCTCCATGCACTTTTGTGGACTTGCTTCGTCAAAGACAATGAATGTTGCTGCAGCCGTTGCGAGGCAGTTGGAAACCCTGCATCACACTTGGCGTAAATTCCAGGTGTGAATTCAAGAATAACATTTTTGAACACAGTTGCGGTGTTATCACCCTGCAACAGGTCATGGCCTGCAGACAGCCAGCTGATCTTACCCTTGCCTGGGAGAAATACATGGATTGTCGTGCCCAAGGAGCAGATCTTCAGGTGAGCACAAAATGAATTGAATTGTTTGAAGTTCCTTTGGGCAAGTAGGGCAGGATTTGGATTGCAAATTTCAATTCAATATTTTTGGTCTTACCAGTTTAATCTTATAATTTCAGACTCCCTGAGCATTGTATGGAACTTACTAGATGTGTCTGCAGAGTCTTATATGTGCACAGGTTTTACAACACTTTTTGGGGCTTTATTTGTAACCCTTATTGAAGTTTTTATTTATTTTTAAAATGAATTTTAGCTTTTGTGTAAGACTGACATGTAATAGCATATTGTTTACAAAAATACTCTTTGTAGCAACCTCAAACAGTAATTTGTGTGTCAGATTAGAATTTGTTTTCATATATAGACAGTTTTATATATGATTTATTTTGTTTACGGGTGTTAATGTGTGCTTACTTTCACTTAGATAATCCTTTTGTTTTTCGTTTAGAAGCTCTGTCCTTTAAGGTGGAAAGGTATTTTTGAGGAGGAAAATGTATGTGGCTGAAGTTTAAACTGGTCTGTAAGTTTTTATTGACTGTTTCAATTACCACAGAAACCCATTTGAAACTCGAGTTGTTTAGGTTTGTAGTACTTTAAGTTTGTTTACTTTCATGCAGTTAGCAGTTTCTCCAATTTAGAATGGGTTCTGACTTAAATAATCTGAAACAGCAAAAATAAGCAAACATGTCAAAATAAGTAAACCTATGGAGCAAGAATAATGCAATATCTTTACCTCTTTTAATGATTTTCAAAATTTGGATGTTTCTTTGCTATTTCTCTGCTCAAAGCAGAGAGGCAGGAAGCCTAGCGTGTCTGACTGAACCACTTTGCTTACACGTTTACTGACACTAGGGTTTTATGTACAGATTAGACTGGTTCCAACACTCAAACAGAATGGAGAGCTAGTAAATGGTGAGAAAGCATTTTCTGTATTTTATAAAATGTTATCACCTGGAAATAAGGTCTAGTTTGGTGTTGATTAAGAGGGTGTGACTTGCAGCTTAAGGATTCCAACTGAGTTAATCAGTCATGTGTTTTTCTGCTTGGGAATTGAAGAGTTGTTTCCCTGAGCTTCTTTAGACTGCTCTGTCTTTGGCTTTATTAATGTCTCCATCACGAGACTCTGATTAGCTTCACTTGCCTAGAGCAAGGCTTTAAGTTGTGTGCTGTAAACACATATTCACAGGCAGATCCATAGTGAGACTGAAACAGAGAATGGGTTTGGGAAGTAGAGCACTCTCAGAAGAACATAATCTTTCTTCTGCATAACAGAATTAGGAGACATCTTAAAATATACAGCATTAAATTTATGACATTTGAACAGAATATTTGATTAACTCTAACTAGAAACAAATTTTGGTACAGTAGCATATTAAGAAATTGGCGTGTGTTTAAAAGCAAAATAAATATTCCTTCTTCATGCACCTTCCCTGCGTCATTCATGTGAGCACAAAACAATGAGTTGAAGTTCCCAGAGCGTATGCATAATAGTTACGACCTAATGATGAGAGAAATGGGTTAGGGCCTGGAATGTAAAAAGTTCAATCTCACAACAGGCAGGAAATCTTGGGAGGGTGGGAGTGAAGGGACAGTGTTGTCCTCCTCCCTCAGTCCATGGCCTTAAACCACCCCTGAGTGAGGCACCTAACACCCACCTGCTCCCTGGGCTCTGGGGATGTCTGCCACTCTGGGTGTGTGTGTGCTCATTGCCACAGAGGGATTAAAGGTGGAATACACTTTTCTTTGTACGTTGCACAATGCCAAATAATTGCATGTTTAACTTTTAATCATGGAAATACAATCTTCTAGTTTTATTTTCTGATAGCTAATTGAGAATTTCCTGCTTTCAGGAAAGTCAATAACCTGAAATGCCTGGCTTCCTAATTAATTGTTAGCAGGTTTGAGTGGTCTTAATAGTGTTGAAAGGGGTTGGGGGGGGGCAAGGAACATGGTCATGCATTAGTGGAAGAGAATACTAATTCTTATTTATGTAGTAAATGCTTACTTACTCACTAAGCATATCTACTAGAAATACAGTAACATTATGTTATTGTGATAGGATAGGCCTGGGTGTTAATGATAAATACAAATTCATTGAATTTATTTACCCTTAGGTGCACCCTTTATGAACACTGACATCATACAGTGAATGCACAGTTTGTAGTGATCTCCATAGAATCCATATAATGGAATGGGGTGATTTGAAGCAGCTGCACATGAACTTAATATCAATATGCCAAATAGTAAGAGTTAACTAGAGGAATATAAAGCCCCCCAGACACTGGTCTATGGAGAATGGGCACTTTGTTCCTAGAGAGATGGAACATAATCAATTAAATTTGGGATTAGTTTTAATGGCTTTTGTGATTAAACACCACTTATCTATTTTCAGTACTTGCTATCTCTACTCATTGTCCTCCAATTTTCATGGAACAGTGGGTAGACAGCTTGGCCATGTAAAGGGATTCCATGGCCAAGCACCTGCATCCAATCCTTCCATCACCAAGTGCAATGCAAAATGTCGTATGCAGTGCTGTAAAGCACACACCACTGGTATTTTTTTTTCGTCATGGTATAGAAATTGGTATTGAGAATCATGAAATTTTTGAGGTATTGGTACCGACTCATAAATTTCTGGTATCATGACATCACTATTGCTTTGTGCAAATGTAAAGTTTGGGGATGGCCCCTTCCAGTTCCGGTGTGACTGCGCACCAGTGCACAAAGCAAGGTCCATATACATAAGATTACCATAATGCACATTACTGTGCAAAAGTTTTAGGCACCTGTGAAAATGAGATTTAAGGGGGTCTATGGGGCAGTGGGCTGGCCTCAGCTGGCCTGGACGCTTAGCATCTGCATGATGATTGGATGATCTGTCTGAGGCAGAATCCCTTTTTGATTGACAGCAAAAATGAGCGAATCAGTGATCCTTTGGTGTAAAGATCCGTGTGAGCATTGCATTTTCATTCTGTTCTGAGCTGACACTTCACATGGGCCAAGGCCGTTTAAGCAGCCTAGCTCTGCTGGCCATTGAGAGGACACCAGTCAAGTCCCTGGAAAAGACGCCTTGTTTGTACGACAGGGTCACAGATCATTTTCTTGAAAAGGAATGGAGGGTAGAATTTACGCATAAATAAACCGACACATTTTATGATGTAGGCCGAAATTGAGCTTCCCCTCCTCGAAAGACCAGCATCCGCCACTGGTGCTTGGATAAGTAAGTAAGTAAGTAAGTAAGTCAGTCAGTCAGTCAGTGCATGTGTGTCTGTAACTATGGGTGTGAGTGTGTGTAACTGTGTGTGATTCTGTGAGTGTGCATGTGATTGTGTCAATGTATGTGAATTAATATACACCTATCAGCCATAACATTATGACCTCTTCCTTGTTTCTATACTCACTGTCCATTCTCTAAGTTCCACTGTCCATCAGAGCACTTTGTCGTTCTACAATTGCAATCTGAAGTTTAAGAGTAATAAGATTACACTTTATTGGCCCTGTGTAGTGTCACAGTACAGTACATAGTTCACAAGAGAAGACATACAGAAAGAAATAACAATAAATAGTACAGGAATATAGTAGTCGGTTACAGGGGTAATAAAATGTGGTACAACAGTGCTATGAGCGTGAACAAGTATTGCACTAAGAAACATAAGTGATAATATATATTACAACCCAAGTGAAAAAATTCATCTATTCCTCTGCATACTTGTTTACCCCCCTTTCTCCCTGTTCCTCGAAGTTCTGGACCTCCACACAACCACCACAGAGCAGGTATGATTTGGATGGTGAATCAACTGACGTGGGGGTGATGTGTTAGTGTGTTGTGCTGGTACGAGTGGATGAGACACAGCAGGGCTTTTGGAGGTTTAAACCATGTGTCCACTCATCATCCACTCTGTTAGACATTCCTGCCTTGTTGGTCCACTTATTTTTTTTCACATCTACCTTGTTGATGTAAAATCAGAGATAGTAGCTCATCTGTTGCCACACAGTTTGTGTTGGACCTCCTCAGTCCAGAGTCACACTGAGGGATTTAAAAAACACTAGCAGCACTGCTGTGTCTGACGTGGTGGTGTTGTGTTAGTGATGCTAATGGATCAGTGTCACTGCAGCGCTGAGAATGATCCACCACCCAGATCATACCTGCTCTGTAGGGGTCTTGACCGTTGAACATGGGTAACAAATTATGCAGAGCAAGTGAGTGTGTGTGTAATGGGAGAGGTGAGTATTTGTCAGTGCGAGGGAAAAGGGGCCGTGCGTGCATGCTGTGTCTGTGAGACATAGTGGCAGTTAGAGTGACTGTGACATCATCTATGGCAGTTAAGATTGGAATCTGAACATTCTGCCCATTCATTTTAATTGAAGAACATGGGGCTAACAAAATATGCAGAGCAACAGAGGGACTACAAACTACTCCCATGTGGTCAGTGAAGCCGAGAGAGGGGCCAGTGAATGTAGAAACAAGGAGGTGGTCATAATGTTATGGTGGATTAGTGTATATGTGTCTGTGACTGTTTATGCTTGTGTGTGTTTCCATGACGTGTGGGTGGGTGGGGGGCGGGGTGTGAGTGAGACTGATTGTGTGTATGGGGTGTGTGTCAGTGAGAGATGAGGGGCTGTGCGTGTGTGCTGTGTCTGTGAGACTCAGTGGTAGTTAGTGTCTGTGACATCATCAATGGCAGATAAGATTTATATCTGAACATTCCGCCCATTCATTTCAATGGGGAATTTTAAATGCAAATTTATTAAAAATGACAAATCAGATTGACTCCAAAATTGCATAGCACATCAATCAGAGCTGAGAGCTTCAAAACGCGGTTTGAACAGAGACTGTACTTTAAGCGGTTCAGGATGTATTAATCGCAGAAAACTTGAGAGGAATATTACCTAGATTTGCAATTCCTGAAGGAAATACATAGAGCTGGAAGTGTAAGTGCGTGCGTGTGTGTGTGTGAGAGAGAGAGCAGGTATGATTTGGGTGGTGGATCATTCTCAGTGCTGCAGTGACACTGATGTTGTGGTGGTTTTTAGTTTGTGTTGTGCTGGTATGAGTGGATCAGGCACAGCAGTGCATCTGGAGTTTTAAACCACGTGTCCACTCTCTGTCCACTCCATTAGACACTCCTATGTTATTGGTCCACCTTGTAGATGTAAAATCAGAGACAGTAGCTCATCTGTCGTGACACAGTGCTGATGTCATCAGTGGAGGCAGGGTGTTTTTGGGTGGTGGACCAGCATCTGTTGTTTGTTCAGCCATATTTCACATTCCAGTTCATGAACTACATTTGGAACAGTTCATAGTGTTTCCACTGAAATAAACAGGTTCGCAAACAAGAAAAATTAGTTTATAAGAAAGCCTAGTTTTGCTGGACAGCCATTAGCCTTATAGCCATCATTACAGAGGTTTTTCTGGCATTTCAAAAACATGAAAGCCCTACATACACACCCTTACATACATATACATACCCTTGACATTGGAAGGTCTGGAGAAGCTTTGGTTCTTCGTATCAATGGTTTTCTTTAAATGTGGTTTTTATTACGTGATTGTGTTGTACAGAAAATATAGGATTAATAAATGCAGAAATGAAAAAAGGAGCACAAAGTTTTGTTCATAATATATAACACCAGCATCAGAGTTTTTCTTGTTCATTTTATTTAAAAATAAATACTAGATGACCTAGCACCAAAGAACAAACAAAACCAAGAACATTTGGTTGATTTTAAAAATTACAATGACTTATTTTTTAGTGTTGTCACGATACCAGAATTCTGACTTTAAATACAATACCTGCCTAAATATCTTGATACCGATGTCAAAAACCTAAAACATCAGAAAAATGTATGTACTTTATCTACAACAGAGGTATTCAAACCTTTTTTTCCCCAGAGCCCACTTTTTTTGAGAAACTAAAACTTGTGTGTCGATATGCAGACTACTACAGTGTATATATAAAAATAACAAGTCATCCCATTGGTCCACAGCTTTTATATAACAATAATGAATGAAATAAAAAGCAGCACACACATTCTCCTTTATTTAGCACAGAAGAACACGGCTATTTCACTCCCAATCCAGTCCATAAGTACTGTCGGTCTGTCTGTTCATCGGTCGGTCGAATATTTTCAATTGTGGGGTGAACGCCAAACTAAAATGAAAGAGCAAGAAATCACAACCCATGTATACATATATTTACCAAGCTTCCAGTAGCCAAAACATTTCTCTCTCTCTCTCTCACAGTGACACACAGTTTGAAGATCTCTGTTCTACAATCTGAGGGTGGTCGGCAAAATCACTGGTTTCTGCTTTTTTAAGTGTGACACCACATGTGACATTTTGCCATTTCTTGGTCCAATCACGCCTTGTAAGGTGCTTCAGTTTTGTAGCTTTGTATGAACAGAAGATAACAGGCTTTCCATGTTCATACATACACTGTCAGCAATGGACGAGATAAAAATAGTTAATAGTTTGTTATTATTTGTTATTATTGTAAACAAAGACATCGATATGAAGCAACAAAGCTTCTCCAGACCTTCCAATGACAAAGTTATGTATTTTGTGCTTTCCTGTTTTTAAAATGCCAGAAAAACCTCTTTGACAATGGCTAATAGCGTTCTGACTAAACTAGGTGTGCTTAGTTTCTCTTTGCTCTTGTTTAAACTATTTATTGTAGTTGAAATTTGGAACCATTTATAATGGCAAATTAAAATTTCATTTTTATTGAAAAAGCTGCATTAATAAAAATGAATCTATTTGGAAAGCAAAAATAATTGACAAAGACAAAATATTTTTCTTTTTATAGAGATTTTTATATATATAGTATGGCATGACTTTAAAAAATTTTGTGGTAGCCTTCCTTCTTCAAAGTCGCTTCAACTCTTGGCAATTCTGCCATGAAGTACAGCATCCTAAAGTTGCCTCTTCACTGTGGATGCTGACACTGGTGTTTGATGGTTCCATGTAGTGCAGCTGTCAGTTGACAACCAGTTAGGAGAATTTGTCTCAAACTGCACACTTTAAGGTATTTATCCTCCTGCACAGTGGTGCATCAGAGCCAGTTTGCGCTACTCTCTGAAGGGAGTAGTTAACAGCTAAAGTTAACAGTTAAAATATTTTCAGTTTGCAATTTTTTGCATTGAGTAGCTTTCCTTTCTTAACACAACAATAGACCGAAAGGTCTCTAAAGAAAGTTGTCTTTTTCTGGCCATTTTGAGCCTGTAAGCAACCAACAACTGCTGATGCTTCAGATATTAAACTAACCTAGAATGACAAGCTCCCTTTTATGTTTCCTTAGTAGTATACTGTTTTTCAGCTGTGCAATAAAATAGAAGTGTTTCCTACCTCTTTTTTCACGGGGGATGTGTTCCAAGACCACCCGCAAAACGCGATTTTCCGTGAAGTAGAGGAAAGATTTTTTGTGAAGATGTATTTAACAAGTATTTGGACTTTTAAAACCCTCCCTGTACTGTTAACAATCCACCCTTTGCATTAAACAGTCATTCTATAATGTTTTTCAGCTGGAACTACATGTAATACCCTACCAGTTTCTTTAATAGAGTAATTGCTAAACTGATTTAGCGTAAGTACATTTCACTCGGATGTGGACATGAACAATACATGTATTGTACGTAAGAAATACTTGTAAATGATACATTTTGTCACCTACAGGACTAGTCTAATACATGTACATAATAATAATAAAAAAAACGTAATTTACACACCATGAATTATATTTTTAGGCAATATAGCGGCCCCCTTGAAAAAAACCTGCGAAGTAGCGAATCCGCAAAAGATGAACCGCAAAGTAGCGAGAGATTGCTGTATCGGGTGTAAAAGTATGCACTTGAGGTCTTGACGTTTTTGTGGAGGTTGATGGCTGTTTGGAAGAAAGAGATCATTACCAAAGAGTCGAAAAAGAGCAGGTGTTATTCTTATCCCTAAAGAGAATGATGCTGTGAGTATAGAACAGTTTCGGCCCATAAGTCTTCTTAATGTTGGGGTAAGATTTTCTTTAGTGTAATAGCATGGAGACTTGCTGCTTATTTAAAAGCAAACAAATTAATTGATACATCAGTACAAAATGCAGGGGTTTCTGGTTTTCCAGGATGTTTGCAACATAGCACCGTGATCTGGCATCAGTTTCAGACAGCTAAGAAAGAAGATAGGGATTTACATGTTGTTTTCCTAGATTTAACTAATGCATTTTGCTCATTGCCACAAACTTATGTGGAAAGCTTTTGAATTCTTCCAGGTGCTATATAAGGTTACTAGGCTGGTTAAAGCATACTTGGAAGATATTCAGTTTTGTTTTATCCATCCATCCATTATCTGTAACCGCTTATCCAATTTAGGGTCGCGGGGAGTCCAGAGCCTACCTGGAATCATTGGGCGCAAGGCGGGAATACACCCTGGAGGGGACGCCAGTCCTTCACAGGGCAACACAGACACACACACATTCACTCACACACTCACACCTACGGACACTTTCGAGTCGCCAATCCACCTGCAACATGTGTTTTTGGACTGTGGGAGGAAACCGGAGCACCCGGAGGAAACCCACGCGGACACGGGGAGAACACACCAACTCCTCACAGACAGTCACCCGGAGCGGGAATCGAACCCATAACCTCCAGGCCCCTGGAGCTGTGTGACTGCGACACTACCTGCTGCCACCCAGTTTTGTTTTAGTACAGGTTAATTTGTTACATCATGGCAGCAATTACAAATGGGTATAATGGCTGGATGTACGATTTCACCATTAGCATTTACAATGACAATAATTAGGACAGTAATTAGGGTCTAAGTGTGTTGTAGGTGGGGAAATGTTGCATGACAGTACTTGGCTCCCCCAATTAGGGCTTACATGGATGACATGATGACACTAACAGTAACGGTTATGAACAAGGCCATGAGGAAGGTTTTTTTTTTTTTTTTATTTTACCCTCAGGCACAATAAGAAATAGTGTAAAGAGATAGTGATATTCTGTTTGTGCATTGTTTTAACCATTTCCAAATGTCTCCTAGTGACATTGCAGTATTATCTGAGGTTGTCATCCAGTTCCAAGTTTTACCAGTTAATAATACTTAAATTAAATCAAGTGTGCTGATAAAACGTTGGTCTTCACAAACTAACCAGAGTCATCACTCAGCTAATAAATTATAAACCTGTAATCTCTTCAATCCACCAGCAGCACAAGATCAGCCATTTTATATAGTACAGTAAACTTTTTATATTGCAATCATCCACATTGTAGTGTAGTAAGGTACACTGAAAAATATAAATATATTTATATTTATAGTTTTATAGCGTTGACCTTATTCAAACTCCTCTAATCTCTGATATTTGACTTAATGATATTAATTAAAGTTTATAATTGGCTTAGGCAATTAAAACATTACTAATTAGTTTGAGAGTGAATAATAATCACGCTAAGTGAGTACGTCAGGATTTTCAGGAAAATAATGAACAAATTGCAAACACTGTGATTTCAAATAATGAGAGTTTTATTAATAAAGAGAAGATATTTAATTAACATAGCGTAGCCTTATAATCTCACGGTATCACAACAGGGAAAACCGATTTTGACCTTAAGGTGGGCTAGGCGCTACTGTCTTGTGATTAAATTGTTGCTAACTAAGGTTAATAAAGGGTAAATTATAAAGAAGGGTTTACTTTAGACATTAGCTCCTGGAAAAGGTTTGAGATACGCTAGCTTACTCGTTTGCCGTTTCACCGAGCCGTCGCGTCCTGCTGTTTAATCTCCGTGCTCTGGGGTTGTTCTCGTCGTTCCCACGTGGTGAGAGGCAGGCCCGCTTATGGGAGGATCTCTTTCCGGTTGAGTTGAAAACTTTCGGCTTCAGGCTGAGCTGCGTCGATCGAGATTTCCCCTCTTTGGAGTTTCGCAGTCGTGGCTGGTTTTCCACCGGAATGGAGTGGCTTTCTCCGAGTATTAGCTCTTCTCGTTGTTCAGTTTTCCAGGAGTAAGGTCTTCAGGAATCAGCTTATAACGTTAATATATCTGCTATCGACTAATCAAAAGGTTGATATCTTATTCTGGCCACAAATAAGTTTCACCCGCTTTGATCACTCGTGAGATCACACTTCGATGGGAAATAAAAAATAAACAAGATTAAAAGAAAAGAAGATATTCAAATTACTCGACGTATTAGTAAAACTTCATACTTTTAGCTAATTTTGAGACGTCTCTCGTAAGCTTTCAATGAAGTCTCTGAGGTTTTCCTTTGTTTTGTTGTCGGCGTGGAGAAGAAAGCGTTTCTTCGTAGTTTCAAAGTTTCTCGGATGTTCTCGCCGTTATTGTTGTCTTTTCTTCTCCGTGAGCTGTTTCTTTTTGGCTGCTGAACTCTTCTGAACTTCTCTTGAACTTCTTCTTCCTTGTCTGAATACTCCGTGTTCTGCGTTGCTGCTCTGTGTTTTCAAGGCTGGCGCGGTCACGCCCTAACGGGAGGCGTCCTCTTTCTGATTGGACACAAATTCAGTCTCACGTGACTCTCGCGAGGGGGAGAGAGTAGAAGGGGGTTTGAGTCATTGGTTCACAGAGAAAGAATATGAATTTTGCGTATCGAAATTCTTATACCTGTTATCAACATATAACAATGGGTACACTGGACTATTAATATCAAACGCTTACATAAGGTTCCATCTTTACGTCCCATTTATCATGCTATGCTGGGAAAGAATATTAATTCGTTTAATACTATTCAGAGGTAGGATTTCTCTTCATGATAGAAACAATCCACAATATACAACATTTCATTAGGAGGTAGGCATTCATCTGAGGGTACAGAAAGTGACATTAATACATTTATTTATACACGAATAATTCAGAGTTCGACTATTTTCCGCTATGGTTTCGGCGACTCCGAGCGAGGCGTAGTTTCGCCAGTGTCCATTTGGGGTCACTGTTGATCCATGTGTAGGTTGTCGCTTAGATGAGTCAATGGGGTTCAATTCGAGGTCACCCCTTCTGAACATCTGTTGATTCCCGTGGAAGATAACGAGACATTGAGGTGCCACTTTGTCCCAAGCGGGATTATAACCCTTCCTTTTGTTTGAGGTCCCTCTCTTAAAAGCATTATAAAAATTGGTTATCTCGACAGTTCCTGTTAGTTAACAGAGAGAAGGGGGGTGTTGGGGCCATGTGTTACTTTAAAGGGTTCTTTGATGTTTTAGCTTATGTGTGTGCGGGCTATAGGGTCTTGCACCCTGTGGTTCGTGGAATGCTGACTTAGGGATCAGACGAAAGTCCTGGTCAGAGTGAGAAAGGTTTAATTCGAAGCCTTTCATTTCATTATTTCTTCATTGTCCGGTATTCATATTTGGCCCATACTCCACTACAACATTAAGTAACTGTCTGACCACATTAATTAATTTGTACATTTATTCATTGTCTGTAGCACTTATCCACTTCAGGGTGGGTCGAGAGCCTACCTGAAATCACTGGATGCAGGGGAGGGACTGGAGGGGGTGCAGGTCTTTCACAGGGCAAATGTCTGACAATATGGGTAACAAAATAATTGAACAAACAGTTGTTCTTTAGCTACCTGAAGTTGCTCTGAATAACAGAGCTGTATTAGGAAGAGAAGTATTTTGTGAAAATGTATTTATTATTTTATTTATTATTTAATTATGTAGTTTACAAATTTATAATAATTTTTAGTAATTTCAAATGATCCTTTCAAGTGTTTTTTGGACATTACACACACTTTTGCATGTTATCAGAAGCATTTTGTAAGTTCTCGTTGAGAGTATGTACTTTTGATTAATCTGGGTATTTAAAATGTGATTTACAAATGATTTGCCCACAGATTTGTTCTGCTCACATTTCATAAGTGAGACCCATTGTTTATTTAAATATTGCTGCACCTTTGAATTATCCTTGCGACTCAATTTTCCTGATTTTTGGTCCTCTATGTTTGTTGAATTTAATTTTTCTATATGCTCTCTACAAATCCCTATGGACCATCAGTTTAAGGAAAGATATTTCTGTTTAAAAGGGCATTGTTCATTTAATTTTAATGTTGAAATATAATAAAAAATAAACAATATAAACCAACTAACAGATTCATTCATTATCTGTAACCGCTTATCCAGTTCAGGGTCGCGGTGGGTCCAGAGCCTACCTGGAATCATTGGGCGCAAGGCGGGAATACACCCTGGAGGGGGCGCCAGTCCTTCACAGGGCAACACAAACACACACACATTCACACCTACGGACACTTTTGAGTCACCAATCCACCTACCAACGTGTGTTTTTGGACTGTGGGAGGAAACCAGAGCACCCGGAGGAAACCCACAGGGAGAACACACCAACTCCTCACAGACAGTCACCCAGAGTGGGAATCGAACCCACAACCTCCAGGTCCCTGGAGCTGTGTGACTGCGACAATACATGCTGTGCCACCGTGCCGCCCCAGCTAACAGATGAATTGACTAAAAAAATATTTTGCAGCCTTACTCATAATGATTTATAAGAAATAATTTTTGCAGCCTCCTATAAGCATGAACAAAAGAGAGTGCATGCACTGATGATAACAAATGTCTTTTGTGTGATACAAACATGCAACTCCTTTGTTCCGGTTAGATGCTAATTTATTTTAGCGTATATTGGACTTTGGCTGTAGAGCATTTGTAACTTTGCTTATCTGGCCTAGTTATTATAATTTAATGTAACTCTTCATTTTATCAACACCACAACAGTGGTATTCATCTCCTGCTCTGTTGATGCATTGGGTTCTAGTTTATTCAAATGTTAATGTCTTGTGCGGTATATGGTGAGTGATGCTAATATTTTGGGTAATGAATGGGCAAGAATGAGTGTTCCCATGAGAAGCTTGCAATACTGGCATATCTTCCAGGAATTGTATGGCTTTGGAAATGTATCTTATCAGGTAATCATCCAACTACCAATATCCAAGTACCAAAATGAGATTTATTTTAACTAATTCAAAAATAATGATAATAAAAAAAAAAAAACAGGAATCCCATTTAAGCATCTCATGACAACCTAAATTCCATTTCTCTGTAGTCTATTGCAAGACTTGTTAAATGAGAGTTTGGGGTCTGGGGTCTTTATGATGAAAAATACATTTATGTGCATTTGTACAAATTTTTTTCAGTAGCCAGATTGCCTACCAAACCATAAAATCTTAAACAAGACAACCCAATGCGTTTTGTGGGCTGCCTAATTTAGAAAATGTAGAATAAAATTAGCACTTCTGGTTTTGTTCCATTTCAGACTTCAAGTACCGAGACTTTTGAATTGTATTGCCTTTGTATCTACAGTCACAAGTTTGGAGAAATAGTAGTATTAGGCAGGAATGGAGAAGTAAGAATAAAGATAAAAAGCAGTAATGGCTAGCGGTAAGCAGTAGCTCATTATCATTTAAAGGAACAGGTACTTAAACTGGCTGTTTAGACAGGGTAAGAATAGTGCTGCATTTTTTTTAAATCTTGTGGTATTTTCAGCAAGGCATGACACAGATGTTTCATTAAGACATGTAGGAAATGTGTGAACTTGTGGAAAAGTGATATAGTGGGTCTGTCCCAAAACCTAGTGAGCTGGCTAGGTAGGCACTGACTTTAAGTAGGCAGCATTCTAACGGTCATCTGTCCTCATGAGGCAGATTACTGAGACTCTGTAGCTGGAGAGCGATTGCGTTACAGCTTGTTCCCGCCCACTGCATGTGGCAAGTGTTTACTTACTTCAGTGGCTAGTATCACCTCCTTGTCTGTGCTATGGATTTTCCTCTTCCTTATTTTATCGCATTTGAATTATTTTTGCTCTGGACGAAACGTGCAATAGACAGTAGTTATGCTTGCTTTGCGTCATGGTATTGCCCTGGTGGCTGAGGAAGGATTCAATGCTGCTTTAAAATTCGACCAGATTAAGGTTTCACTGTAGGCAGCATTTTTACGATATCTAAGAACTGGGACAGACTACATGTTTGGAGCGTGCACACTATGACATAAAATGTTTTCTATGCAAACAACTCTCTAAGTTTTGGGACAAATCCAATATGTCCCCTTAAATAACAGTGGCTGCCCCTTTAGATGAGCTAACGACCTAAAAGAGATGGAATATGCTGTTTTCTGCCCACGTGCTGCCTCTGCATTACCTTCTTATTAGGTCCATGTGCTTCTGTGTCCGTGTGTTTTGTTTTGTGTTGGTTTCAGAACCTTGCCTTCATTGTTTCCATTGTCTTTGGACTGTTGTAAATTCAAGCGAGTGGGTCAGACACAGCAGTGCTGCTGGGGTTTTTAAACACTGTGTCCACTCACTCTCAACACAGTTAGACACTTTGTAGGTCCTCCTTGTAGATGTACAGTAAGAGACAGTGGCATATCTGTTGCTGCACATTTTGTGTCAGTTGTCCTGGAGTCACAGGACGCAGCTGGCTGGATATTTTTGGTTGATTTGAACTATTCTCTGTACAGTACAGTTGTCTGATCCACTCGCTTGAATTTACAACCGTCCTATACTATAGAAATTGTAGAAGTTTCCGGTTAATTATTTGTTATTAAAATTTTTCTTGTATTTATTATTCTGTTTACATTCTCTCATCTTCTATTCTCATAATTGAAGGAAGACGTTCTGTCAGGTGTGCTTTGAGAACTGCCATAATAGGCAGGGAACTTTAACTGTAAAGTTTTTATTTTTAAGCTGAGGAAGGAAATTGACTCACTCTGTAGCCATCTATAGAGCAGTGTGGAACACGTGTCAGTTACGAAACTCAGCTTTTAGTTTTTGGTTTGTAAACCCACAACAGTTATTGCTATTATTGTTAATATGTTGTTTTTTTTTATCAGGCAGGCCAGTCAAGGACATGCACTTTGGATCTACAGAGACATGTAGTTGCAGCATATGCATAATTAGGTCTGGTGTTGTCTTGATGAATTAACCATGGACTTTCTGGGAATTTATATATGTATTTTTTTATTTCAACATAAGTCTCACCATCTTATGGCTGCACATCAATGGTACCCTCTTAAAAATGCATGTCACACATGCCATGGGCAGGGATGCACCTCCATAACAAGGCAGTGTTTAGTTTTTGCGCCTTTCGCTTATAACAGTCTGAAACTTTTGACTTTGGCACAAAAAACTCAACATTCACTTTCCCTGACACCTAGCTGAAATTTATACTCATCTCTACACAACAATATCTGTGGACCATGTGAGTCGAGCACACCATTCCATGGTGTTTCTGCATAGAATTAATCTATTGCTTTCTGCTTGTCTTTTTGATGCAGCAGGGAACTGTTAAGTGAGAATATTTGTTCCAAGGTACTCAAGCATGTATTGCTATATTTATCACGGTAGCATTACAGTTTCTCATGCAATGCTGTTTAAGGACTCAGTACTCATTCAATTTTTGTGTTGGTCTTACCTTACACAAATCCCTACACTGGATTTTTTAAAATTCAATATTATGTATATTAGATTGTGAAAGACCTAAACGTTTCACAATTTTCCACTGAGACACAGTGTGGTGAGACAAAACCCCATTATATCTTGCAAAGACTGGGACTTTGGTGTGTGTGTGTTAATAACATTTGTTTATATTTACAAATGCAAAGTCTGTCATTGAAAACATTTTTGTATTTTATACTTTTGTGAATAAAAGTTTATACATCTGACATTTTAAATGTTAAAAAATCTGCATACAACACATTTCTGTGTAAAGATATAGTGAAGTAAAACATCCAGAGAATTAATGTGTGTTCTGCTAAATTTTGGCCCACCCCAGTGTTTTGTTTTGCTCCCCACAAGACAATGACTGGCCACTCAGCATTGTACATGCAAGAAGGCTAAGTGAAGTAAAAACCATTCAACCATGATATCCTACTGACAATGTTTTTATATATACACACACACACACACACACACACACACACACAGTGGAACCTCTACTTACGAACTTGATCCGTTCTGTGACCCGGTTCGTAAGTAGAAATGTTCGTTTCTCGAGTCAATTTTCCCCATTTAAAATAATGGAAAGCAATTAATGCGTTCCAGCCCACCCCGAAAGTCAACCTTCTTGCACTTATATGTTTACAAAACTCTCAAATTAGTAAAAAAAAAAAATAAATGTAGCATTACTAAAAATAAAAAAGAAATACAGCGTTAACAGTAGTAAACGACTGGCTGGAGGAGTGACACAGGCACTGGCTGTATGACGCGAGGTGGGGGGTGGGTGGAATACCGGAGAATAGGCGGGTGATTGTGGGGAGACGAAGCATAGATACGGTTTAACTTAGCTCGAATTTCGATGTCTGCTATTTACACTAATGCTAAATTGCTAAAACTACAATTTGCTAATCTTAAAAGCTTGAGGGTTGAGAGAACGAGAGAAAATGGGTCAATGACTCAAGTCTGGGCGTGCTGGGAGACTTGCCTATTGGGGTCAGTGGCCATTTCCAGTCGCCGGCTCAGCGGAGGCTCGGGTTCGTTGGTGGAGGCAAAAAATATTCAAATGCCCGGTTCGTATCTTGGAAAGTTCGTTAGTATAGGCATTCGTAAGTAGAGGTTCCACTGTGTGTGTGTGTATATATATATATGTGTGTGTGTGTATAAGTTTTCTACAATATTGTGAGCCCTTTTAACTAACAATTTATATTTACTATTACATGTATTTACTGTTACATGTACATGACTCGAGCTTGTTTTTCTTAAATGTGTCTCTCATGGTGGGATTTTAATAGGGTTACATGCATGAAAGGTTTGCATTATATGGTTGTTAGGATTGGTCTTTCTTGCTTTGGATTTACCACTTAATTTTAATAGTTGGTAAGAATGACATAATTAAACAGACTTATTTCCTTTGCGTAAAGAAGCAATATTTGGAGAGATATTCAGTGTTTTAATACTTATATACGTAATACTTTATAATACATGTAAAACACAGTTTATAATTTTGTTCTTGATCTCCTCTTTCTTTCTCTCTTAGGTCAGTCTGCAGTATTTAGAAAGCTTCCTGTGTTTGTTTCATTGCGTGCAACACCTCAGTTACCAAGGGGCAAAAGATGCCCTCAAATTTTGGTATGTATTATTAGTATGTTTAAGATATATATTACTTCATCTATATTTATGAACATTTGTTTGTGTAGTTTGAAGAATGGTCATAGTTCTAGTGATCTGTAAAGGAGCCTGAAAAAGGCTTGCTCATTGACTTATGATTGTTCAGCATAATTTGGTACATTTTTGGCAATTAAAGTGACATTTATTTTTTATGTTGAGAGGCTCTGCTTTATAAATAGTATTGTATAATGTCAGTAATTATTAAATATAGGAACAGTAACAAAATGTATTGCCATGATCTACATTGTTGAAAGGGAGTTTATTGTCCCCAGCACTATTTAATTAATTAATATCAGAATTTTGCAATTCAGATGTCCAAAAAATACTGAAATTCCACCAGACTGACAGACTTTGCCAAATTTTTCCTCATTTTTAAATCATAAGGACATTGTACCAGTTCCTGTATTAAGAAAAACTGTAAACAAACAACCATTACTACTTCCTGTTCACAACTCAACTTCTGCTGACACTGTGTAACCACAGGTATGCCTGCATCAGCATAAGTCCGGCTAAAGTACTAACAGAAACACTATTAAACATTCAGATTTGTATGTCTCGATGAGATAAAAAAAAAAAAAATGAAAATGAGGTAAAGTATATTGATGTTTTGCGCAATCACGAGGCATCAGAAGCTTCAGTGCACATTTGAACAATTATTCTCTGGAGTTCTGAGAGGATGAAACAACATTTTTGCAAATATTCCATTAATTGCTGATGTGATGTGTTGGTCCAAAATGTGTACGAACAAGAGCAAAGAGAAACTAGGCAAGCCTAGTTTTGCTGGACCACCATTAGCCATATAGCCATTGTCACAGAGGTGTTTCTGGTATTTCTAATCAGGAATCGGAAGGTCTGGAGAAGCTTTGTTTGTTGATTTTAAGATTAACAGTTGCTTATTTATTCAATGTGGTTAGAGTAAAACTTGTGAAGTTTAATGTGGCTGTGCACAGCTACATGGAGTTTTATAAACAAAGTAACGGCAAAATATGTCCCCCCACCACAGAGACACACACTCATGTGAAATAAAACAAATTCAGCATTCCTCCTCTCTTTCTGAGATATAATATATGTGTAAATGTTGCAGAGTTTCGAGCCATCTAGTTGAGCTTGTGAACTAACTAAAGCCTAGCTGAGGCTCTGGCCAATACGCATGGTGTCGCACAAAACCCAGCCCCAGAAACACTCAAACGGAGCGTGTTCCTGTATTATTTCCTATTATTCAGCCACGGTTCATTCTAAAAGAACCTACTATTCTTTGGTTCCAGCTGGGAAACAAATGTTTCTGGTTCCAGTTTATGTTGGTGCAAACATGCCCAGTGGTTCCAAATTTAGTTCACAAACTGAAATGTGAAATAGGGCTGAACTAACAACAGACAGTGTAGTGGTGCCACTTTCAGTTCTCTCTGTGAAATATGGATGAACGAACAGTTCCTACTTGCGCATTCCAGTCAGTCAGTCAGTAAGTAAGCGAAAATGCCTCTTCTAGGCCAGCCCGGTAGGCCGTCCGGCAAAAAATTAATTTTAAAGTTTCTTAGAAGTTAGAAGTACACTCACTCATTTTTAGGTTTAGTTACAGATCAGGGATTAAAACAGTGTTTCCATCACAGCCACACGTTACCCGCTTAGCTTTGTCATGACGTTGAGGGTTGATGAGGTGTTGTGGTGTGTGATTCATATCTTAAACGTCTCTTTGAATAACAAAGGGAAAGAGCAAACTTTTGCAACACCTGCTGGCAGAATATTACAGCTTTGAAATGCTGGAGAAATACCCGCTGACAGATTTCACATGATTCATTTCATGATTGAGTTTAGGAATGCTGAGTTATATAAAGGGCAATTCTGGGAAAAGTCCTGAAGGGAGGGTCACTACTGTCAAAAGACTGGTGTTCGGCACTTCTGATGATACATCACAGCCTCTAGCTCCAGCTTTGATCTGGGCTCATAGCCACTTTACCTGTATAAACATCTGTGAAATGAGTATCAGGCTTATGGTTTTATTGCCAAAATGCAAATAAGCGAATGAATCTTTTGCATTTGTATAAAGAAATATTGAAGTTTTTTTTTTCTTTGAAACAAGATCATGCATGGTTATTTTTCGTAGATTAAATACTGCATTAAAAGTACGTCTAGGCGAATAATAGAAAACTCTGTTGCTACCCAAGCATTTTAATAAATTGTAGTTTACATTTTTTTTAACCTGAAAACCTATAACATTCTGTGAAAACATTCAGGAGAAAATTTTGCTTTTATTGCTGCAAGATGCATTTTTTGATTTATTTTTTTTTGTGTGTGTAATGTGGGTGATGAAATTCTAAGGGAAGTGCACTACTCCACTAGATATAGTGTTTGTTTTACATACACTTTTAAAAAATTCGTTCAAAGTGATAAGATTCATTTGTAGGTGACCTAATGTTGATAAAGTTATTAGAGAATTTGCATTTCAAGTCATATTGATGCTGTCACCAAAGGCTGACGTATGGAGTGAGTAAGATGGGCTCAATTTGTTCTGTTTCTAATCAGCAAAGGAATATGTAAAATCTCAGCCATTATGTATACAGAATCAGTATGTGGAGAATAAGTGTAAAATATTGTAAATATAATTGTATAATTTGTATATTCAGGTATTTCCTTGTTGCTGGTACAGCTTTAATATCTTGTATAGTGCTTTTCAAACTCTAGAACATGTACCACATTAGTACGTGTTCTCCCTCCTTTTGTCTAGGAGAAAGAGAAGGAAAAAATGTAACAGAATGTGATCCCAAGTGCAAAAATCCATGTAAAGTAAGCCCACCGTATTAGCTGCTTATCACACATGATCAAAGGCTAGAAACAGACGTTTACAATTTGACCTTTATTACAAAAGAGCAACATAGAAATTGACCTCACTTGTTTTTATTTCTTTCAAAATGCTTAATAAACTTTGAGGTTTTGGTTTGATACTGGGTCTATAAAAGTTTGAGAACCACTGATCTAGTATTTTATAACTTGTTTGTTTAAAACATTTTGCTCCAGTCACATTATTCCAGAGGCATTTTGCCATTCTGTATTCAGTGTTGCACCTAAAGATGGAGGATTTTGATGAGCTGAATGGCTGAGCTGTTGTTTTTTTTCCCTAAAGATCAATGTTAAAAGCACATAGTTATCCGGAGCTGCTCTAGCATGTTAAAAATTTTGACAGACAATTCAGGCCTCCCATATACTGCCATTGTTTCTCTGTGGAGATTGCAGTGTTTAGCAATAGCTAGTTATTAATGTGTAAACAGACAATGGCAGATCTTCTTTAGAGTTACTAAAAAGACTGTTTCTCGCCACCATGAACTCTTGAGATAGACCCGTTGCCATGTGACATCACATGCCTACATGTGTAGCACTGATGAACTCATAACCCAGAAAGCACCCATTTGAAATTACATTTTAATTGGATTTGAAAAAGCAGCACAGAAAATTTAGGCCCCATTAAAGCATTGAAAATTTCTAATGCAACTTAATGGTGACTCAATTTTGTGAATAAAATATGCATAGACTATGTGTACCTCCCACTAGTGGATGATGATAGTATGTATAATGATGGTGCTGCATATTAGTTTTTCAGCATGAATATGAGGTAGGTAGATTTAGTTTTTTGAATAACACCAGGTAGTGTGTAATGTGTGTTCTTTTTTTCTGTGAATACAATTATACGAAAATAATCCAAACTTTGTGTTTTTTAATTTTAGAGTGTGTAACTGTACACATTTGTTCTGCTGGTGTTGTTGGAACAATTGTTGATGCTTAAAATTCTGTACAGAGCCTGATCTGGAGGTTGGAGTAACAGGTTGATGTGATACAGTAAGCTTCTCAGTTAGACTCCGTGTCAGATGACTGGTGCAGGACATGGCACTCTGTTCTCTAAGAATGTAATCCCATTGCATCACAACAAGATTCTTACCGCTTCAGTTATTGCACAGGGTTCATATAGGCCTCCTTTCCTATATAACTTTTTTTTTTTTTTTTACTACCTGATAGAAATTAAAAGCTATGTCACAATTAATGAACACTAGATGTGTTAGGGGTTTTTCCCAATTTATTTATTCATTCATTCATTTAACATATGCTTCCTTCTGGACAACATTTTTCCTGGGACACCCCTACATTTTTCATTCATTAAAAAGGCATGGCTGTAATGCATGCACTTTATGTAGCGTTCATACATGTAGATAAATGCAATGATGTTAAATTAGCACACACACACACACACACACACACACACATATATATATATATATATATATATATATATATATATATATATAATGTGTGTGTGTATATATATATATATATATATACATATATATATATATATAATGTATATTCAGTTTACCCAGGCATATGGTGTTGTTTGTGAACTAAATTATATTTCTTCTGTCTTTGTCTTTCCCTCTTAGCTCTGATATGAGTGGTGCCAGTAATACTCTGGCAAGGGAGTTCCTGACAGATGTACACCAGCTTTGTAGTGCTGTGGCTCAGCAAGCAGAGGTCCAAAGGGAGGAAGACGAGGAAGAAAGCCACATGGTCGCTCTTGGAGAATACCTGGTCAGAGGACGTGGCTTTCTGCTATTAAGCACCCTGGATTCAGTCATTGATCAGGTCAGTCAAATTAATGGTTTTTGTTGGTTTCAGCATCTTTTGAGATGTCCAATTTAATATGGGATGTATACATTTTTAGTCAGTAAACTTTTTTTTCTTATTTACAATATATTTTCTTAAAAAAAAAATAAAGCAGATCCTTGGATCACCACCTTAACGTGGTGGAGGGGTTTGCGTGCCTGCGTGAGCCTAGGAGCTATGTTGTCGGGGGCAATAGCCCCTTGTAGGGTCTCCCAAGGCAAATTGGTCCTAGGTGATGGGCCAGACAAAGAGTGATCCATAAAGACACGGATGAAAAAGACAAGAACATGGACACAGCCTTCCTTGCCCGGAGCAGGGTTACCGGGGCCTCACCCTGGAGCCTCACCCTGCAGCTGTCAAGCTGAAGAAAGAGTCCTATCGAGCCTGGTTGGCTCAGGGGATTCCGGAGGCAGCCGACAGGTACCGAGGAGCCAAGCGGCTTGCGGCCTCGGCAGTCGCTGAGGCAAAAACTCGGGTGTGGGAGGAGCTCGGTGAGAACATGGAAAACAACTTTCGTTCGGCTCCGAGAAGTTTCTGGCAAACCGTCAGGCGACTCAGGAGGGGAAAGCAGTTTTCCACCAACACTGTATATGGTGGGGGTGGGGAACTGTTGACCTCGACTGGGGACGTCACCAGACGGTGGAAGGAATACTTCGAGGATCTTCTCAATCCCACCAGCACGTCTTCCGCAGAGGAAGCAGAGCTTGGGGACCCCGGGGGGGGGGGCTCGTCTATCACTGGGGCTGAAGTGGCCAAGGTGGTAGGGAAACTCCTTGGCGGTAGGGCCCCGGGGGTGGATGAGGTTCACCCCGGGTTCCTCAAGGCTCTGGATGTTGTGGGGCTGTCCTGGTTGACACGTCTTTGCAACATCGCGTGGACATCGGGGGCAGTGCCTCTGGACTGGCAGACTGGGGTGGTGGTTCCCCTTTTTAAAAAGGGGCATCGGAGGGTGTGTTCCAACTATAGGGGGATCACACTCCTCAGCCTCCCCGGTAAGGTCTATGCAGGGGTACTGGAGAAGAGAGTCCGACTGATAGTTGAACCTCGGATCCAGGAGGAACAATGCGGATTCCGCCCCGGTCGTGGAACACAGGACCAGCTCTTTACCCTCGCTAGGATCCTGGAGGGTGCATGGGAGTTTGCTCAACCAGTCTACATGTGTTTTGTGGATCTGGAGAAGGCATTCGACCGTGTCCCTCGGGGTATTCTGTGGGGGGTGCTCAGGGAGTATGGGGTACTGGGCTCTTTGTTACGAGCTATCCAGTCCCTGTACAAACAGAGCAGGAGTCTGGTTCGTATGGCTGGCAGTAAGTCCGACTGGTTTCCAGTTGGAGTTGGACTCCGTCAGGGCTGCCCATTGTCACCGGTTCTGTTCACAGTTTTTATGGACAGAATTTCTCGGCGTAGCCAAGTGGCGAGGGTGACCGGTTTGGTGGTCTCAGGATTCCATGTCTGCTTTTTGCAGATGATGTGGTCTTGTTGGCTTCATCGAGCCGGGACCTCCAGCTCTTGCTGGACCAGTTTGCAGCCGAGTGTGAAGCGGTAGGGATGAGGATCAGCACCTCCAAATCCGAGTCCATGGTACTCAGCCGGAAAAGGGTGGAGTGCTTTCTCCAGGTTGGAAGTGAGATCCTGCCTCAAGTGGAGGAGTTTAAATACCTCGGGGTCTTGTTCACGAGTGAGGGAAAGATGGAGCGTGAGATTGACAGGCGGATCGGTGCAGCGTCAGCAGTAATGCGGGCTCTGTACCGGTCTGTTGTGGTGAAGAGAGAGCTGAGCAAAAAAGCAAAGCTCTCGATTTACCGTTCAATCTACGTCCCAACCCTCACCTATGGTCACGAGCTTTGGGTAGTGACCGAAAGAATGAGATCGCGGGTACAAGCGGCTGAAATGAGTTTTCTCCGCAGGATGTCTGGACTCTCCCTTAGAGACAGGGTTAGGAGCTCGGACATCCGGGAGAGACTCGGAGTGGAGCCGCTGCTCCTCCACGTCAAGAGGAGCCAGCTGAGGTGGTTCGGGCATCTGGTTCGGATGCCTCCTGGACGCCTTCCTGGAGAGGTGTTCCGGGCATGTCCAACGGGGCGGAGGCCCCGGGGAAGACCAGGAACACGCTGGAAAGACTATATGTCTCGACTGGCCTGGGAACGCCTCGGTATACCCCCGGAGGAGCTAGAGTCGGTGGCTGGGTAGAGGGAGGTCTGGGTTTCTTTGCTCCGACTGCTTCCCCCATGACCCGGACCCGGATAAGTGGTGGATAATGGATGGATTGATGAATGAACATTGTAAAAATGTAGCGATTTATATGCTATATTATTAATACTGCTATAAAAATCATCAGTGGATAATTTACATGTCTAAATCCAATTAAACATGCTTTAACTAAACTAAACTTAGACTGATAAAGACAGTCTGTTTACTTCGGGACTTTGTTTTACTTGATCATAGTTTTGTTACATTCGTAATTCATATTCTTAGTTTAACTGAAATTTAACTCCTGGTGTTTATGTAAGTATGCAGGAAATATTGCAGCCAATGCAACTTCAGTATACAAAATTTGTGTGGGTTCCCCCGCCCGTGTGTGTTTTGGAGAGTGCTACTGAGAAATAATCAGTAAATATTTTACATGTTCAAATCCAATGAAGCATAATTTAACTGATGTACGTTTAGATTGATAAAGGCTTTGGTTAAGCTTTGATCATATGAACTTGATCATAGTCTAGTTAGTATCTTAGCATAATCTTACTTTGACTGATATTAAACTTCTGTGTTCATGTAAATGGAATTATTGATTAGCTGTGTGGATTGTCCACCACAATACAGCCTGATTGTCTGGCCTACCTCCTAGGTACAGAAGTTTGCATAAGTAGTAAATATATGTTATAAATATGTGTCATATGTGTAAAAGGCAGCAACTGCCTTTTGAAGACATTGTGGTCCTGTCTACTTTTCAGAAAATCAAATCTAAACCCCATTTCAATCCATTTTTAATTAAGTACAAATTTTTACACGCTTAATAGTATAGTCTGATGATATGCTACCCATTACCGCATAGTATCTCCATCTAATAAAGAAGTCCAATTTATATGGCTGCAACAACGTGCCATACACTGTAACACAAGTAATAAAGGTACAAGGAGAATGGACAAAGTGAATTGTGACCAAGAAATTCCTCATTAAAGTGAGATGCTGTCTGTGAGGCTGGAGATGTGACACGTACACATAACATTTAATCTTTTAGTTAGTCAAATTTATCAGTGATAAACCATATAAGCAATTTTTTTGTCCACTATCATTGCTGTTATTTTTTTTCCCTATTTATGCCTTACTCTTTAAACATTTTCACATATGTCATTCTCATATCAACCAAGGAGCATTTTCTGGTGAAGTTCAGTGAGTACCTCACCTCAGTCTGGCTCCCAACTAAAATTATATTCATATTTCAGAGAAGCCTGTGTTATGTATTAAACAGCTATTGCTGATAGCTTGCTAGTTGCGAAAGTTGGTTACAAAAAAATATAGCTGAACATACTTAAAGTGGGATAAATTTAATTGGGGGGGCTCTCCTTTCAGCTACGCAATAAACCAATCAAACCAATTACAACAAAATAGTTTACTGAGCACATTTTTGGTATTAATTTCCATTTTATGTTAGTTTATCGCTTTTGTGGAATGTGTTAACTGAATGCTTAAAGAATGGCTGAGCTTCAGCTCCATTACAGATTAGTTGAAGTTGAACATTTAAATTAGTAACAATTTAAAGTAAAATTGTGTTTCATATAAGTTTCAAAGTTTCCTGTGCTTAGTATTAGATATTGTACTATTTTCTTAGCAAGAGTTAGCAAAACTTTTGTTCATTCACATCTATGAGCTATGTTTTACTCTTAGTCTGAAAGCACATTGATAAAACACACAGTAGTAGAAAAGAGAGAATAAAAACATAGTAAAAAAAACGTGTGGTAAGATCTTTGTGAAAAGTCCAGGATCTAAAGATAATCACAGTCCTTTAGATGCCTGATATGGGATATCATAATACAGTATGTTATCTCTGCAGTTTTCAGAGTTTTTTTGTGTGATTTTAGCATGAGGATGTTTTGCCATTGCAGAATAAAGCGGATGCGTGAAAACCAAGACATTTTTATTAATGTAATTAAAAATGTTATTTTAATATTTTGTCAACTAGACCAGAAAATGCGCTTTTTTCCTCAGAGCCTTCTAGCTCCTTTGAGTGTTTTGATCTTTTTGTATGTGCAGAAACTGTGCCAAGGAGTCACTTCATATTGCTCATAGGCAGTGTTATGTTGCATTTGATCTTAATTATTTAGAATATGCTTGCTTACGTTTATTTTAATGAACTGTCTGTATAGTCTTGAATTATTCAATCTACTGGCAAATTAGAAACTTATCTAGTAATGACTTTTAGTCAAAATATGTTTTTAAATCAGCACCCTTATTTCTTTTACTTTTTGTAATAGTATTTTAAAGGCAATGTTAATGAAAGTAGTAAAAAAAAAAAAAAAGACTTAAACAGTTAAATGTTTTTATGAAGCCCTGGTGTCAGTAAATGGCTAAAAAAAAAGACGACGCGAAGAGGACTTAAAATGTTGAAAATCAAGACCGAAATGAGGATATTGCTCTATTCTTTCTTCACTGGTGGGTATTATTGAATTATTTTGCTGTTTCTGATTATTTAATGGGTTTTATAAATCACATTTAGGAGACGACAAAAATGACTATTAAACTAAACTCGAGTTACAAATGAATTTCTTTGGTAGTTAAAACAGTGAGTAAAACATACAGACAAGTTAAAATCAGGTCCTTACAAAAAGAGTCATTTTTCCTCAAACAAACCATTCCACCTTAAAAGATGTGGAGCTTCTGAATGTAAACAAACAAGAGAGAGGGAGAAAGAGAGAACTGCAATTCCCTAGAATTGTAGAAGTTCCCTGAGAGAGGATGCTAAAACTGCTTTAACACTGTTCTGAACATTGTTTCCTCAGCGATAATAAAAAGCTATTCTATTCTAGCTATTCTATTAATAGTATGTTTGGATGACAATTGTCCTCATAGTGCAAGTCTCAATGGGAGGATTGCTTAAGGAAGGGCATCCATTGTAAAACTTATGCCATAACTAATAGGTGTAACAAGTTGGCAACCCGAGAGCAGGGAGCAGCATGAAAATGAAAAAACAAAGATTGATTTTTCTCTTGGTCTTCCCTGAGTGTATTAACCCCCTGGAGTCTGAGGCCTTTCAGCCATGTCTGAGGTAATCTGACAATCCTAGACATTTTAACAAATTTCACCTAACCAAACATTTGTTCCCAAAAAGCTACACATGCTAATATTCAGCACAAATCCAGCAACAACAATGTGAAAGAAGTATGTATGTCATTCATCTGTGCTTTTTGTTTGTTTGTTTATATAAATTAAGTCTAAGCATGGACTTCCCAAAAACCCTGATATATAGTGAAAAAACACATATTAAACATTTACGACATTTTCTTTAGAGATCTGAACCTTGTAGATATTGGTGTTGGCTACACACTGTTTACAGCTTTCTGATATTTTTATTTAGCTTTTCTTCTAATTTGCTATGAATCTGATGTGACTGTTTTTCTGAATACCTCTGGCTCAACCATTGACTATTCATGAGATAGGTGTGAAAGATGGACACGAAAACCCCTCCCCACTGTCAAATATAATGGCCCATTTGCCCCCACTCCACCCCATCAGTGAGACCAAATGTACAATTTGGTTGTAAATGGTCATATTTTAGTTTTAGCAAAGACACAGATCAAATCAAATTTATTTGTAAAGCGCTTTTTACAACTGATGTTGTCACAAAGCAGCGTCATAGAATTCCGGTAAGACAGAGTTTTGACATTAAATGTAAAGACGTAAAAATCCCCAGGTGAGCATGCCAAGGGCGACAGTGACAAGGAAAAACTCCCTCAGCTGAGGAAGAAAGCTTGGGAGGAACCAAGGCTCACAAGGGGTGACCTATCCTCCTCTGGTCAATCTACTGGTAAGAATAGTTAGGAGTCTGAAAACTTCAGTGTAAGGGCAGGTCCAAGGCACTTGGTGGTGGCTGGAGCTTGGGCAGCTGGTCTGAAGTGTGGAGCAGGTGGGCAGTTGTTTACTCTGAAAAATGTAAAGGGATGGATAATTAGTTTTAATCTGTTTGGTGTTTGTATAGCAGGAAATGTGAACATTTCTAGAGTGTGGCTAATGACTCCAGCAGATCTGACTATGACAGCTTTAATCAAAAGGAGAGAACCAGAAGGGCACACAGATGCGGGAGTATCCTGAAACACTGGCATCCCTACACTCCACTGTCAACAAACCTGAGTGATCGTGTGAAGCGGAGGGACAACAGCACCAGCGTCTCAGTTTACTATAATTCTGTGTGTCCATAGACCCCCTGGATCTGCTGCCTTTATCTATGGGGGAGCATTAACTACCAAAAGCTAAACTAAACAAATGAGTTTTTAGCCTAGATTTGAAGATTGCGACTGTGTCTGAGTCCCGAACATTTTCTGGAAGATTATTTGCTAGATGACAGTTTACTTGGGATCATGTGGAACTGGTACAGCACCCCCCCTGTATTTACTTTTAATTCACACTTGCTGGTTCACTTTCTCTTCTCCTTGTGAAGAATGTTCTCCTCAAATTTCAGGGAGGAGCAAATATTTAGGGCCGCACTTTCTCTTGTACATCACATAACACTTTTTAAACACACTTCTCAAATTAGCCAGATAGAAAGTGTTACATGCCTTTTTCTCATTTACTGTTCTCATTTCTTACTTCATGATTAACCTTAAGAGAGAATTTTTCTGTTGTTTGTTTGTTTTTTCAACCCATAGGAGCTGACGTGCCGGGAAGAGCTGCTCACTCTTTTGTTGTCACTGCTGCCACTAGTTTGGAAGATTCCTGTTCAGGAAGAAAGAGCCCCAGGTTAGTGTCAATTCATTAAATAATGTAAATGCAAAAATAGACTTTGTGTATTCTATTATCTCTAGATTGTGTTTTCCTTTTACTTTAAATATATTTTTCTTTTATAATTCAATTAAAATTAGAAACAACAGAGAGCATTTGTAGTTTTTGTATTTTTTTATATGAGGCATTTGTATTTTTCTATACGAATATCAGATAATGACTCATCAACTGAACATGCCCTGCAAATGCCCTAACTACAAATATGAGTTTGTAGCCTTTCTGAACTGTCACATCTGACATATGAGATAGGAGCCCTCTCTTGTGATTTGGGGGCCCCAGATGAATTGATTAAAAACAAAGAAGCACACTGCTGAGCATTTTTAATTTGTATAACACTGGAGTGTCAAGGAGAGGATTTTAGTTGCAGAAAAAAGTTGAAATACACTGAGGATGTAATATCAATTCATTAAACAAAATTGTAAATTTTCTTTTCTGTGAATTTAGGTTGTGATAATATCTAATAACATTCTAATAGTTTAATCCACATGGAAATCATTGCCTACATGTTTAAATTGCATCTGAAAGCAGTATTCATCATGAGTAGTTTATTAAACATCACATCTAGAAAATGTACATTGTTTATCTAGAAAATTGGTTAAGAATAATATTATTCTTTTGAGCTATGTTATTTAGAGATGTCATGCTATTCTTCCCTAACATGGGCCTCTTACATAGTTCCCATATTTGTACAGCACCCCCCCCCTCACCAGATTAAAAAAGATTAGTGATATCTAATCCTAAAAACTTAATTCAAAACACTTCTACAGGTGAAGGGTGAATAGTTTTATATAGACTATGCAGGTGAAATTTTTAAAAGAGGAACATTTTTAGTTATACCCAACATTTTTACTGTTGTTTAACAAGTTTTAAATATAATTAATAATGTAAAATTTCTTATGTCATTCTGTCACACTACATGTTCCAGACTCATGACTGAGATAAAAGACATGCTGCTTCTCTATGTAAATGGAGTCCAGGAGCTTAATTCAAAGATTAAAATTGCATTCAAATTGCTGTTGTCTTGGTCAGAGAAATCACTATAATTTTTTTCCCCAAATTCAGCCTTTCACAGAGACTTACATGTAGACATTGTATTAAAAATACATATATAACCCTGTGTTGTAGATTATGAATGTAGAAATAAAAACAAATTTTCTTCCTTCTATTTTTTTTTTCTTTCTCTTCTTCTCCCCCCTCCTCCCCTCATTTTTATAGATTTCACTCTGCCTTCACTCGTGGACGTGTATCGAAACAGAGAGGACAAAGCTGGTATCCTGAAGGTTGGAAAAGAAAAAACTTTTTCTGATGCCAAGAACTTTGGGAAGCACTTGTCCAGCGGTCGGAAATCAAGGCGCACATGCAGGACTGCTCAGAGATATTCAGTGAGGGATGCATGCAAATCCCATCTTTCCACATCAGATTCTGAAGCCAATTCGGATGAAAAAGCTGCAAGTACAGGGACCAAATATCGCAGGTTGCATAGTTCATTTAGATTTAGTTACCAGCATCACCAATCTTTCATTCCACAGCCTCCGCCATCACAGTATCCTAGTGAAGATGCTATGAGTGGTTTAGAAAGATCCCAGCCTCATTTGAGGCTCTTTGGATCCCTGTCACATGATAATGAAATGCTAACTGATCCCACAGCTCTTTCCATTTTGAACCGTATAGAAAATTCACCTTTTGACCTCTGTCATGTTTTACTCTCCCTTTTGGAAAAAGTATGCAAGTTTGACATGACCATTAATCACAACCCAGGCCTGGCAGCTAGTGTTGTTCCCACACTCACTGAAATCCTTACAGAGTTTGGCGAATGCTGTGGACCAGGACACAGAAGTGGTGAGGGAGGAGTTGATGAACTGGCTGGAGGCTGGACAGAAGAGCCAATTGCCCTCGTTCAGAGAATGCTTTTGCGTACTATTTTGCACTTGCTGTCTGTAGAAGTGGATCAAGGTGAGGCACTACCAGATAATCTACAGAGAAACCTAACAGACTTACTCCGAGCCACCTTGAAGATCCGCACCTGCCTAGAGAGACAAGCCGACCCCTTTGCTCCCAGACCCAAAAAGACTCTTCAGGACGTGCAAGAGGACTTCAACTTCTCTAAGTACTATCACAGAGCTCTGCTTCTTCCAGAACTCATTGAAGGAGTCCTTCAGCTTTTACTTGGTTGCTTGCAAGCCTCTGCCCCAAATCCTTTCTTCTTTAGTCAAGCTCTTGAACTGGTTCATGAGTTTGTACAGCACCGTGGCCTTGAGCTATTTGAAACAACTTGTTTCCATCTGGAAGCCCTAGGTTGTGCTCAGGACTCTAAGGTGGGTGGTGAATCCTCAGAACATTTGCGCGGCTTAATTGCTACTGTACTTAAGATAATCAGTGCAGTGAAAAAAGTGAAGTGTGAGCAGTTACACCAGTCTGTGTGTACACGTCGTCGCCACAGACGCTGTGAGTACTCACGTTTTTTGCACCATCATCGTGACCTCTTAGGACTCCCTGTCTCTGCTTTCAGGCAAGGGACTCAACGCAGTCCTTTTGAAGAGGAAACGGAGGGTAGTGAAGGTTGCTACCCTGAGCGTTGTTGTTGTCTTGCTGCCTGTGCACATCAGTGTCTGCGTCTTCTCCAACGCCTGTCTCCTTCAGGACCTGCAGTGTTGCAGTTGCTGGCTGGTGTGCAAGCAGTCGGTATTTGTTGTTGCATGGACCCACATTCAGTTGTAGGTCCTCTTCTTCAAGCATTTCAAGCACCAGGACTGCGCAACTATCAGTCCCTAATACTGAATGTGCTTAGCAGACTTGTACTAGAGCAGCTTGGAGGAGGAAGACCCTCAGAGAAGGCCAAACTTGCCTCATGCAACATCTGCACCTTGGATGACAGCAGCCTGATACCTGGCTTGGAAGAGACTTTACATGGCCATGGGACAGGAAAAGAGATGACGACCTCCACCTCTCCCTATTCTTCCTGCTACTCACAAGGTGTCCTACCAAGCACAGGACTTGAAGACATGCTCTGGAAGTGGGATGCTTTAAAAGCTTACCAGGAAATAGTGTTTGGTGAGAACTGGCAGTTGAGTCAACAGATCGCCAGTCATGTGTGCCAGTTGACCTTGCGGGGAAATTCAGTGGTACAGTGGCAATTGTACAGTCACATTTTTAATCCTGTACTTCGGAGGGGTGTAGAACTAGCCCACCATGCCCAGCAGCTTGGTGTGTCCAGTGCATGCACACAGGTCTGCAGCTATCATACCCAATGCTTCCCTGTGGAGGTGCTGCTTGTTTATCTTCAAACACTACCTGCCTTACTCAGATCAAGGTAAGAGCTCACTTCTCTTTTATTGCATGTCTAAAGCCATATTCCTGTGTGATAATACATATGATAGTGTAGTTATATGCAGAAAAAGTATACAGATTGAGAAAGTCTGATCTCCAAAACACCAGATTTGGAGCCTCTGCGCTGATAATATTCATAACAATGTCTAAATGAATTTTCTCTGAATGTGGGTTTATAGCCAGATAATCTTTGTGTGCTGGAGTCAGAATATACATGTTCTCACACATGAGATCCAGACCTGTCTGATATTTTAGCCAAGTTTTCAGCCGCAGCAACTCAGGGAGTGTGCCATGAAGCAGTCCTGCACCAGTCAGCCATAAGAATAAAGCCACCTTCTTATTTCTTCACTTATTTGTGCATTTTTAGTGCCATTTACATTTAGTGCCACTTGGGTGCATATTTGTAGTTCTACAATTATAGACAACTGCTTGGCATAAGTTCAACCTTGTAACTGTATAATTGCAGATTGTAGCCCATCTGTTCCTCTGCAAACTTTGTTAACCCTCTTTCACCTTGTTTTTTGGTGATCAAGACCAACATTGAACTACTGCAAAACAGGCTTACCCTGATGTTGTTGTTGTGTGTTAGTGTGTGTTGCCTTGGTAGGAATGGATGATACATAGAGGTGCTGCTGGTTTTTTTAACACTGTGACCACTCACTGCCCTTCTATTAGACACACCCACCTTGTTGATACACCTTGTAATTATACAATCAGAGACAGTGACTCCTCTGCTGCTGCACACTTTGTGTCAGTCATCTTTTAGCCTCTTAGCAGTGGCCACAGGAGAGCCATGTTGGCACTGAAGAACAAATTGGGGGCTGACAAAATATGCAGAGCAGAAGATGGACTACAATATGCAATTATAGAGTTACAAGGTTAAACTTATGCCAAGTGATGCTGATAAAATGGATGAGTGTAGAAAAAAGGACATGACTAATTGTAGTTAATCGTTTATAATATTTCTCATAGTCTCAGAGTTTATACTGGGCTTTAACTAGATTGTAGTGCATATTTTTCCTAAGACATAGCAATATTAATGAAGCTTATTAGCATATTAAGAATTAGAATTTGATTAATATTCCTTTTTAAACAAAGTAGCAGTTGGTTAAATGTGGTATATTTAAAACAAATAAGTTTTGTCCACCAATAAAATTGTTTAAAATGATTTTTATTTGTAGTGTGTGTGCTGCCTGTAAAAATGCTAATTAACAAATTTTATACAAATAAAATCATCATCCAGTTCAGGGTTGCAGTGTGTCAGGGGCCTACAGCGACCCTACCTGTTGTACCACAGTGCTGCCATAGATTTAATACAGCTAAATGTAACAAGAATTAATACTCTGCTAAAAAAAAAAAAAAAATTAATTAATCATAGTTGATAGTAATCAGTTATGGGTATGTGTATTTCAATTAATCCTAAAAAAAAATATTTATTTAGTTCATTTTAGGTGCAGCTACACTTTCACACAGGACAAGTAGGTTTTGGACTAACAAGTTTTTTCCTTTACAATAATAATTTTTTTAAAGGTCTGTACTATGTGCAGCTAATGATTTCAACACTGATTATGAGTTAATTTAGGAACAATACACCGATAGTTTTGCAGTCATAAAGTCAGATTTCATAATCATCTGAGCTTGTAAATATGTACATTTGTGATCAGTTTAGGCTAATTATTCAGTTGTATTTTTATCTGCTGTTTAATATTAGTATTTGTCAGTACGTAAGTTACTGAAATGACATTTCCTTTCTTATTTATGGGAGGACAAATGTGATCTTTCAGTAATGAGAAATGTTTTGAAATGTAGATTATAGAGTTATTAGGAACAAACTGTGCTCAAAAGAAGCAGCAATGATGTGCTAGCTACCATTTTAGGAAGACAGCAAGCCTGTTGTTTTTCCATGAACTAGATTACTTCTGATCCAATAACATTATGGGCAAGTATAGCTTTCTGCATTTGCATTTTGTTTTGTGACTCTGTTTGTGTTGTCTGTCTGATTCTGGTTAGTTCTTATTGGTTTCCATCTTTTCTACCCCAGCACAGTGGTGCAAGACCTGTTCCTAAGCTGTAACGGGCTGAATCAAATCACTGAGTTGATCTATCTGGACTACACTCGAACTTGGGCACTGAAAGTGTTTGAAACCCTGATCTTAAGCAGCTGGGACCAGCAGATTAACAGAAATCTTCAAGAGCTGGGGAAAGCTGAAGACCAAGAGAAATTGGCTGTTCTAGGGCTTGTAGAAGGGCCTCATGGGACAGGAGATGGTCCACAGAGCTTCAGCAAGTTCTATGAGGGCCTGAAAAGGGCATGTCCACATTGGCGAGGAAAAAGTTTTGGTGAAACAGGGCGTACCTATGGAGAGGCACATTTGAACACTATTAACCTTTTCTTGTGTGTTGCATTCCTGTGTGTTAGCAAGGAACCCGACTCTGACAGGGACTCTGCAAATGACTCAGAGGATACTTCAGGCTATGACAGTACAGCCAATGAACCTCTGGGTGGACGTTTACCCTCCCTGTCTCCAGACAGCGTGGTACTCCCCTCCAAAGAGCAGGTGAGGCGAGTAGCAGATGTTTGGTCGTTGTGCCGCTGGATTTACCTGGCCAGTCCGGTGTTCCAGAGACAGTTCTTCATGTTTGGGGGCCTAGACATCTGCTGTCGTCTTATGACTATGGTCATACAGAAACTTACTTCCAAAACTAAAGACTGCAAATTAAAAAAAATGAAAGAGGGCAAGAACAAAGAAAGCCCATCTCAGTTGGGCTCTCCATTGGTAACCTCTGTCCACACAGAGGCAGTGGCAACAACAAATGTGTCACATGAGAACCTCCAGACAGACCTTTGTGATTCCTTTTGTAGTCAGGTTGAGGTCAAGAACAAGGACACTGAATACAAGCTGGAAGAAGAGTGGCCTTTGCAGAGCATTCGATTGCTGGAAGCCCTTCTGGCTATCTGTCTCCACACTGCCAAATCTTCTCTGCAGAAACTTGAACCTGATCTTTCCTTCCAGGTAACTCATACAGTATTTAATCATAAAATATTAAGTAACAGACCTAAAACAAGTTCCCTTATATTCACAGTGTTTAGGCTGAGTACTGACTTTTATCTAAATGAATCATTAATGCAGTTCTTAATGTAAAAATGCCCTCCATATTTTATTTATATCTTTTTCTATTTTTCTTTTTGTTTAACTATTGTTTCTTATCACTATATATTTTTTTTCTCTACCCCCTCCTATTTTCTCTAAAGCTTCAGTCAGTGGAGGACACTTTGTGTGAGGTGAAAGATCAGCTCTCTCAATCTGGTCTGATAAATTCTGAATTGGCTGTTCCACTTTTTGACTCGCTCATGTGTGTAGCGCTGGCAGAAGTGCGTGGTACTCCAGTTGCTTTTGAGGAGAAACCAGAAAAGGTTAGTTTCATATTTTCACCTTACAATTATGAGATTCCAGTCTATAGGAACTCCATAGCGCAGCAATAGAAACCACATTTAAAAATAAAATAATTTGCAGTGACATTTAGATATATTTTACTGAACTCGCGTAGCATCAAAGCTAGCCAGAGGGTTGTGTGTGTGTTTTCAACATCCATGTATTTGAAAAGTAGACACTTTTTTAAGGTTTCTAGGAGTATGTTTATTATTTTTCTACTACAAAAGCTCACTGAGTTGCGTTAGTGTTTCACTGACTCCAGAGGTTTAAGGGATTTGTAACCAAGTCTTGTGCAGAGTGGCATTAGGGACTGAAAACTTAGGGTAGCTGTGAAAGAGGTATCAGGAGTAGCTGAATGGTCTAGTCAGTTGTTATAGAAAAGGAGAGCACATACTAGTTGGGGGAAAAACAGTGTAAATGAGAAATGGTTGAGGTGTGTTTTTAGTTATGTGGAAGATGGGGTAGATGAGTGGGGTGCAGCACTGTGTTACTGTGTTTGCTGGTGATGCTTCATGTAAATTCCACATGGAACTGCTGGCACGGAGCACACATTAACAGTGCCAGTAGGACTTGGTACAGTCTTAATCACCAGGGTAGAGGGCTATAAAATTAGCTTGGAGGGGCATGACGCCAGACTTCACCTTTGAGCCTTCCTGAGGTGTCATTGGGTCAATTCAGTGAAATCCTAATGAGGAGATGTGCCTATCTGATGGTCCCTGTGAAGAGCTAGTGCTTCAGTGGGTGCATTGGGTACTCTTGGGCTGGGCCCAATAAGTAACCTTGGGTGTTAGGGGTAACTGGTTGCTGATTGGATCATAAATGGCCACAGCAATCCTAGTGATTAGGTGTAGGATTAAAATGTTCAACGATCAGTAATAACAGTGATGTTGTGGTTGCAGGTGGGAAGACGGATGGGCCCAATGTGAAGCTCTCATGGATTAGTATAGGATATTTTATCTTGTGAATTATTAAGATGGCAATGGAGGTAGTAATCAGGGCCTCTGAGTGGCTCATAGGTGGGGAGAGGTGACTTTATCCCCCTCCCTCAGTTAGGGCTCATGACGAGCCTGATGACTACCATTCCTTTCACACGGTGGTTGCTGGGGAAGATAATGATAATCTAAGGTAGGCTGGTCTGAAAGTTAAACCAAGCAAGCCTAGATGTCTGTGGATTTTTTTTTTTTGATGGAAGGCGAAATGATCTCTACAGTACTGGAGAGACCAGTGAAGAGTTTACGTAAATGGTACTGTGCAGTGCTAAATGATACCAAGTAAGTTGTAGGGTTAAAAGCTGAATTGATGAAGGCTATTAATAGCATTGATAGACCATGTTTGCAATGGAATTGTGGTGTTTGCTGTTTGGCTTACTGCCTCATATTAGATGGCCATTGACAGTGTATGATGTTTCAATCACAGAAAAAGAGAGGATGGAAAGGGTTATGAACAAGGCCATAAGGAATTGGCTAAGGGTGTTTAAGTAGCGTGGCATGGTATGGGAGAGGGGTGCTGGAGTTACCACTCACAAATGTAGTTGAGGAATTTAAATGTGCAAAGGTGAGATGATTTGGTCAGAATTGAAAGATGCAGTGGTAAAAGCAGCAGCACCAATCACAAACACAGAAAGGAAGTGGATCTGAGAGTGGAGGTGCAGGTAACCAGGAGCTCATTAGAACTAAGTAATGTGATTGTCCAAGTGCAGTGCGGAAGAGCAGGCCTTAGGTCAGGTGATTCATGGATAGCTTTTAGTAAGGCCTAGTGATTTTTTTTTTGATGGCCGATGCCGATTTTTAGACAGCAGTAATGGCTGATATGTAAAGCCAATATTCCCATTCCTCAGGCAGTGAATAAACTAGAGACATTATCATGATTTATTTTTACAGAAAACGCTTCAAATTTGTAAAAGAAGCCATTTAGAGGTCCTGAAATGTATATGAAGTTGTCAAAAGCTTATGAAAACCACAAAAAATGTAGGCATTTGTCTCATTTAAAAAAAAAAAAAAAAGAGTCCCATTATTTTATTTTATTTTTTTTTTAAATTGTCTCTCCAGGGGTCTACTATTCATCAGGTAAAATTTGGAATTGATACCTCCTACTGATTTGAAGTTATTCAGGCTGGAGCAGACAGTGGACAGATGGCCTCTCCAAGTGTCTCTTTAGACCCCAAGCTCTCCATAAGGAAAATAATTACTTTTGCTGCAAAAATAGTGTATATATCTTGTCTAGACCTAATGTCAACATCTTGGTGTTTTTCTTTAATTTCTGTGAGAAACTCGTCTCTTGTCCCTTACCAAGTGGCCATTTACCCTCACCAAACAGTAAAATCCCCTTATTTATGGTGTGTTTTATTCTGATGTACTGAGTTTATTTCTGATGTTCACACTTGTTTCTCACTGAGTACAGTGTTCCTTTAAATGACTGATGTGTTAAAAGGCGAGAGCTGCACTCTGATTGACTGTAGAGCAAAACAACCTCCCCCACACCCCTGCTGCATTTAAATGTCCTCAGTGGGGGAAATATAACTAGTAAAAGACATCTTAGCTTTGAAACAAGTTTATTGACTTGATTATTGTTTGTGGAGCTTGGGGCTGCCAAATGGAAATGTTTGAGTCTCTCTTATGGTGTCTGAGTCTGCTAGACGCTGAAAACATATGCGCTTTGCTGCGTTTGTCCCTCCTCCTTGGGCACGCATCGCGCATCGCCACTGATTGGTCTACAGACTTGATTGACAGGTTGTTGGAAAACTGAGCGCTTAAGCTACGCGGCAGTAGGTGTGACATGGGTCCACGGGGATCACATTTTTTTTTGGCCAGTACTCTTGACACAAACACGAGGATTACTCACGAATTGTTTGATGGAGAGACTCAGATTTTGTCTCGTTTTGAAGGGGACTATCTAAGGTAAGCGCTGCTTTGCTAACTTTGTATGTGAGTTGCTTGTGGGCTCTTCAGGCTTCGAGAAGCAGCGTTTTTTTCATTGATGTGGAAGAAATCAGAAGTTTGGAATATCTTATTTTTTGGCATTAATTCCTTATTCCTACATTTTAGCGTATATCCTCGTGATCCTGAGCTCTGCCCGTTCAATTGGTGTATGATATGTACACATTACTCAAATATGGAGCAGTGAAAAATCTGAAAATCTGTACTGTCACTAATACTTTTTAATAACATAGCAAAAATACCTATTTATCGAGTGAGAAATATATATATATATATATATATATATATATATATATATATATGTAAAATGTGTGTGTGTGTATATATATATATATATATATATATATATATATATATATATATATATATATATATATATATATATATATATATATATATATATATATATATATAATGATTAAATTGATGAGAATCAGTGACTTTAAGCTTCAATTTGGTACATTAACACTCGACTTTGGACCTGTAGTACTTGAGATATACTGACGGATGTAACAATGAGTGATTTTTGTAGGCGCCGCCGACCAATGAGCAAAATAAGAGGATAAATAATGCTGGGTTTCTAGTGTTACAACTATCAACTCAATCGTTTATGACAGCAGTCATAAATAGTGAGAGCTGATGAGACTGCAGCTATAGGTTGGAGGCTTATACTCCTGTACTTGTGCTCAATGATGTCTGCCTGTAAGATGGCAAAATGGACACAAGGGGCGCTCTAACAGCCAGAATGACGGAGCTGCCCACAGCATTGCCTATGTGCATTGTGTAAATATCGGCCTCTTGTGTTAATATATCGGCCAATGCCGATTATATAAAAAATGTCAAAAATCCGATATATCGATTGATCACTAGTTAGGCCACCATATCACCAGAGAGAAGGCAAATGATGACTAGATTTATTCGCAAGCAGGATAAGGAGGCATGGTGCACAACAGCAGCATCACAGGCAAAACAAGGCCAGTGGCTACATTGGGAGAATCTAGAGAAGTGGACGATCACTTAGCAAGAATTGTGGGCGATTGAGGAAAGTCGAATAAAGTTTTCCTGGGAGCAACTTACAACATCCGTTCAACGCAGCAAAATCTTGAACAGTGGGTAGGTGAAAATCCTAGTTGTAGGTTATGTACTGGGGTTGACATGTTGAAGCATATTCTATCAGCTTCTAAGTTTAGCTTGTTGCAGGGTTGATATACATGGAGACATATGGGTTTTAGCATGTCTGTTGGACAGCAAAGACCTAGAGGTAAATGCAGTGACAAGTGGTTGTAGCAATAAAGCGGGTTAGGTTTTGTGCGCGAGGGAAAAACGTATTCAAGAGTTTGTGCAATTATAAATATTGGTAGATGGGGTGCATGCATTAATGGTGCCAATGGCTAGGTACTGCCTTACTTACCAGGGAGGCCAGTGTGGGTTTATGGTTGTTTATGGTTAGGGTTATGGTAGGGCTGGAAAACTATTATATATGCCCTGTTGATGAGTAATATTGAGAAGATAAGCATAATACACTTGAAATAACTTTAGGGATACCTACAGATTACAAATTTGATGTTCTGCATCTGTGAAAAGTCTCCACAGATTTGTGGAATTCTCTAACCAAATGCATTTTAAAAGAAAGGTTTTAAACATATTATATTCATCTATGACCCTGAATAGACTAAGCGGAAAAAGATATGATGATGATGATGATGATGATGATGTTATATTCACTTTCCACAATTTAATACATTTTCCTTGGGTCTTAATTGAATATCTTTGAGAGGCTTTGGTCAAAATCTCACAATTCACTCAATCAACATCTCACTGTTCTTTACCTGTGTAATCAGCCCAAATATTTAGTGTTGTTGGTTTTGGCAATTGGACACTTTGGCAGTGGACAAGGGATTACACAGGTCATCTGACTGTTCTACAGCTGTGCAGCCTGTTACACAACAGGGTAGAATGTAGTGTTTGTTGTGAAATGCTTTTCTCTTACCCTGCTTGCACACAGAATGTGACGAAAGCAACACAACAACTGGATGTCATTCGTTTTCACTAAGTATCAGTGCCACTGGCTAGCGTTGAGCAATGAGACAATGAACAACACAAACTGTGTGAATGCAATCAAGTTTAACGCTGCTCAACTTTATGCAAATGAGCCGTGATACATAGTGGTGACTACCAATCTACATAACAGGTCTTTATGACCCTTCAGAACCGCTCCACTGATTTTGGTTTCTGTTGAAGATTGGTTCCTTTCTCAAAACGAAGTAGAGACTCAAAATTACTGTGTCTGGATTTGTTAAAAGTTTATATATACAGGATATGTATTTTACTGTTAATTACAACTACATTTTTGTTGATTATTTCAACTGGATAATTGTATATATGTGCTTTAAATGTTTAAGCAGAGTTACTTTATGAATTATATCCAAATTACAGTGACCTTTGAGTTAGCCAAACATAATTTTCAGATATTGTTTCATAAGTAAACAATATAAACATAGCTGTACAGTTGTAATTTCGGTTATTGTATTATAAAATGTTCTCAATTTACTTTAGGTGGATTTAATTGGTGATGTAGAAAATGTGTATTGCTGTGCAGATAGTGTGTGTGTGTGTAAATGGAATCGCTACTTTTCTAGTAGTGATGTATTGCTTTTAATAAAGCCTTTAAGAGTGTGTCAAGACACATCTAGTCTCAGCCAGCCAGGATGCGCTGGCAGAACCCGGATTAGTGGGAGACGAGAGCGATAACCACTTGTGTTCATGTACTGTGGTACTCCAAAAAGCAGTTCCTTTTATCTGAAAAGCATCGATTCACATTGCAAGTCCTGCAGAGAGTATTGGTGAAGCCTTTATCACACATCCACGGGTGGTACACATAACCTCCTCAGAGCAGTCACAGGTCTCTGTGATATTACTCTCATGGATGTCAAAAGAGTCCATGATGTCAACAGTGATACTGGATCATGTCTTCTGACACAAACCTCTGGAAGTACTCTAGTGGTGTGTGGAGGGAAACGGAACCACTGGTGGCATCTGGACCAGAGAAAGCAGTACATGGAATAGTCAAATCTTTTTTCAGCCAGCGATAGGGGCATAGTCAGATGAGTTGTTGGCTTGGCTTGGTTGCTTAAAATGTCCTCATCATCATCAGCTGGGCAATCAGTTGGTGTCTGATTCTGTTCGTTCACTGGACCTGCATCACTAGATTCGCTGGTGTCTCATTCCAATTCAAAGACTCTCTCTCTTGTTTGGACAGCTTCAGTAACATTTTTCATAGTGTACACACATTTCCTTGCTCATAGCATTCTGGAATGGAAATAATAGTGGGAACAGTTATAGAATGATAAAGTCTGAATCATTTCAATGCAAATGAATGCTAATTATGTGATACATTCCACTCACAGTCACACATTACTGTGTGATCACTTAGCTCAAGCTATTAAAAGGAACACCCAGACCATTTAGATCAACAGAGTCCAGAACAATGCACCATATTTACAACCCTCCAGACCACTTATATCCATACACTCAAGAACATTCACATCTGTCCCCACACCCATACAGTAACCATTTAGCCAATCAGTGTCTGGCTTTAGATATTTGAGCACACAAAGCCCAGAAAAACAGATGTATATGTATTTTTCACAATATGTGAATATTTGAGAAGTGCTATGTCCCCATGGATTGTGCAAGATGCATATGCCATTTTGACTACCATCCTTACCCAATGTTGTAAAACTGCAATAAAGACATAAGCTGAAAATCTTAGTTGGTGCATGCATTCAACAATAATTACTAAGTAATTACTAAGGCTGGCCGCGAATATTCGGATATTTGTTCATTGGGTAGGTATTCGGTTTATACTTTTGAGATTTGGATATTGTTTTTTTTTTTTTCTTTTCTTTTTGATAAATGTAGCGATAAAGACAACCCTCCACTCAAGATGTATTCAGCCTTTTCAACATAAGTCTTGAACAAAGCCTAAAACAGCCTTACAGTACAGTTACAGCTAAAAAAGCTACAGTTAATTTTGTGAGCTTTAAACCTCAAATTAGGACACCTCCATGAAGCTCTGGTTGATTTATGTACAATGTGCTCTTAGTGGCGCCATGTAGCGCAAAAGTTAACAAACGACTCAGCGAGCGGAGCCATGCTGGGAGCCAAAGTGCAGCTTTAATTTTTACAGCAGGCACTGAGAGCAGATTTTCTGAACAATATGGCTGGCCCCAAATATTTGGGTGTTCAGATATTTGTTAATTGGGTATGTATTTGGTTTCTAATTTTGGGATATTTTTGGATAAATGTGGCTATTTATAGTAGCACTGAATCAACACGCTTAGGCTACAGCAGTAAAAACAGTGTTCTCCCCACTCCACTAGTATTCAGGCTCATCAACATAAAAGTCTTTGTGCAAATGAAGCCTAAAACTCAGTCATATAAAACAGCCTAACATGCTAAAGCAACACACAACGAAGCAAGACGATGCTACAGTTCATTTTGTCAGCTTTGTTCCTGAAATTAGAGCACATCCACTCAAACTGGTTAAGTTGTGTATACTCTGTGCCCTTAGTTGGCGAGCAAGTTAACAGATTAGAGAGCAGAGCAAGCGAACCCGCGCTTTGAGCCACAGCACAGCCTAGATAGAGGGATATTAAAGCCTGGTTTGGAAGCGGATTTTGGAGAGGCAGTAATAACATAAAAAGGCATCGCATATTCCACTGTTACAAGCACTGTTCTAATGGGTTAAATGCAATATGTTAACAGTTCAGCACTTTGGAGTGATTATATATTTATTATTTTAAACCCTTTCTCTTTCTGCTTCTTTAAACGCTTGAGGTGGTAATGCCCTAAGAATGTTTTCATGACACAAGACATGGATAACATTTTCTTACCACAAAAATGTAATGATATTGTTCCAGTGAAATTTTTCCTTGTGAGTTTAAGTAATTTGCATACTATATATTTAATTGTAGAATAATGAACATTTGGTGTATTCAGTCTACATTTTTAGAAGGATGTCTTTGTTACAGTGAGACAAAATTTTAATATCGCGATAAGAATCGAGATTGATGAATATAGAAGATTCGTGATAACATTTTTGGCCAACATTTTCAGCTCTAGACTAAAGGCAAATCTCACAAAATTATTGGAAGTCTGTGTTATGATCCCATATTACATGAAAACAAACCTGTGTGTCTGCCAGCCAGCCGTCTTGGGCTGTCTTTGCGCCATACTTGTCAGCTGATGTGTCCTGTGACTGGAATGTTTTAGTTATTTATTTCAGATAATTTTACTGACATTATGAAAACATTTCTCCTTCATGCTCAGTTTTAATTTGCACTATACTCTTTTAGGTAAGAATTGTAAATATAATTTTTAGCAATTTGGTAGTTTTAATTTTACATGTTATAGGAGATTGTGAAGCCAGAATACTGAAACTTTTGATTGCATTGATATATCTTATGAATATTGTATGTTGTTATCATGTGTTTTCTTTTCAAAGGGAATGAATTTGCTCCCTGTTTTCTAGGAGATTCAAGGGGGAGTGTCTCCAGCTCCAGCAGAATATTTGTCGGAAGAAGCAGATGAAATTCAGGTGTGTGAAGTTCAGGCAGTGGGAGAGGAGGAAGGATACGAGGCTGATAGTGAAAGCAACCCTGAGGATTCTGCACAGCGCAAAGAAGGTACTGTTACATCTGAACACAAACACACTCATACAGATGGATCTTACATAATGGGAGTTTGTGTAATTCAATTTCAGTCCCTGCTTTGTGTCAGCAGTGTGGTTTGAGCAAGATTTTCACATGATTAAATTATTAATATTGCTAAATATTTTCCTGTTGTAAAGTAATTACTTTTATTAATACTTAAATTAACTTGTGATTAATTTGTGTTATTTATTTATTTATTATCAACCTCATTTTATTTATATGAAATGTATACTCACTAAATACAACTTGAAGTGCTTCACAAAAGCCAAAAACAATAGCAAAACCACATGTAATTTAACTAGTAATTAAAAGTTTTCATTGGCTTTAGAAAAAAAAATTGAACAAAATATTGACCAGATTTATTACAAAAAAAACCCCACTTTGTTTTAAACTATATAGAAAAGTACAATATTCAGCTTTTGCATGTGTTCTCCTGATCTCTGGTATGAAATGTTGCAAAGAATGATAAGGCTAAGGCTCCTGATCTGTGGTCACATGGAAACTGAATCCTTTCTCAGCCTGAGAATGCAGCCATTGTTTCCTGTATGGCTATGATGTAAGACAAATGTAGTCTAGGGCCTTATGAGCTTGTCTTGTGACTACTGTTTTTATCTATCTAAAAACACACACATTTTATGTCAGATTTATTTATTTATTTATAAGGGAAGCTGCATTACTATTTCCCAGTTGATCAAATGTGAAAATTCAATGCAACTACTGCATATTAGGTAAACCCAATTGCCTACAAGACTGCATTGGAATGTATGTGCAACTCATTATTATTATTATTATTATTATTATTATTATTATCAATTTTTTTTCTTTCTTCACAAAGAAAACTCTCTGTGTGTGTTTATTTATTTATTTATTTATTTATCAATCTGGGGTTTTAAACTCACATCTGTGATTGTGGGAAAATGTGGTTCTTTTCATTGGGGTCATTTGTTTATGTTCTTGCCGTCATAACTTATTCAGATTTATCATTCAATCAGCTCAAATGCAGTATCACTAGGACAGTTTTTTACATCTTTGCAACATGCCAAGATAAGAAATGCCTTATCCCTGCATGATGCAGAAACATTAGTACATGCCTTATTACTTCCAGGCTAGACTACTGTAAGGCACTACTGTCAGAAATTTAGTTCAAAATGCTGCAGCCAGGGTCCTGACTAAAATTAGAAAATTTGAGCATATCATCACTTCATTGGCTGCCTTTTAAGTGTCGTATCGATTACAAAAATCTGTTATTGACATATAAAGCCCATTAGATAAAGGTGGCAGATCCAGGAGTCCATGGACACAGGTAATTATAGTAGACTGAGACGCTGGTGCTGTTTTCCCGCAACTTGCCCACGATCACTCAGGTTTGTCAACAGTGGAGGGGAGGGATGCCAATGTTTCAGGATGCTCCTGCATCTTTGTGTTCTTCTGGTTCTCTCCTTTTTGTTAAGCTGTAAGATCTTTTGTTAAGTAAGATCTGCTGGAGTCATTAGCCACATTCTGGAAATGTTCACATTCTCTGTTTTACATACACCTAAATGGATCAAAACTAATTTCATTCCACTACCTTTTTCCGAATAAATGACCACCCACCTGTACTGCTAGACACTGATGGATGACTGACTGTTGAGCCCCTGCTCCACGCTCAGACCAGCTGCCCATGCTCCAGCCACCGTCACTTGCCTTGGACTAGCTGCCCACTCTATATTTGAAGTTTTCACTGACTCCTAACTTTTATTTCCAGTAGATTGACCAGAGGAGGATAGGTCTCCCCTTGTGAGCCTTGGTTCCTCCTAAAGTTTCTTCCTCAGCTCTGAGAGAGTTTTTTCATGCAACTGTCGCCCCTGGCTTGCTCACGTGGGGGATTTTTAAATTTTTTATAGTATTACTCATTTGTTACTCAAGTTGTTTTGCAGAACTTCGGTTGTGTTTACTTTCATACATTTAGTGCTCTCCCAAATTTAAAGTCAGTTACATCTACAGCAAAAATAATTCAATATTATCCAACTATGGAGGAGGAATAGAGCAATAGCTTAATTTCGGTTCATGCTTTGCAATGTTTGGAGGTCTTTTAAAAACCTCCAGATGCTTTTTCTCTGCTGTGAGCAGAGAGAGAAAACCTAGCTTACTAGACCAAGACACACTGGGGCTTTGTAAACAAATTAGAACAAGCACTCAAACAGACTGGAGAGCTAGCAAATGGTGAGGGGAATATGCTCAGAATTTTATAAAAAGTATTTTTTTTTAAAAGTAAATAAATATTGTCAGGGCGGCACGGTGGCGCAGCAGGTAGTGTCGCAGTCACACAGCTCCAGGGGCCTGGAGGTTGTGGGTTCGATTCCCGCTCCGGGTGACTGACTGTGAGGAGTTGGTGTGTTCTCCCTGTGTCCACGTGGGTTTCCTCCGGATGCTCCGGTTTCCTCCCACAGTCCAAAAACACACGTTGCAGGTGGATTGGCGACACAAAATTGAGTGAGTGTGTGAGTGAATGTGTGTGTGTGTGTTGCCCTGTGAAGGACTGGCGCCCCCTCCAGGGTGTATTTCCACCTTGCGCCCAATGATTCCAGGTAGGCTCTGGGCCCCCCCCGCGACCCTGAATTGGATAAGCGGTTACAGATAATGAATGAATGAATCAATAAATATAGTCTTTAAACAATATCACAGTCACTAATATTGTTGAAGCTTTTAATCCCTATTTGAACAAACCATTCCCTGCTGATCAAGTCAGTACAAAATTTCAACATGGTGTAGGGTACAGTTGCCAATTTTTTAATTCTGGATATAGGACAGTTATGGATATGGAAGATATTTGGCAGAATTTAATAACATTTTGCACTGCATCCTTTTAAACTATAAAGTCACTGCACTGTGTAGTTTCCCTATTGCTGTGAAATTTGATAAAGAAGCAGAGTAAGTATCAAGAAGGAAGAGTTGTTACTGTTAGACCAGGCTTTCAAATTCATATAAATAGAAAGTGATCAAATTATATCAAAGTTTAAAATCCATATGATATATATAGCCTGTTGTAGAGTTGTTGTAAGGATGTTATGGGTTAAGGACAGAGTTGAATAAATCCATTTGTTTCTTATTAATACTGTTATTGCTGGGTATTTGCAGTGAGGCTAATCAGTGAACTTGCTAGTGCATGTTACTTGAAATATTCCCACTCTTAATGTGATTTTTTTTTTTTTTTTTTTTTTACTTTGCTTTGTTGTGTTCAATTTTGTATGAATTACAGTGATTAAAAGATCATTGTTTGATCATGAAGTTTGGAAGCAAATATAACAAAGCATAATAATGAACAAAAGAAATTGGCTATGGACCCCAGAGAATATCATTTCTTATTTGAGCTGAGCGTGTATGATAGGTCATATCTATCTATATATATATATATATTTTTTTTATGTTGGTTTGGTTGTGTGGTCATTTATTTGTGGCTTTTTATTGTGATTTGTTTCATCTGTATAGTGAGTAGAGCAATCATCTTTTTAAATGCACCATTCATTCATTCATTCATTCATTCATTCATTTATTTATTTATTTATTTATTTATTTATTTATTCCCCAAGTTTCCGAGGAGGCGGAGGTGGCAGCCTCATTAGGAGAATGTGCATGTGGGTCCCTCAATGTATCCCAGGGTCCCAGGCAAGGCCTTCTCCTTTTCCCAGAGATCTGCATCATGGAGCTTCAGCTCCTGGCCAACAGCAACCCAGACATGGATGTGCTAGGCCATGTACTGCAGAGCCTGCTGGGAATAGTGCGTGGCCACCGTCGCAATGCAGCAATGATATACCAAAAGGTCTGAGACTAATTGCCGTTTATTCTAATACTACTTGCCTTTTATTTTAATAATAATATTAAATAAAGAGCAAGTGTTTATTCAAGATATGGTAGTGTGAATCTAAAAGGAATGCACAAAATATCAATGGTTGTTATGATAAATAGTTTAATGATAACCCTTAGTGGTCAACAAACATTTCCACTCTTTGAAAGGATGTTTTTAACAAAAAAAATGCTTAATGACATTGTTAGCATATTGAAAAATGCCTTCAGCTCATTTGGAGTTTTTATTTCTGATCTAGGCCAGACCTTGAATGATAACTCTAACTAGTAAACAAACATTTGCTCAGGAATATAGAATTTGCATTTTTTTTTCGGTATTTACAATAACTATAAATATTTACTCATAAAATGTAAAAGAATTAAGTCATTTTGTGTCATATTGTCAGTTATTTTATATTATTATTATTATTTTTTAATGTTAGATGTTCATTGTAAAATCATTAATTTAAAAAAAGTACTGCCAAATGTGACATGTGTAAACTGTACAGATTTATCAATCCATGATATCTGATTTCTTTATAGGGTGGTGTGAAATCTATTCTGACTGGCTATCAGGATATACTCAACCAATCAGATCCTGCCTTTAAAGGTGTGTATCCTTGTAGTTTTATGAATTAAATTTGTAAGTAGCTTTATGTATAATATGCAAACCTTGAAAAGTAGGGATATAATAAAATAAAAATGTAAATTTTTTTACAAAGTAAATAAGTCCTGTGTTTATGCTGACCAACCTAATTACATTTATAAAATACAAACATGTTTTTAATTTGATGCCTGCAAGACATAAGGAAAAAAACATAATAATAACGATGGGATTGTACAACATAGGAACAAAATGTTAATAGAATATTAAATTGACCAATTTTTTATGTTTGACGGCAAGAAAATTAATATAAAGATATAAGATAAGCTTCTACCAAAAACTCAGTCTTTACAAGTAAAAATTGATTGTGGCTCACCACTTGGTGACAAATTTATTAAGTATTTTAAAACTCCAAAAAAATGTTGCTAAATATTTAGGTTTTTTACCATCTAACATACACATGTATTATTGTGAAAAAATTAAAGAAATCCAGTACAATCTCTGTGTATAGTAATACTTGAAACTCCTGCTGAATATAACAAACCCTCAAGCTAGAGCTTGATGAATTTTTATTTATTTATTTATTTATTTATTTTTTATTTATTTATTTATTTTTTAAATAAAAAATGCACCCTAAAATATATCTTGGGATTTTAGAGACACATGCTGTCATCAGGACAAAATCTGTTCTCTGGTCCATTGTTTTATTCAATAAGACTATGTCAGTTTTTTCTAGCATTTATTACAAGAGTGTGGCTTCATAGACAGTGTGTTTGCGCTTAATGGGTCTTTCTGCAGTCCAGATACGTCATGTATAAAACTTTGTGAGAGACACTGATTTAGACAATTAAAAGTGTATTAATAATGTGGTCTGTAAAAGTGACAGCAATCAGTGAAAAATTTCTGCTTGGCACTGCTGGAGGATTTAGTGAATGGAATTATGGGTAAACGTGTTTACTGGGATTACCCTCGTTATTTGGCTAGGAATGATGAGTGGCCAATTTACAGTACAAGGACAGCAGTAGATGAGAGGACAGAGTAGAGTTTATCATTTCTGGTTTACTAGATATAATACTACACTGACACATTTATAAGCCTTACCATTTTTAATATGCATAACAAACTATATGGAATAGCACACAACTAATTAAGCAGCACATCATACACTGATTTTGTATGTTATAAGCTTTATAGAACATCAAAAAGATTAAAATCCAGCAAACCACACAGTCTTATTTAATTATTCTAATACATTGTACTTTCATATGCCACTAAATAATATATTTCAATGCAATATATTGGAAGAAAAATGGACTTGCATTAAGCCAGGGTATATACTTTTTTATTCTCCAGGCTTTTTAACATTGAACTACACCGTTTGTTCATTTCTTCACTGGATTTAGGATAAAAAAAACATTTTCTGTTTTCATTTTATATCTTCAATCTCACCAATAAAGAACTTAATGAACTTAATAAACATATCCTTTTTTAACTTTAATTAATTGACATAATTAAATTATGTTAAAGTATTTACTTTAAATGACAGTTTTATAATTTACACCGAACCTATTTTAATGCCACATGTACTTTACAATCAGAGAATATTTTCTAATTGATTAAGTTCATTAAAAAGGACTAATGAATACAAGAATGGGGAAATTATGTCACTTGAATGTTTATGTATATGTAGGTTTGCATATGCACTTTATTTCACATTGATCAGGAAATATTAAAAAGGTATAAATGAAAGTTGTGCAGACATACACAGGATGATAAATCTATTTTGTTTTGTGTGTATCAGAGCTGTATAGAAAGAGATTTGTGCCAACAAAAGTCCGAAATGCTTAGTGGTCACGTGACTCATGTAGGCTTGGCCAATCTAGGAGGCCAATTTAAATGCAGAGTCAGAGAGGGAAACTGCATTTTTGGTCATTAGTCTTCAGTATGTGCACTGATTTACAATATTTCTACAGCACACTGACCTATGTTTGTGGTTACACATATGCTTAAAATAAAAAGAAGAAAAACATTTGCCGCCATTTCAGGATATGATGTATGTATATTTTAGATATCTCAGTTACAGGAATATTCCTGTTGTTGATCGCATGGGGAAAAAAAAACACTTAACTTTTATGGTAGTCAGTATGAAATATTCTTTATGTTTTCAGATACAGGTAGAGTGTTAAGATTAGATTTCTAACACATCATGCTGGTTTATTACTCCTATATGGACCTAATCTTAAAGACTAATGTAAAACCTATGTTATCAGATTGAACGGAATGTGGAGCTTTTGTGTAAATTTGCCATTTAAAACAGTACATTAAAATATCACATCCAGCCAGGACATTAAATCACACGTTTGCACAAATAAAACATTTATTTTTTATAATGGCTGTTTCAATTCAATAGATTGAAGCGCTTTAACATTACTAAAGATTATAACAACAAATAAAATATGTTCAAAATCCTGCACATTTAACACACACAACACACCAGCGGAAGCGTATTTGCTTCATTAAAAAGGAACAAGGTAAAACCCAGCCTTGAGGTGCAGGATTCTTTCTTTACTGTTTAAAAGTCTCAGATAGGCATTATATCTAGTTCTATATAATCACAAACACAATTCTGTTCCTTATGGTTTCATAACTTTAGCTTAGATTCTATTGCAAAATAAATCCTCATTTCACCTTCTCCATTCACAACTCTACAATCACTCACCCAGTTACATTGAACACATCCTCCCTCAGACAAACATCACACTGGAACAATTTTTCTCTAATTTCCCAATGGAATAAATCATAAAATGACATTATGAGAATGTATTTTCTGGCTGTTTGTTGTGATGTTTATACTTTACTCAAAGTCCTATAACCTAATGAACAGTTAACGATCCCCAAATCTACAAATTTAGTGGGGAAATCACTTAACATGCTTTAACACACTTGTTAATTGGATATAGATGTGCTGATAATATATGTTCCGACATTACTGTAAAAAAAAAAAAAAAAAAATTGGTTTATAGTTCATTGGAGTCAACACTTTCACAGCTCTCTCTGTATGGGTCTGGTGTGCAACCACATCCCAGGCTTTGTGGGTACGCCATGTTTTAGTGTTAAATCTGTGCAATTTAATTATACGAGACCCCAGATCTCTCTCCTCTAGTTTTAGTGTAATTTAGAATAGGAGAAAATATATGAAACATGAATAGGAGAATCAGTCAATTGTTACTCTGGGCAGGTTGGCAATAGATGTCATTTTATCCTCAGTTCCCAATAATTAAAAATTAAAGTAATTAAAAGAGAAGGCAATGCTAGACAACAGTAAATATTTTATAAACTTCAGATTAAACATTTATTTGTCAGATTATTAAAAGAACACTCAGCAGGAAATTCTGAGATTGATCAGCACTTTCCTACATACTAGTTATGGGCATTAATATGATTCATTTTACTCATTGGATGCGTTATGTTGTTATAAACTTATAGCTTTTTGTGTACCAGTCACATTAAAAGCTTAAGCAGTGTGCTTACCCAAATCAATTTAAGAAGGTTTGTGTTTATGTCATGGGTTTAATACTTCCCCTTAATGTAATGAGGTAGCAAAACAAAAAGACTTTTATGGAGCTTTTCCACTGTATGGAATTGGCTCAGCACAGCATGGCTCGTATCAAACTTCTCTGGTTGCTTTTCCACTACCACATCTCCCCCACGAAATGGAGCTGATAACGTCACAAAACCCAGTCTCCAATGGGCCCTGCAGGCTTTGTAAACTGGAACAACAGTGTCAGTTTCATTACTGTTTGGTTCTGTTTACTCCATGTATTCCCTTGTTGAATGGGTACAGTTTCCTTGTTGCAAATCCAGCTCTTGGTGGAGTTATTCATTGGCCACCAATCCAAGGAAAGTTTGAACAAAATATCAAGGCATTATTAAATGAGCTGTCATTGTGAATAGGATAAAATAATTGTGATCACTACTGTAGCTTGTAGATTTTACAAGGAGTTTTTGCTGAAGGTCTGCATTTTGCCATGTAAACAAGTCTCTTTGGCCAATCGGCACTCTGCAATGTTTAAATGTCATGTTTTGGCCCTACTCATCTCACTAAAATCCAAGCTTGAGCAGGGACTAAATAAAGTACCTGGTTCCAGGGACAAGGTACCAGATTTGTCAAATGGAAAAGCAAGTGAGCCAAGCAGACTGAGTCGAGTTGAGAAGGGACCATGCAGTGGAGAAGTGCCATAAGGAAACGCAACAAGGCAATATTTTGCAACAGACCTAAATGATGACTGGGCATTCAGTTTTTAGAGAAATTAATTTTTATTTTTACTGTGCTGTTCAGGGTTTCAGGTATGGTAAAAGTGTGTTTGTGTGTGTATGTTTATGTCCTAGAAACATAAACATACTCCCAGAAACCTTAAAGATTTTCAAATATATGGAGGTTGAAAATAAATTAAATTTTACCTGGTTGTTATAGAAGATGATTAACAAGAGGCATGTCTCTCTCTGAGACTCAGACTGCGACCCTTGATGGCCCAACCATTCATATGATAATAGTATGATTGTTCGGCTGCTCTTATTGGAGGATTATGGCATGTGAAAACGCTAATTTTATTCATATAAACAAATGCATGTGGCTGTGTTTTCACACTGCGCACGGATCTCTAAGACGGCACAGTCACATATTACGGCTGCCTGAGGAGGAACTGCTTCATTTTGTGATGAGTAAGTGAAATATATTTGACTCGTTTTTCTGAAGCACGTATGGGGCTGGTTCGATTTGACGATACACTAGTTTTGCTGACGGGTAGTATATTGTAAATGTGCAGAGGCACAGATCTTTGATTGATTGAGGGGGAAAAATGGCCTGTAGTAAAGTTTGAGTGCTCTCTGTAGCTTTCAAGTAGTCATCTAAAGCTCATAAGTATTCATGTATTTATATGTAGCCTGTGTTTTTGCTAAATAAATAAATAAATAAATAAATAAATAAATACCACCATTTACAAATGATTCACTAGGTCTCACTGATTGACCATTAAACTTGACAGCAGGGAGGGGATTTCTCACCTGTATTTCACACACATTTCATGAATTGCCAGTGTGTGAGCCATGGGTATTGAGAAAAACATTGTCACAAGAAAAACAAATTAAAATGTCAGAAAGCTGTAAAGGTGTGTAGCCAATACCCATGTCTGAACCCATGTTCAGAGCTCTAAAAAAAAAACTTCATTAATGTTCACAATGGGTTTTTCACTATATATCAGCACCTTTTGAAAGTAGGTTTTTGGGTCCATGTTGGGTCCAAGTCCATGTTTAGAGTTAATTTAAATAATAAAAAAAAACAGATGACATACATACTTCTCTCTCATAATTGTTGCTGGGTTTGTGCTGAATACAGATTGTGTAGTTTCTGGGAACAAATTTTTTAGGTAGGGGAAATTTGTTAAAATATCAAGGCATGTCAGATCACCTCAGTCGTGGCTGAAGGGCCTCAGACTCCAAGGGGTTAAAGTGATTTAATGTTTGTATACTTGCATATCACCTAGACTACACCACTTGTATGTACAAGGAGTAATTCTAAATAGGGTAGTTAAGTATGACATTGTGTTTTATATGGATGCAATATATGCTTCTTTGTTCCTATAGAGTGCCAGATAGTGCTGGTTGAGCTGCTAGTTGCCATGGTGAGCAACAGGATGACAGCAGATGAGCTGGCTTTACTGATTCGCCCCTTCCTGGACAAAACCCCTCCAACTGTAAGAGACGCAAAGTGCCAGTAATAAAATTAAACATGTTATTGATTCTTGTTGCTTTAATGTACATTCAGTGGAAAATAGAATTTTAGTTTCTGTGCTTATATTGTTTATTTATTATAATGAATGAATAAATGTTGCCTATTTTCTTTGCTTATAGCTATAAATTGGAGAGTTCATATTTTTATCATTGGTATAAATTTCTTAGACTTATAATGAAGGAATATCCCATCCTACCACTATGCTGCTATATATCGTCACTGTCCAAATAAAAACGTTTCTCCATAAGTAGTTGTTTGAACACAGAAGCTGTCCTTCACATTGCGCAGGCATGGCCTAAGGGTTAGAGGACGGGGCTTGGTACCGGAAGCTTGCCGGTTCAATCCCCAAGACTGGCCAGGACATCCACAGCTGAACTGCTCCCCAGGTGCTGGGGATGGCTGCCCCCTGCTCTGTGTGTGTGTTTACAGCCCCTAGTTTGTGTGTGTTAATTGCCCCAGATCAGTTAAATGCGGAAAACACCTTTCTTTGTACATTGTACAGTGACAAATAATTGCCCATTATTATCACTGTGTGAAAATTTCATGATGAATGGACCAATATAAATTCTCCAAAGTTGCTGCTTGCAAAATTGTTTTTATATTGACTGAGCACCTTTTATGAGTATACTTATCACCTTTACCCAATGTATGTTATTGTAGCAGAGCTTCTATTTATTCATTCGTTTTTCCTTACTTTCCCCCCATATGTCCACTAGAAGATACTGCTGCATGGTATTCTCCAGATAGTGGAAGCCAACACAGACTTAGAGCCCCTGCACCACCTGTCTTTCCCCATGGTCCTGGGCAAAAGTGCCCTAAGCACTAGCTTGTCTGTGGGTCCGAGGACCAGTGTGGCAGCTGGAACACGAGCTGGGGTCGGCATGCTTTGGCGAGGCAAACAGTCGCCTGGCAGATGTGATTGTGATGGACATCCTGGACACTTGCATACCTCCCCCTGGCATATTGCTCCTATCCATCTTCCCCTGGTGGGGCAAAATTGCTGGCCACATATGGCTAGTGGCTTCAGTGCCTCACTCTGGATACAAGTTGCGAAGAGTGAGGATGAAGAGCTGCCCTTGCACAGAGGTAAGAAGAGACGTTTCCTACTGCATATTTTATCACTTCAAGGAAGGGCAGAATAGTAGAGGCATGAAAAGGAAGCCTCACAGTAACCTACAATTTTGAGACTTAATCCATCTGGGCCCTAACTGTTATGCTTTATTTTGATCTGGTTGACAGAAAATTTTTATGTTAGAAACAGAATAAAGTATTGTTAAAATGATCTATTATAAAAGTCAAGTAGAGTGGTGTTTTGATAATAACTGCTTTTAATAAAAGCATGGAATAAAGTGAAAAATTCTAACAGCAAAAAGTATTTATTATCCCTTAATTTTCAGAAATAACTTGTGCATTCTTCACCGATTTTATTTTTTCTGCAGTCCACGTTTACTGCTCAATGCAAGTTTAATAAAACTATTTAAAAAACCCATTTCCAGGTATGACTATGTGCAAAAACTGAATAAAAACAATACAAAGACGTGGATATTTTTAAAACCATGTGTTTAAGTGAAAATAGTACAAAGGTAATATTTCAAATGTTGAAACTGCAAAATTTTAGTTTTCATGTCAATTTTAAATTTGATGCCAGCAACAAATTCCAAAAAAATTTGGTAATGGGACACCAAAATACCAAGGTAAAGTTGTAACTACAAGGTAGCCATTCAAGAATATAATTTCTCAACTTAAAATAGTAAAAAAAAAAAAAAAAAAAAAAAGACAAATAGAAATACAAATAGAAATGATTCTGTAGTGGAAATCACTGCGTGAGCTCAGAAGCTCATCTGATAACATCTGAATGAGCACTGTTTGTCACAAGTTAAAAGTATCATGCAAAGAAGCACCTACATATTAATAGGATTCAGAAACACTGCAGCTTCTCCAGGCCCAAGCTCATTTAAGATGTACCGAGGCAAAATGGAAAAGTGTCCTGTTTTCCGCGGAACCAGAATTTGAAATTCTGTTCAGAAGTCATGGATTCTGCGTCCTCCAAGCTAAAGTGAAGAGTGACAATCTGTCTTGTTGTAAGTACCCTGTTCAAAATCCAGCATCTGTGATGGCATGGGTGTGCATTAAGCAAACATCATGGGTAAAGTTCCCATCTGAGAATGCACCGTTACTGTTGAATGATATATACAGGTTTGGAGCAACATGCTGCCATTCAGACATCTTTTTTTCTTTTTTTTTTTTTTTTTTTTTTTTGGGCAGGACCTTCCTTATTTCTGTAACAAGGCCAATCCACATGCTAGCATAAAATTCATATGACCATATCGTTTTCAAAAACCTCAATATTATTATATAACACTAATATATAATTAACATTTTAAATGTTGTATTTGTGCTGTTTTCTATTCCTATGATTTGCCAGTTATTTTATTTTGTGTTTATATATATTTTTCATAGAGTACAATTTTTGTAAATGGAGTGTGAACTATAAAATGTAGATAAAAGTGCTTTACAGCATGAGGCAAAAAAATAAAGGAGTACAGAACATAATCCATATAGTTACTGATTAATACAACGAAAAATGTGGAAAAAAAAAGTTTAAAGTGGTAAAAGACAAATGGCTTGCTTAACAAAACAGTATGTGTCAGAATAAAATAATAAAAAGTAATAAAGCAAATAAAAGTGCAAACATGAGTTATTTCACTATGTGTACTATTCAGTGTCAGCTGCAATAACGCGTTCTAATTACATTAAAAACAATATATTTTTAAGTGATTACATATTAGTATGATCATATATTCCAGATGAGGATGATATACGCGTGGCTGGAGTCCAGCAAAGTACCTCTCATCTAGTGCAAAGGCAAGGAGAGAAGGACTTCTTGCATGTTCTCTCCATGGGCTCTAAAGCACTAATGCTGCAGGTCTGGGCAGACATGTGTACTGGAGCCTGCACCTTCAGGTAGGACCCATGAAATTAAAAAATAAATAAATTTTAAAAAGGTAACAATTTCAGTGCTGTTTCAGGACTGTTTGTAAAGTTGCATTTGTTTAATGAGCTACACTACTCAAGTAACTCTAGATTTGTGCCTGAAGAATCTGCACTGATCCCGATGATGAGACGAAGGCTGGTCTACTGTGTCAGACTGAGTCTGGTGAGGGAACACTGATTTCAGGCCAATGGCAGCATTTGGCTTTGACATATACGCAGCAGCCTGAGGGCAAGAAGAACATCCACGGCCGTCTGATTTTGTGGATGTGTGGCATTAAGTAAGTTGTATAACATGCTAAACACATGAACGAAACAAGTGTCCGTTTTTCCCATTAGTAATCCGAGGGTTTTCATAATGTTTTAGTCACCTCATAAATCTGAGCAATATAAACATCCAGGAATTTACGCTAGCACTATGTCCCTCACCATCTGATATAATAAATGAATTTTTTATATAACATATAATTCACTAATCTTTTGAGTTTGTATCCTCATGAATGAGATCCATATATCCGAGCTTTTGCTCAAAGCCTCTTTTGATAAACTTTTTTTTCCTCCTTCTTTTTTCCATGGAATGCATTTTAGTGTCAACTGTGGATCAGTTTGTTTCCATTTAACAAAATATTTGTATAGCACTCACTGCAAATTCCATCTGTGCCTCAACCAGGAAGTGTGAAGTCTCGCTTGACTACAGCCTCCCCCGAAAGTCCAGCCTGTCATCTGATAGTAACAAAACATTCTGTTTGCTGGGACATTGTTTGTCCACCTCAGATAACCTTCCTCTGCCTTTAGCTTCACGCTTGGACATGGGCACACTTTTCCTGTTTAATGGTAAGACCGCCCTGTATAACATCCTGTTTTTGCAACACCAACCGGAACTTTGATTACATGAGTTTTTGACAGGCAGTAACAGCCTATATTGTTCTTGATAGGCTTTATACTAAATGTCGGAACGTTGCTATAGGGATTTAAATGCATTTACCAAAAAAGGATCACTATCTAATGTCAGATATTAATGTTGTATGACTAGTTGACTATCACAAATGCCACTCCAAAACATCCTAAACATCCTCAGTCGTGGTGCCTTTAGGCTCATTTGTGATTGCTCCCAAGAATCCCATCCTGTTGACATTTCATTTAATATGGAAGTTATTAATAAAGTGATCCATAAAGGATTAACTTATCGTATCTCATCTTGCAATCAATCAGCTGACAGCACAGGTGCTCCTTAAATGTAGCTGGATTTACTTATTAGAGAGTGCGTCTGGATAAACTTGGACTTTATCTGTAGATGGGCAATGATTAATTGAAGAAAAGAAAAAACAAATCTTGGTAAAAACATATAAAAACATATTTTGCAAACAAAATATACCAACTGTTTAATTATTCAGCAAGTTAGCCAAGCCATTAACAGTGAAGTTATAAAAAAAAATAGTGATACGTTGTTCATGAATACTCAGTTTTAACAAAATGAAGTGGAGGTAGGGTAAAAGACCTGTTTTTGTTTTCTTTTTTGAGGAGCAGTGAGGATTAGGACAAAACATAAAAGAGGGCTTATGAATTTAAATGGAAATGCATCATTTTGTTAGCGCTGCTCAGCCTCTTGGATCTCAGTCCCCTTATTTTCACTAGAAGTTCCTTGTTCGTTTATTTCGTTTTCTGTTTATTTGCTATTAAGTTTAGTGGGTCACCTTTTTCGCATGGGTGAATTAGATTATTTAATAAAATATTTATCTTTAATACATGGATTATATCATTTAAAAACTGTGCTATTTTGCTTACTTGGATTGTCTTTGTTTTATATAAAAATTAGTCTGATGATCTGAAACATCAATAGAAGAAATTTGGAAGCAAGTATATCATTTTTCACTGTTCTAACTGTGACCAGGTTATCCCTAAGTAGTTTTGGTTTGATTGATGTTAATTTCAGAAGGGCCGTCTTTCTCATTTTCAAGTGATAATTCTATAGTCTTCCTGGAAGTTTAGTTACATCTTTGTGAAGTCATTCCTGTTAAATCTCATCTAGTAGACAAATTTTATCTTATGTTTTCACAGGTTTGGTCATTTTTAAAATGGGCATGCTATGAAAAACTCACTTTTTCAGTGCTAGTTCATATTCATTGGTATCTGAAGTGCCTGTTAACCCACAGAATAAGACAACCTTGTCATTTTTGTGGCCTGTCTGTCAGAGAACATATTGAACCATCCTACTCCAATTTGGTTCCAATCCTTATGTAAATTGGCAGATTATTAGAAATGAACCGCCCCCTATCTATGTAGCTACATCTGTAGCACCAAACCCACTTTTATATGAGGTAGCAAAGAAGGGATTAAATCCCAGAAAACAGACAGGACAAGCATGGAGAAATATAAATATAGAGCAAAAACTGTAATTGGGTGAAGAAAGGAGATCAGAGCAAATGTTGAGGTCAGAGGGCAAATGTTTCCCACAGTCTTTCATAATTTGCTTTCATTTCTGGTAAAGCATCAGTGGTTAATGTGTACAGATTCACGATTTGACCCAGTTTCTAAATTGATCACAAATGTTTGTTTCCCTTGTAATTAAATGTGTTGGAACTTTTAAAGCAATTGTCTCATGAATACTTGCATGCCTCACAAAAAAAAATTGAAAGGAGATTAAGAAAGGGATTGGATGAGATTCCTACTATGGAAGAAGCAGGCTTTCTTATATTTTGCACGTGCTTTATTGCATTTCATATGGTGTGATTGGGATCTGTGCAAGGTACAATGAAATCTAAAAACTATGAGCATTCTCCAGTGACAAATACTGCTTAGAGTCTGAAAGCTCTATCTTAGTGGCAAGTCAAGGGTTGTGTCCCAAAAAACCCAGCTAAAGTCAGATAGGAAAGGCTAAGAACAGTTTGAGCCTGTCCTTCAATGAATCCTGATATGACCATTTTTGTAAAGTACTGAAATACACTGGAGTACACTTTCTTTAAACCTGAGACAGCTGAAGCAGTGCAGAAACCTGAGATCTACAGAAACACTTGTTTGCAGTTCCTTATTTAAAAGTCACTTAATTAATTTTCAAATGTTTAAAGAAACATCAAAAGCAGAACACATTTTCCTTAAATATGAAATAAACTATAATGGATTGTAATGGAATAATGTAAAGGGATAAAAATAAATTACTAAAGTGTCATGATGAATCCTACAACAACAAATAATAATAATAATGGTAAAATGAATAATAAAAAATTATAAATAATAATAATTTATCAAATCTGTCAGCTGTTTTGCTGTAGTACCAGTATTAGTACTAGTAAATAGTATTTTATTGGAAACTTTTTCTAACATTAAATATTTTCACTGGTCATAATGAATCTTGCCATTTTGCTTCTAAATGTTGTTATTTTAGGCTCCAGAATCAACACTGAAGAAGCCTTTTACCTGTATGCCAGTGGCCCTGACCTCACCACCATCATGCCGTGCAAGTATGGTAAGCCCAGCGGGACATTGTCCAAGTACATTACTCAGGATGGTCTTCAGTGTGAGCAGATTCGGGACCTACTAATGAGGAGTTCTGAAGTAGACACATCACTACTTATTGTAAGTCTGGATCTGCATTAATATTAACACTTATTTTTGAGTATTTTGGAGGAGTTTGGAGAAGTTTAATTGCATGTATATATGGCAAGTTTAAATTACTTGCAATGTCACAGACCTGTTATTTTAGTTAAGTATAAGATTTCAGAAATAAAAATAAGTTTGTTCAGTATGTGCCTGTGAACCATACATAGAGGCAAAACATGCATCAATTAAATATGAAAAAATTATATTTTGTATTTTTATAGACATTAGCCAATCACAATGGACTATTTAAGTAGACTAATTGCATCTATTAGCATTCAAAGTACACCCTTTTCTGCTTATTCAGTTTTATTTCATAATCATGGATGATAAAAGATACATTTATTCTGCGCTGTGCTAACTGCAGAAAGTAACAGAGCCATAAACACAGTGTATCTCTAAATGTCTTTCTATTAGAATTAGAATCTTTATTGTAATTGCAAAACAATGAAATTCTGTTTGAGCAGTCCTCCTGAAAGTCCGCAACAATAAATAATATAATATAAAGTCTTTAAACAGTAGAAGCTGTTATTAGGGGGCCAAGCCCCAAAGGTCCTTGGGCCACTTTTTCTTTTGCTCAGATTTTTAGGGGTTCAAGCATGTAGTGCTTGAAACCGTATTTTTGTTAGGAGTTTTATTTTTAAGTCTTGTTATTATTCTTCCACTTTTTTCTGCTGTAAAACACAGCTCAAACAGTAAGGCCTAGACACCTGTTTTTGGTTGATAGTAGTCCAATCCCCACTACTTAGTCGCTCAACCTCAACCTGCTTGGCCTCAAGGGGGCGCTACAGAAAAAGTTAACGCATTTGCCCTTGTATCCACTACCACATGTAGCGTAGAGACGAAATTCTATCTCAGATCCCTTGGGTCAGATCCTACAAAAAAGTCTCAAGTACCCATAAGCTCAGCCCACTTAGATGTTTTACTAATTTACAAAACCTACTTTTGTTTACTAGTCTGTGGGTTTTAATCCAGTTTTCTTCAGCTTGGTGTCAAAAAGTTCGTAGGAGTCTGAAACTAAACAATTATTGAAAATATAGAAATTTATAGTCATTATGGTTCATATTTAGATTTGAAGTGGTTCATATGCAAATTAACCACTCCGGCTTATCAGGTTTTAATTGAAAGTCTGTAACTCCAGCATACTTTACTCAAATTGGCTGAAATTTCAGATATTACTTTCAGATATGATTTTGAGGTAGCATGTCATTTGTGGTGTGAAAATGTATCTAGGGGGTGCTGTAATACCTAGAAAGAAAGAACAACAGTTAAAAGCATTTTTACTCTGCTTATAAATGGTCAGTATTAAAAATTATGTTTTTGGCTTCATCTTGTGTCTAATGGTAGTGTTATAGGCACATTTCTACCCTGAATTGCTCTAAATATTCCAGGGCATGAAATAATAATAAATGCTTTAGCGCCATTAAGTGGCCGAATAATCAAAGGGGAAAATAACAATTTCCCTTCACCACCAGATGACGCTATAGTATTAGTTATTTTTGTTTTCATTCACATTAAGTTTGACCTAATTTTCATCTGCACAGCTCAAGACATCATAACATAAACATTTATCATAATTAAGATCAGTGCTCAGCAGATAAATCAAATTAAGGCATCTGGATAATTTTAGTCTTCCTTTAACTTTTCTTACTAATTCTGAAAATAAAACACAATTGGTACTTGTAAATGCAGGAACACACCCTGGGGGGGGGTGCCGGTGCTTCACAGGGCAACACACACACACAAATTCACTCACACCTATGGACACTAGAGTTGCCAATCCACCTACCAACATGTGTTTTTGGACTGTTGGAGGAAACCAGTGCATCCGGAGGAAACCAACGCAGACACTGGAAGAACACACCAAACTCACTCACCCAGAGCAGGGCTTGAACCCATAACCTCCAGGTCCCTGGGGCTGTGTGACTGTGCCACTACCTGCTGCACCACCGTGCCACCCTACAACATTAATTATTATTTTATATATAAGATTATATACACACACAGTGGAGAAAATAAGTTTTTTATACACTGCCAGTTTTGCAATTTTCCACCTAAAAAAATTGAGAGGTCTGTAATTTTTATCATAGGTACACTTTTACTGTGAGAGACAGAATCTAAAAAAAAATCAGAAAATCACATTGTATTGCATGAAATAAGTATTTGATACAATAGAAAAACAGAACTTAATATTTGTACAGAAACCTTGTTTGCAATTACAGAGGTCAGAAATTTCAGCAGGGATATTGGGTTCAGGTCTGGAGACTGGCTAGGCCACTCCAGGATCTTGAAATCCTTCTTATGGAGCCACTCCTTAGTTGCCCTGACTGTGTGTTTCGGGTCATTGTCATGATAGAAAACCCAGCCACGACCCATCTTCAATACTCTCACTGAGGGAAGGAGGTTGTTGGCCAAAATCTCATGATACATGACCCAATCCATCCTCTCTTCAATATGGTGCAGTCCTTATGTTCCCTTTGCAGAAAAGCCACCCCATAATATGTTTTCACCCCCATGCTTCATGGTTGCTCATCCTCCTTCTTCCTCCAAACACGGCAAGTGGAGTTGATACCAAAAAGCTCTATATTGGTCTCATTTGAACAAATTACTTCCCATGCCTCCTCTGGATCATCCAGATGGTCATTCGCAAATTTCAAATGGGCCTGGACATTTGCTGGCATGAGCAGTGGGACCTTCCAGTGGGACAATCTTACCCCACGAGGTGAGATCTTGCATAGAGCCCCAGACTAAGGAAGATTGACAGTTATCTTATGTTTCTTCCATTTACTATTAATTGTGCCAACAGTTGTGGCCTTCTCATCAAGCCGCTTGCCTATTGTCCTGTAGCCCATCCCAGCCTGGTGCAGGTCTACAATTTTGCCCCTGGTGTCCTTAGACAGCCTTAGACAACTGACAAAATAAACAATTTTAATAATTTTTTTTTTAGGGTTCAAGCACTCGTGCGTAGAACCCTATTGTTTTTGTAACGGTTTTTTCTTATTATTCTTTTTCTCCTGTAAAAGTCATTGTGCGGAAGAGACCGTAGGTCGTACAGACTCCCCACTTGGAGGGTAGATGTAGTTTGTGTGCATCTCGGAGGACAACAAAAATTACACTTATTGGCCTAATGGTGGCGCTATAGCAAAGTGAAACGCGTTTAGGTTCATATCTCCTACACCGTGAGGCGTAGAGACAAAATCTTTTTTTCCACAGATTTTTTGGGTCCTGACAAATCAAAAACTGGTTAGTCAAAATGTCATTTTTCCAAGGTTATTATTACGCTAATTTGCAAAACCTACTTTTGCGAACTAGTCCGGGGATTTTTGTCCAATTCTCTTGAACTTGGTGCCAAAATGTTCGCAGGAGTCTGAAGGTTAATAATTATCAAAAAAAGGTTTAAATTTCGATTCAATATGGCCGCCATATGCAAATGAACCTCTTCGGCTTATCGTATGTTTTACTTACAAATTTATAACAATTTCATACTTTACTCCAATGTGTTCAAATTTCATATTCTACTTCCAGATATGATTCTGAGGTAGCATGTCAAAGGAGGAGCCAATATTCATATAGGGGGCGCTGTAAATGCTACAAGTTAATATCTCAGCAGCCGCAAGGCGGATCGGACCGCCGTTTGGCATGCTGCTTCTGTGGGCAAGGCTATAAGTGGAAAATTAAGGACAATTAGATTCGGCCAAAGTTGTGATCGTCATCGGCCAATCAGATGTCAGCACCTGTTTGACTACCTTAACAAGGTCCAATCATCATGGGATTTGACTGGTATGTTCTTGGGAGCCCTCCCTAAGTGCATAAAAATGTTCGTAACAATAGCCACTAGGGGGCGCTATATCAAGAATATATGATATTTCTCAACGAAAATTAAGCGTATCGACACGCAGTTTACTTCTCTGTATACTCTGCAGAGGGCCTCACAACTTTATAGTTGCAAGTGTTGTCAAAAAATGCATTGTATTTTTTCAATCGCCAGTTGTTTAAAATTGAACTTTTTCGAACTAGTCCGTGGAATTTTGCTCTATTCCCAAATAATTGACCTTGTTAGAATCTGCAGAGCCTGTAGGTCAATAATTATCAAAAAAAGTTCAACATTTGGACAAACTTTTGTTGTAATAAATCAATAAATCGAAGTGTGTGGAGCTTTAAACATTCTTTCAGCTGTAACTCAAACAAATTAAGCCCAATCAAGACTAAATTTGACATACGTATGTAGGGCCTTACTATGAAGAAACATATACAATATGACTCCAATCCACCAAAAGGGGGCGCTACAATTGGAGAATAACTGATAAAATTAGCTTTTTTTGTGTTATAGCGCCATCAAGGATTGCAGTGGCACCACAATTTAATCATGTCATCTGATCCTCATACTGATCAAGCATGTGCAGTTTTGAAATTTTTGGGGAAAGCGTTTTTGAGTTATAGGTGATTTTTAGAATTCATGCTGGATCTCTATTATTTGGAGGGGCCTGTAAGCCACATAGTGATGAAAGTTCAACATTTTATTGATAATTATTATATGCCAAGTCTTTAGGATTCCACTGATACCACATATGTCCATGTTAGGAAAATATCCATAGAGTAGTACTCCCTTAAACAGTTCTAACATGAAAGACTGTAACTGCTTAGCAGCACTATGTTACAGTAGTAAATTCTGCTAAGATCCTATAAGATCCTATTCACCTGCAAAGGTTAATGGTCATACCATAATTAAAAATTATAAAGTCTCCTATACCTCTTCAAGTGGCCATTTACCCTCACCAGTCAGGAAATACCCTTTGTTATTGTGTGTTTTATTCTGATGTACTGAGTTTCTGATGTTTACACTTGTTTCTCACAGAGTACAGTGTCTCATTTAATGCCTGACATGTTAAAAGGCAAGAGCTGCACTCTGAATGGCTGTAGTGCAAGGCAACCTCCTCCCCCACACCGCCTCCTGCATTTAAATGCCCACCTGCATTTAAATATTTTATATTTATATATAACTACTCTATAGTAGCCTGTCCAGAGCACAGGTTGCTCTGATAGTGGCCTTCAGCTCTTCTGCATTGTTGGGTCTGGCATATTGCATTTTATTCTTCACAATACCCTGTAGATTTTCAATGGGGTTAAGGTCAGGCGTGTTTGTTGGCCAATTAAGAACAGTGAGACCATGGTCCTTAAACCAGGTACTGGTAGTCCCAACTCCTGTTGGAAAATGAAACCTGCATCTCCATAAAGTTGGTCAGAGCAGGAAGCATGAAATGCCCTAAAACATCCTGGTAGACGGCTGCATTGATCTTGGCCCTCAGAGAACACAGTGGACCAACTCCAGTAGATGACATGGCAACCCAAACCATCACTAACTGTGGAAACTTTACACTGGCCCAAGCCACACGCTTCTGATGCTGTCTCTTGAGTGGGTTCACACAAGGAATGCGACGCTGAAACCCATGTCTTGCATACATCTGTGCGTGGTGGTTCTTGAAGCGCTGACTCCAGCTGCAGTCCAGTCTTTGAGAATCTCCCTGACATTTTTGAATGGGTTTTATTTAACAATCTTCTACCACATCTTTTCCTTTCCTTCTCCTCTCTATTAATGTGCTTGGACACAGAGCTCTGTGAACAGCCAGCATTTTTAGCAATGACCATTTGTGTCTTGCTCTGCTGGTGTAAGGTGTCAATGGTCGTCTTTTGGACAACTGTCAAGTCAACAGACTTCCCCATGATTGTGGAGTCTACAGAACTAGACTGAGAGACCATTTGCAGGTGTTTTGAGTTAATTCACTGATTAGAGTGTCGCACCAGTTGTCTTCAATATTGAACCTTTTCACAATATTCAAATTTTCTGACATACTGAATTTGGGGTTTTCATTAGTTGTCATTTATAATCATCAAATTAAAATAATTAAACACTTGGCATATATCAGTCTGTGAGTAATGAATGAGTATAATATACAAGTTTAACTCTTTGAATAGAATTATGGAAATAAATCAACTTTTTCATGATATTCTAATTTTATGACCAACACCTGTAATATTCAAGTTTATAGTAAGCACTGCTCACACATTATATACCTCACACAAAGACCCTCTTACATCACACACATCACTCAGAAACATACACACCTCAGAGACTGTAGAACACAAGTCACAAACACAAGCACGTATTACGAATAATCTGACACTGCACATACCTACTTGGCTCAATGTCTAACAATTTTGCCATAGCCACAAATGTCAATACATCCTCTCCCGATCAATTCATACTACAGGAGTTGTCAGATTTGACTTGACTGCCATATTAAGCCAGTTAGTGCTTGAACCCACAGATAGCCGCTAGCGGCTCTAGTTATTTGTTATTATTGTAAACAAAGACATTTGATATGAAGCACCCATGCTTCTCCAGACCAAGGGTATGTACTTTGGGCTTTCCTGTTTTTGAAATGCCAGAAACACCTCTGTGACAATGGCTATATGGCTCATAGCAGTCTGGCTAATCTATGCTTGCCTAGTTTCTCTTTGCTCTTGTTTCACTATAAGGTGCTGGTCATAAAATGAGAATATCATGAAAAAGTTAATTTATTTCAGTAATTCCATTCAAAAAGTGAAACTTGTATATTACAATCATTCATTAATTACAGACCGGTATATTTCAAGGGTTTATTTCTTTTAATTTGATGATTTATAACTGACAACTATTGAAAACTCCAAATTCAGTATCTCAGAAAATTAGAATATTGTTAAAAGGTTCAATATTGAAGACATCTGGCGCCACACTCTAATCAGCTAATTAAAATCATAAAATCATCTCTCGGTCTAGTTCTGTAGGCTACACAATCATGGGGAAGGCTGCTGACTTACACAAGCAGGGTAAGACACAAAAGATCATTGCTAAAGAGGCTGGCTGTTCACAGAGCTCTGTGTTCAAGCACATTAATAGAGAGGCAAAGGGAAGGAAAAGATATGGTAGAAAATAGTTAAGGGCTCCTAATTAGCAAAACAATGGGCACTAACTGCTTCACAGCTGGGGTGTGGGGGATGTTTGCCTTACAAGAAAAATCTTGCCTTTCGTGCTTTTAGTGTTAAAGCATATATTGCTGTTGATCTTTAAAAAACATCTTACATCTTTAAACAGTCAGGGCTTGAACGTTTGCCTGACTGCGGTGGCAGTCTGAACCACTGAAGCTGCATTAAAATATTGCATTTTGCATAATCATATGCTGTTCCAAGGATTTACATGTGAAGGTCACAACATATGAACAATTATTTTTCATCCATCCATCCATTATCTGTAACCGCTTATCCAATTTAGGGTCGCGGGGGGTCCAGAGCCTACCTGGAATCATTGGGCGCAAGGCGGGAATACACCCTGGAGGAGACGCCAGTCCTTCACAGGGCAACACAGACACACACACATTCACTCACACCTACGGACACTTTCGAGTCGCCAATCCACCTGCAACATGTGTTTTTGGACTGTGGGAGGAAACCGGAGCACCCGGAGGAAACCCACGCGGACACGGGGAGAACACACCAACTCCTCACAGACAGTCACCCGGAGCGGGAATCGAACCCACAACCTCCAGGCCCCTGGAGCTGTGTGACTGCGACACTACCTGCTGCGCCACCGTGCCGCCCTAACAATTATTTTTGATATTAAATATTGTGAAAGCATGAGAATGATCAAACAATTTTTGAATACTAAAGGGATATTTTACAGTTTAATCGTCATCTATGTTACGTTACCACAATTTTATATGCATTAGTGTTTAGAAAAAGTAGAGGGAAAACCTAGGAATTCAGTTTTTTTTTTTTTTTTTTTTTTTTTTTTTTTTTTTTTTTTTTTAATATTGCTTAAATCTCTCTCTCCCTCTCCCTCCCCCAGGAGAGTCTAGCAGTGGTCTACTCTCCCAGCAAACCATCTGTCTACACCATCTATGAACCAGTCATCCGATTAAAGGGCCAGACCAAGATTCCTGTAGCATCCCAGAGGCCTTTCAGTGCTAAAGAGGTCCAGAGTTCTGTGCTCGACCTACCCTCACTTAGGAGTCTTCATGCCTCCCAGCCCTCTGGCCTCCACAGCTGCCTGCATAAAATTGGTGGAATGGGTGCATTCATCTTCCTGTTTGCTCGGGTAATATGCAGAGGCTTGCTAATCAACATGGCATTGCTTATGATTACAGTTTTTGAATTTTAGCTATAAAAAAATAATTGTTCAACCAGTTTTCACTTTACAAATTATTGAAAGCCGTTTGGAAATTTGTTGACATGATTTTACAGCACACAAATTTTGAGAATTTCATGGAACTGATGATATTGGTTATAGCGCTGATGTTTGTCTTATTAATTCACCTGAGCTTTACACCCATAACACATCTAATTTATATGTAATATACCAATATGAAAATGGTCAAAAATAACTATTTTAGGTCTGTTTCTTTGGATGCTTTGTGACGGAAACATTTGGTGCTACATTGTCCTAATTTAGTGTGGCTCAGGCACAATTTGGTCATTTGGTAATTTGGTAGGCAGGAAAACTGCACCAGTGAACACATGAGATGAACATTGCACCCGGGAAGTGTGACTGCTAATAATGCTGCATGACAACATGACTCTACTCGACTTGGCAGATCTCTTGCTTTCCCACTGGTCAAATCTGGTACCTGTTTCCTGGAACCGGGTATGTTTTCAGTCCCAGCTCACTCCGGGTTCCAACCATGCAGAGTAGATACTAAATGGTGATGTGTAAACCCTGCAGAGTACTGATTGGCCATCATTCATCACACAAACTGTTGCTTGTTATATTTCTTAAATTATAGTAGCTTTCACATTTATTTTTATCAGACTCACAACAGCACCTCGTATATATGCTCCTTGGGCCGATGGCAGACAAACATTTCCATGTAAGCCGAACCTGCAATAAGTAAAGCTTATCTGTGAGAACTGGGGCGTGGACCCGAGTCCAGTCTAAAAAACTTTTTTAACGCCCCCATTCTTGTGGTTTTCAAAGCCAGAGATTCCTAGAGACAGGGTTTTTGTGACGTCACTGGCTCCATTTCACGAGGAAGCTCTGCCAATGGAAAAGCGACAAGCTTTAAGCGAGCCAAGCCATGTTGTGTAGTTTCTGACCCATGTGGTGGAAAAGCTCTGCAATGGCAGGGCCTCCAGAGTGGATGAGATTCATATGGAACTGGTGAAGGCACTCAATATTGTGGAGCTGTCTTAGCTAACATACCTCAACAATGTTGCACTGACATATGGAACATTGCCTTTTGGACTGGCAAATTGGAGTGGGTTTTTTTTCCCCATTTTTTGAAAAAGGAATGGAGAGTAGGTGCCAAGTATCCAAGTATCACATTTTTCAGCCTCACTGGGAAAATCTATGCTAAGGTGCTGGAAAGGAGAACCTGAAGGAGCTGAGCCATAAAGCAAATCATTCAATTTATAGTCAACTTATGTCCCCACCCTCAACTATAATCCAACAATGAACACTACTCTTCATAACTTAATTGTTTAAAAATTTAGAATCTGTATGGTCAATGAAAGGAATTTAGCATAAATTGCAGAAAAATTAGACCTTTTGAACTTTTAACTATATAGGAGGAAACTCTTAAAAAAAAAAAAAAAAAAAAAAAAAAAGTTTGCAATGTGTCATGAATAATGGGTAATATTTTTAACTCAACTTTATTTATAGAGCACTTTAAAAAACACCAACAGCTAGCTGTACAAAAGATGTTTATAAAACAAAATAAAATAAAAGTTCCCCCTCTCTTCTACCTTCCCCCTCCATCTAATTTCTTCCTCTGTCTTCCCTCTCAATCTTTATGTCCCCCTTTCTTTGATCATCACACCTACACCTGCTCTCCTCTTTCTTCATCACCTTTACCCCTCCTCTAACTGTTCTTCTTCATTTATTCCCTTCTCCCAATTCTTCAATGTATATAAGACTCTCCTAAAATATTTGACGTTAGACTGGACCGGCAACAGCCATGGACTGGATTGAGAACAGTCTGGGAACAGAACAGTCTCCAATCTTTAGGTCATCCTGTGTTAGACTGCACGTACCCAACTGTACTCATAAATGATCTTGTGTATGTGTAAATAAACTCCAGTCAGCGCCAAAATCCAGTCTCCTGACTCTACCTGCCGAATTTCTAACATTGTTTATTCTACCGTTGTTGTAAAATGTTACCAATTAATGAAAAGAAAGCAGTGGAATAAGAATAAAATGCAGCTTTTAGTACAGTACTTCTAACGTTATAAGATATGGTCCAATGACTAAAAAATAATTTATTAACAGCTAGTACATTGACATATAATTAATGGGTAAATACATCTTGTCAACCATATTATTATTCACTTATCTGAGTAGTACAACCAGTGTGGTGTATCTCAATGTACAAACCGGATTCCAAAAAAGTTGGTACACTAAACAAATTGTGAATAAAAACTGAATGCAATTATGTGGAGGTGCCAACAGCTGATATGTTAATGAGAATAGAACACAAATCACAGATCAAAAGTTTAAACTGAGAGAATGTATCATTTTAAGGGAAATATATGTTGTTTCAAAATTTCATGGTGTCAACAAATCCCAAAAAAGTTGGGACAAGGCCATTTTTACCACTGTGTGGCATCCCCCCTTCTTACAACCCTCAACAGACGTCTGGGGACAGAGGAGACCAGTTTCTCAAGTTTAGAAATAGGAATGCTATCCCATTCATGTCTAATACAGGCCTCTAACTGTTCAATCGTCTTGGGCCTTCTTTGTCGCACCTTCCTCTTTATGATGCACCAAATGTTCTCTATAGGTGAAAGATCTGGACTGCAGGCTGGCTATTTCAGTACCTGGATGCTTCTCCTACGTAGCCATGATGTTGTGATTGCTGCAGAATGTGGTCTGGCATTATCTTGTTGAAAAATGCAGGGTCTTCCCTGAAAGAGATGATGTCTAGATGGGAGCACATGTTGTTCTAGAACCTGAACATGGTTCTCTGCATTAATGGTGCCTTTTCTGACATGTAAGCTGCCCATGCCACAAGCACTCATGCAACCCCATACCATCAGTGATGCAGGCTTCTGAACGGAGCATTGATAACAACTTGGGTTATCCTTGTGTTCCATGCAGAACTTTAAATTGTGACTCATCTGACCACAGAACAGTCTTTCATTTTGCCACACTCCATTTTAAAAGACCCCTGGCCCAGTGCAAACGTCTGAGCTTGTGGAGCTTGCTTAGAAATGGCTTCCTCTTTGCACTGTAGAGTTTCAGCTGGCAACGGCGGATGGCACAGTGGATTGTGTTCACTGACAATGCTTTCTGGAAGTATTCCTGAGCCCATTCTGTTATTTCCTGGACAGTGGCATTCCTGTTTGAGGTGCAGTGACGTTTAAGGGCCCGGAGATCATGAGCATCCAGTAGAGGTTATGGCCTTGACCATTACGCACAGCAATTGTTCCAGATTCTCTGAATCCTTCGACGATGTTATGCGTTGATGATGATAACTTAAATGTCTTAGCTATTTTAAGCTGGGTAACACCATTCTGGTATTGCTGCACTATCTTTCTGCGCAACAATGATGGAATTGGTGATCCTCTTACCATCTTGGTTTCAGAGAGACACTGACACTCTGAGAAGCTCTTTTTATACCCAATCATGTTGTCAATTGACCTAATAAGTCACTTATTGCTACTTGTACCAACTTTTTTGGGATTTGTTGACACTGTGAAATTTTGAATCAACATATTTTTCCTATAAAATGTTACATTTACTCAGATGTCCTATAAAATGTTACATTTACTCAGACTCAGATATGTTTGATCTCTCATCTATGTTCTATTACAAATAAAATACTGACATTTGCCATCTACACATCATTGCATTCAGTTTTTATTCTTATTCTTTATTATTATTTGTTTAGTGTCCCAACTTTTTTGGAATCCGGTTTGTATAATGAATACATTTGTTTATGATCCCCTCTTAATTCCAGGTATTTCCACCCTTAATTGTATAATTGGATTTCATTTATTAATGCACAAGTAATTTATTTTTTGTTTATGGGTGTAGTCATTTTAAAAGTGGTCAGCATTTTTGTCTTGACATGCATTTCTGTAAACTGAGAACTGGAGTGTTTCATCAGAACATAGAAGAAATTAAGAAAACTGTTACTGATACATTTTAAAGTATTATGGACTTGCTTTTTCAGTGTATCCAATCAATCTCTTGCTTCTCTCTCTCTCTTTCTCTCAGGTAGTGGAGTTGAGTGATTCTGAGAAAACACAGGCATTGGCTCTGCAGGTGCTGTTGTCTCTGGTTAAGTACAATCAGCATCGCATGCATGAGATGGAGTGCCACCATGGTTACTCTATGATCCACCAGGTCCTCATCAAGACCAAGTGCATTGTTGGATATCATGTGCTTAAGGTGATTGTTTTCTTTTTTTGGACCCCATTGCAAGTAGCGTATCTACTCTCACAACAGTTCTTTTGCATTAAACAGAGCAGCCAGCTGGTTCTATGTGTTATTGCAGTCTATCCACTCAATAACAATTGGTTCTGTGGTGCAGCACTTTGCCCTGCTGTAAACGTTGGGCCTATTCTGTGATATCAGTTGGCCTGAAGAAGGCTAAAGTCTTTCCATATTTATGGTGAGATAACACCAATAAATTTTAACATTTTTGCCAATTATGAATTTCATGTTAAGTGAATTACATGTATTTGCTGAGTGTTGCTAAAATCAATAGAATTTTTGTGTGTCTAAGTGATCAGATAATACAGCACTATTTTTACACTCTCTAAGCAGCAATGTTCAAAACGAGCCTCTGTTTATTTTCCAGTGCAAGAATACATTAATTAGGCGTGAGGAGCAGAAAAGTAGTTTTTTTAATCACATCTTGATCTATTTCTTCTTTTTTCAAATTTTTGAAAGAATTTACTACAGTGCACATATTTCCAGGAATAAATCGTTGGTCATGTCCCTGTCTTATTAATGCTGCCAGGGTTTCCCGCGGTGCTTTAAAGTTAGGGCGGCCTTCTTGACAATTATATCCGCCCCCCTCCCCCCACCCCCACAATTCGTTTCATGCAATTTGTTCAGTTTTGTTATCAAGGCCTCTGATGTGTTTGAGCGTGCCTTTCAGCTATGTCCAGTGATCCGTGATTAATCAATCCATTGTAGAAAACACTCAATAATAAGAGATCCTTTACATTCTGTGACTCATTTAATGTGTTATTGCTCAGTTTTCAGTCACAAACACACATTCTAAAGTATAATCCAGTAGAAAAAGGCAAGCTGTGTTTTGTCTCTGAGTTCACCATGGCTGTGTGTACACAAGGTCAGTACATTTGCAGCCCATGCTTGTAAACAAACAAGAACCAGTGAATCACAACCGCCACAAACCACCCTCCGCGGTCAACAAAGGTATCATCTTGACTAATCTGTTTTCTGCGGGAAACCCTGGGTGCCCCTCTTGACTTCTGCAGACTCTGCTGGATGGCTGTTGCAGTGGTTCTGTTCTGACAGTGAGGCATGATGGTCAATGGCATCTGAATACTGAATCCACTGCTGTGGTTCAGGACCTCAGCCTGCTCTCTGAAATTCTGCTGGACTGGAAGATATGGACCAAAGCTCAGGTAAATGTGTTAACACATTTGTACATTTATATTGTAACAGTCACAAAAATGACCTGATATTAACCATATCTGTCACAATGAGTACGAAGAGACAGAGGTAGATGCAGGAAATATTTATCAAATTAAACATGATACAAACAAAGGCAAGACACAGGATTGAAAGGCAAATACAAAAAGGCACACCAATAAACATGAAAGTACATGGAGCGTGAACAATAATTAAACATGGAGCTATACAAGAATGGAAGGAAACACAATTTCTAGAGAGAAAAGTAGACGGGGTACCACTGTAGTGTGGGAACGGTAGTTGAATTATTTGTGCTTAATTGGAATTATTGTTATGGTTATTATTATTAACCTTTTTGTAGAGAATAATAATAATAATATACATTTATATTTAACTATTATAATTTTGGTTACAATTCCCCGCTAAAATGTGGGTTTATTCTCAGGATTTTCAGAGTCTTCTTTATGAACAAACTTTACACACATACAATATCACTTCAAATCATAAAGGATAATTTATTGGAATAAACAATAATCACTCATCATAGTACAATTAGTAAAACCTCACAGAAAAGATTAATGCATGTGATTAATGCCCCTCCTATGAGTCTTAATAATGAAATATGAAAATGATATCCGTTATGTATGACTAAATATGATCTAACCGTAAGGTAAGTTAACTAATACTCAAGGTGGATTTATGTCAAGGGATTTGTTAGGCACTAACTTTGAAAATGAGGTCTGAGGCTTACTTTGACATTGTCTCACCAACCAACAGACCCAACAAATCTGTTGAGTTGAAGCAGATGATCTGGACCTTGACTCTGTCCTGCACCACAGTTGGTACTAATGAGGGTGATGTTGGAAGAGGGACTGATAACCTCAGAGATAGACAGGACCGCTTCTGCAGGTTTCTCTTTAGCAGGAGTGACATAGTCAGGGTTCCTTATCCAGGTGAACAGATGATGTCACTGTTTTGGTTGGGAGTTTATACTGAAGTTGTCAGGTAGTTGATGTGCCTTGTTGGTCAGTTTCAGAATTGGTGTCTGGAGTCTGTGGATTTCTATATCATCTATCGACTAATCTCAGATGTGATTCCTTATTCTGGCCAATAATTATAAGCTTCACACACTTTATTCAGTCTTTAGTAAAAACGCTCCACTGGGCAATAAGAGAAAATAAAACGAAAAAACAATAAGTTGAAACTGACTCTGACTCTGAGTTGTTTTCTTAAAAGTCTTAAATATATGGAGCTCAGTATGACTAAGCCTAACGTTTCAGAACTGGTAAGAGTGTCGTCTTTACAGTTCCCATGTGCGTCCTTTCCTGAGTAAGCAAGAGAGATTCTCAGAACACACAAGCTGAGCTAAGAACTTAGAACTTGTTCTTTTTTTCTAGTCCTTTAGGGCCTCTTCCTTTCAGACCTTCTTCGAGCAAGTTAGAGCCAGCACAGTTTAGAATTGGCACGCTTAGAATTTATGGACTGTGTGTAGTTCCACCCTTGTGAAAAGGAGCTAGATTGGCCACAGTCCAGAGGCGGTGATCTCAACACAGAATGAAAGGGCTCTTAATATTATATGAGACTATGATGTGATTGGGGTCTTGAGCTCCACATGAGTTTACTCATTTTGCTTATGATGACAATAGCAGATAAATCCTATTTCATATTTTAGTGTCGGATTTCCTTTCTGGATGAATAAATTGAGTATGGATATACAAAGATTATTTTGAGTTATTAGAGATTAAATCATACACGTTTAGATAATAAATATATATATTATCAAAACAAGGGTTCTGTGAAGTATTGTTTTCCAGACTGTCCACTGTCAGACTGCTGTTTTCTCCCCGTTTTATTTATGGGTGTCTGATTTCAATTAAACATTCACGGAAAGGAAGGGGAAAGAGTGAGTTATCTGGTTTCTGGTTACCAGTTTATTAGGATTAAGGTCATAAACCACGAAACAAAGATACTTAATGTGAGGACAGCCCTTCCCATGCACATCATGGGGTTAACCTGGACCATTTATTACAAGTGGGTTTTTATAGAGAGTCACAATGATTGCTTCAGATTTTGGGAAGAGGAATTTTACAATTGCCAGGCGCCCATTTTATGACCTTTGGTCTCCAAAACTGATGACCCTGGGTTTGTCTATGTGGCATTGGTTGCATTCATCAAGGTCCACTCTCCAAAGCTTTGTGAATTATAGCAGCATTTGTCTGATTTTTGGAACCACCCGTTTTTTGAGTCTCGAAGGCAAGCAGTGATGATAATTCCAACATTTTTTGGATAATTATTAGAGTTCAAATCCAGGGACTAGTTCGCATTTGTGCGATTTTGCAAATTAGCCCAAAATCTAAGTGGGCGGAGCTCATAGGTCCTTGAAGCTGTTTTGTAGGGTCTGACGTGAGATATCAGGGGAAATAAAGAATTTCATCTATGTCACATGGGGTAGGAGATACGGACCTCAATGCATTGTATAGTGCCACCAGCAATCTAGGGCAGATTATTCTGAGCCTGAGTAGTGGGAATGTTTATTACCTGTTGACCAAATATAAAGTCAAAAACAAAAACAACAGGGCTCTAGCACCTTCTGTGCTTGGACCCCTAAAAAAGAAATCAGCTCATTATGATATCTGTATTATGTATCGGCTATCTGTCACCCTGCTTTTTAAATATCTGCATTGGCCATTAAAAAACCCTTATTGGTCGACAACTATTTGTGTCTGTGTAAAATGTTTAAAGTTTAAGGATTAATAATCAAGTCTCATTAAAATGAATGGGGATATCCCTGATTTAGCCCATTCTCGGTAAAAATAAATGTTCAAACCTTAGAAAATATTTCCCAAATCGCTTAGAACATTTTGCCAAAGCAACTACTCATGCAGAAAGCATGCTTTCAAGTCCATGGGGCCGTGTACCTTCCCTGATGCCAAACAAATTCTCATAACTCAACAACTGCTTTGTGACACAAATTGCTCAAATAACTCAAATATTTAAAGTTTAAATTAAGTTTCTCAGTGAATATGTAGGGATTTTAGAAGAAAATGTTTTGCTGAAACTGGCAGTCAAGCCATTTTATAGCTTGAGTGTTGATTTCACCCACTTGTAAGGCTCTCATGTATAATTTGTGCTTGAGGGGTTAAAGTTATGAAGAAAGGGGGCTATCATTTTGAAATTTGATGCAGCTAATCTGACCATGTGAATTGGTGGGCATAGCTTGAAAATTGAGCAAATTGGAGCAATTTGAAATTTTGTTTAAAGGTTTACAGTCACATTTCTATGCATTTATATTGCACATATCCAAAAGCTGTATAAAAGCCCACCTGTCATCAGTAAGAAGCATGAAACAGATTTAGTATGGCATTAATATCTTGAAAAATTGTGGTCTGAGTTAACCAGACAACAAATGTGTGAAATGTGCCTTTCCTGAAGGAAATGTGAGTGTGATTGTAATACTCTTATACAACCCCCCACTGGACCATACCATTCCATGTTAAGTCTTACCTGCCTCACGCATTTTTTTTTTTTTTTTGTTTAAAAGGAGCTTTGAACGTAACTTTGTCGATTTTTAATGTGGAACTGAACATTGGAATAAAAAGCCAGGTTTATTTTTTATGCGGACTGTTTGTATTTTCTGCACAACATAATCAGAAATGTATAAAACTCATCAAGAACTTAACATCTACTATGAGCTCATTGTAATATATGCACCATTTTAAGATGGAAGGGAAAATTTTTACAATAACCTCAATTTTTATAATCTGGTCACAGACATTACTGCAGTGAATCAATTTTTTAATGTATAAACTTGAAGTACATGGCTTAGGCACATTGGTTAAAATGTTTGTTTATTTATTTGTTTATTTGTTTTTTTTTTTTTTACTTGTTTCACTTAAAGTGATTCACTAAAAGAGAGTTTACTTTGGAGACTGACAATAGCCAAATTTCTATTCAAAGTCATTGTACCACTCTCCTCTTAAAATTTCACGTTGAAGATTCTGTATTGGTCTCAGTACAATAAGCCTAACTTACTGTGACGTTCAGTGACATTATTGTTATTTATTCATAATTAATTAACACATGGATCCCATGGAAGAGATTCTGTATAATATAAATTTCATTTTCTGGGCAAGAAAACTTCTGACATATTTTGATTATTGGGTGGTCTATGCCTTTTAATATCAGTCAGGTACAGGCCTAAATGTTGTATGGTATTAACCAAAAGTATTGTGAGGTTTTGGTCTATAATATTGTTGGTGACCCCTGACTACAAAAGTTGTTGTGTGGTATGTGACACATTACCTCGTGTAATGGACTCACCATTAATGTACTACTATCATTAATTGTCTACTGATTGTAAATTTAGAGGTATTTAGAAAGAGGGGGTTATTTCAACTATTTAAAGTTTAAATGAGGTTTCTCTGTGAAGGTATAAGATTTTTAGAATCAGTTGTTGTGCTTGCTAGCTTGTAGTGATGTAAATGATTGTAACGCAAAACAAAGAACAGAAAAAACAGCAGTATTGCCACAGGTAATGGGAAGCTCCATGTCTGCAGACTACTAATTGGTGGTCAAACTGACACCACATTTTGGAAAGAAAAACACATAGAGAAGTCTTCATGCAAAAGCACAAAAATCACAGGGGAAAAAATCTCACACACATACACACACACACAGCTCTGGTCCTGTGGTTGTGGGCTCTAGCCCTGCCTTAGTGACTGACTGAGAGGAGTTTGGAGTGTTCTTCCTGTGTCTGTATGGGTTTCTTTTGGCTGCTCCTGTATCCTCCCACAGTTCAGTAACGCATGTTGGTTGGTGGATTGGCTATTCAAAAATGTCTATAGAGTGAGTCTGTGAAAATGAGTTTGTTGAATCTTGCAGGTAAAATTGTCTTTTTTTTTTTTTTCTTGACACATAAATGCATATTATTGATCAGATAATATAATGTAATTTTGTGATGCATCTATCATTTATTTATCTTTAAAAATGTATTTATTTAATGTACAGTAATACTGAAAAAAATGTAATTCTATAACTTTACCATTACAATGATTTGTCTTTATGTAATGATAGCAATGATATACTGAGACAATAAGAGTTATTATTATTATTTTTTTTAAATACCTTTGTTAGAGTGGAGTGTGGGAAACACTTCTGGCTGCTTTAGAGATCCTCATTAGAGTGCACCATCCACAGCAGACGTTCAACATTCGTCAGCTCCTCAAAGCTCAGGTCGTTCACCGCTTCCTGCTCACTTGTCAGGTGCTACAGGTGAGACCCTGCCCACCTGGGGCTTTATGTCATCCTTTCCTTTTAAAATTGTAAATGAATCCCCATATCATCAGGACTCTGAATATCCAAGTCATTTGCTTTAGATTTTTAGGTGTAATAAATTTAGATGAGGTTGTGTTTTAGAGCCATTCCCAACCCAGTGTTTGGGGTCCATAAACCAGTGCCATGTTGAGATTTGAGAGTGAAAATTTGGAACCTTCTTGTGAGCCCTGTCGACTGGATTGAGAAAACGAGATGCAGGGAAAATGTCATATTACTTTTGTGGTTGGGATATGTAGCACAATTTAAAAACATTTAAAGATCACAAAAATGTTCCAGAATATAGTCTAAACTATTCCTAGAAGATTAGATTTTACTGCACCCAAGGGGCATGAACTCCCTATTAATTTCCTTCATATCTGATTAAATGTGTATGAGAAGTTGACTATGTAATTTTGGCTGTGTATTTTATGTTTTAACATGCCAAAGAGCAGAAATCTTTCCTTGCACCAATGCCCACCAAGTGTAGTATCACATTTCATCATAAAACCTTCAGTATGTCAATACAAGAGCCAAATCTGTATCTCAAGTCAAACTTTGTAGATACTTTGTTTTCTATTGTATCTGTATGACCTCTTTTAAACATTATATTACAGGAGAATCGGGACGAGCATCTCACCTCCATACCACAGGAGGTTTGCATCTCTTTTGTCAAGATCATCCAGGAAGTGCTGGGCTCACCCCCTGATCTGGACCTGCTGCGGTTGCTCTTCGATTTTCTTCTGGCTGTACATCCACCTACAAACACTTATGTGTGCCACACCCCTTCCAGCTTCTACTTCTCTTTGCACATCGGTGAGTGACCAAATGATTTAGAGGGAGGGAGGGTGGAATAAGATATTACCGTGAGAAATATCCCCATAGGAAAATGTTTAGTCTTTGAAAACAAAATTTAGCTTCTTCATCTTGCCACAGCAACAGGGCCATGATAAGACTGTAAGAAACGAATACAGAACAACTGAAATCTGAGGGAAATTGAAAATATTTTTAGGATTCCTGCTTTACCAAATATATAATAGCATTTTTTTGTACTGCCATGTTTTCTGATGCCTTATGTTTGTGTAATTATGTGTCTCAGATGGTAAACTGTACCATGAGAAAATTCAGTCTATGATGTTTCTGCGCCATTCCAGCAGTGGAGGGAAATCTGCCTGCATCTCAGCACACTCTCTCTCACCTACTACCTTCACTGAGATACAACCTGAGGGTACAGCACTCTTTAAATAAACCATGTGTGATATGTTTGGATTTGCATTGTCCCGTCCTGAATGAGAGACTGAAATAATTTATTTCTCTCACACCTTTTTCTGCATTCATTTTTCTCACTGAAGCCCCACACAAGAACATCTCTTATTGACCGTGACATCGTTATATCAAGTACAACATGTCAAAATTTGAACTTTCAACTCTTTGTGACAGCAGAGCACAGTTGAGATTTTCATTAAGAAGTGTATGAATGTTGGAATAATGTGGTATTTTGACCCAAAGAGTGATATTAGGTTAAATTTAGGCTAGTGTTGAATGATTGATGGAGCTTAATTATTGCCCTGTATCAGCGGTAAATACAGTGTGGGTGAGTGAAGAAACAACACCTCTCTGCTCTTTTAACATCCATGGATGTATTGCCCTTGAGCAAGGAAATTAACATCCTGTTCCTCCTCAGGTTCAGGAATATAGTTTACACTATACAGACAATAAAATCACATATGAAAAAGTAGTTGATAACACCTTTTAGAGGACATTTTAAACACTGGTGTTCAAGTCCCATCTGGGTGGAGTTTCCATGTTCTCCCCGTGTCTGCGTGGGTTTCCTTCGGGGTCTCCGGTTTCCTCCCACAGTCCAAAAACATGGAGGGTAGGTGAATTGGCTTCTCTAATAACTGTCCTGCTGTGTGAGTGAATGAGTGTGTATGTGAATGAATGTCTGTATGTGTGAGTGAATGAGTGTTAGCCCAGATATGGATTGGCGCTCTGTCCTAGGTGAAGCCCTAGAGCCTGATGCAGTCCTCCAGGTGGACGGTCGTTCCTGGTCGAGAGTACGCTGTGCCCGTTTGGCTGCCGCTTCTCGCCAGTGTGTGTGGATTGAGTGTTCTGAGCGTTCTGAGCAGTGTGGATTTTAAAGCATCCTTGGGTATCTAGAAAGGCGCTATATAGGATAACATATATACACACAGTATATGGCAAGAATAACCCGATTGAATTCTTGGAGCATTCAATGAAGCATCTCTATGTTTTCCAGTTGCATGTTAGTACTCTGGAAACTAATTTAATATTTCCACTTGTCCCATAGTGCACCAGCCTCTCTCCCCAGAACACGGAGCCCCTGACCTCCCTTCATGCTCTACTCCTTCTCCTTATACATCCCCTGTACTCACTGCCCATCAGCTCCACCGAGACTCAGCCAGATCAGCTGAGACTGAAGATGGTTCATCCCAGAGTACCCAGCAGGCCCTGGGCAGCACAGAGACACTGAAGAGAGACGAAGATGAGAATCTTCTCAGCAGCTGTGAGTCAGCCAAGACCATCTGTGACTCTCGGGAAGTTGATGAGGTTGAAGAGGCCCCTCACAACCCATCAGCCTCAAATAGTATGAAGGAAGAGCAAGAGGCTCCAGCAGATATCTCAGCAGAGAGTACTATCACAGAATCTGAGGAACGTGTATTTTTGTATGGAGAAGAAGCACCACAGAGACCAGACAGCCTAAAAGGCATTCAGTCGTTTCAGAGGAGCCAGAGTGACCTGGCAAGCTTGGGCCTAGCTTTTCCTGCTCAGAATGGTTCTCTAGCTATTACTCGATGGCCCAGTGTAACTTATCGCCCTGCCCCATCTGATGAATGGGAGAGTTACACATACTCTCTTGGCTGTGACAGAGCACACAACAAGAATGATCCCACTAGTGACAGGTAAGGCAAGGCAAGGTGAGTTTATTTATAGAGCACCTTTCGTACATAATGGCAATTCAAAGTGCTTTATAGAAAAGTACAGAAAAAACTGCAGTAGAAGGGTTAAAAAAATAAAAATAATAAAAGCCATTAAAATGCTATTACAACAGAATTTAAACAAATTACAATATGACAATTAAAAATAAAAACAATTAAAAAGCATTTCAAGTAGTATTACAACAAATTAAAATATAAAAGACAAATAAAACTGCAATAAATAAAAGGCATTTATTAAAATAGTTCTAAAAAAATAAAATAAATGTATCTACATCTCTAATTTATTCTAAGGGCCGTGCTACTCAAAGGCACACGAGAACAAGAAGGTCTTTAATTTGAAAATTGTAATATTTCGGCCAAATCTGGGGCAAGAATTTAACGTGACTTGACAGCGAGTCAGACACTGTGGGTCTTCTTTCAGCCTTCGTTAAGGCACCTGTTCAAATATAAAGCTGCTCCAGGTTGTGAGAAAGCACTCTAACTATGTACCAAGTTAATGTTAGTCTCTGTCCTTGGCCCAGTCTTCACACTGCACTGGGAAAAAAAAAAAAAAAAATATATATATATATATATATATATATATATATATATATGTGTGTATGTGTGTGTGTGTGTCTGTGTGTGTAAAGTTCCATAGTCTGTTGTTTGGGACATAGTCTCACTCTCTAACGTTAATGATAATCCAATAATCCAATGCTGTTCCACATGATTATGCAGTAGTAGTACTGCCTTATCTACAGGAATCAGCTTATAGCTACCTAATATTTTGGGGTGGGCTTTGACTCAGCATATATGCCCCCCCCAATGTCAAACTCCAATGTCATTGCAGGTGAATTTGCTCATTTTGGCAGATATAAATGTGAGAAACTGAAGCACAGTTTAAATATTAGGCCAATTTTCTGTATTTTTGAATGTTTGAACACAATGTTTGATGTTAATGGTGTATCTGGTGTTATGATGTTAAGCTACTGATTTAGCGATAGAACTGTAGTGGAAATAGTATGCACACGTTGCTGTGGCTTTAGCACTACATAGCGGAATCAATGATAATTCATTATTATTTTATTAATAATTAATTATTTAATTCATTTTGCTAAGCTCCATGTTTGGGAGCCATTAACTAATATGTAGTGTCCTTACCTGTCTTAGTTTTAGCTTAGACAAGTAGGCCATCTTCACATATCATACAGCAGAATTAGCTAGAATTAACTATTGTTAATGAATTATGCTCATTGACCCGCCGTGGGTTCTTGACTCTGAAATGGAATCTGAACTAGAAGTTATAATTCCATACAAGAAAGGTGCACACACAAACAAATAACCAAGGTTTGGTTTTATCGCACAACTGGTTTTATTAATAAAATGGATTACAGCGATATATGAGGGAACAGTGAGATTAATATATGAGGGAATTTCTCTATGATAATTATTGCCCTAAGTTCTAAGAAAGGCTATTGTTTATCCCAGGACACTTTCAGTACCAACCCATGAGCCATGTGAGACATGAGACCATGTGACCTTACGTATCCGGAGATGGACAGGGAGAATGACGCTGACGGTGCCTTCCGGCACAACTTCCTGGAGAATTGCAGACACGGGCCTTGTAGGTTGCAGCCGCGGACGTTCTTTTTCTCCCGAGGCTTTCAGACTCAGCCGTCGGGGCTGGTGGCGTTCTGAAGGTCTCTGTGGGGATTCTTCGTCGTCGCTGATCTGCCGCCTTGTGAGAGACAGTCCAAGCAGGTCTCTCCTGGGGCCTCATCTCAGAAGGTCATTCTGAGGGTGCTTGCGGCCGTCCTCTTCATGGCGTTGTCGTCCTTTTGAGGGTCAGACGTCTAAGGTTTCCTTCAGGCTCTGGATGTGGCGTTGAAATTTCGCTAGGGTTAAACTATAGCTTTTCTATCTGGACCACGCTTTAAAGGCCCAAGACAGTTTAAGAAAGCCATGAGTCTGACGCCTGCAGAGTCATTTAAAAAACTCAGGTCATTTTACTCTTTAGCCTTGAAAAAGGCTAAAAGAGATAACGGCCCAAGTGTCTGGAGCCTTGAAGTGAAGAGTCGAACAGCGGAGAAAAAGGGGAAGAAGCCCGTGTCGTTTGGCGCCACAGGTTTTTAACCAGAGTTTAGAAAACCCGCCCTGAATACCTGATTCGTCCTCAATGAGGGAGAATTGGAGCTTTTCTTGCTCCTGATTGGCTTGGTTTCCTGTACCTTGGTAGTGGCATCACATAGAATTTATGACACTTGACAAGACAAAGACTTGACCATCCCTGGTGAGTGAATATCCCAGGATTCTGAATCATACTTTGCAATATAAAAGATTATGTTAACACAAAGTAATATCATTCAGACAACCATGTTCTACATAATTATTAATCAACTACACACATAGTATGTGGCTACCTTGGTTCTACATAAATTCATATAAACATAAATTACTTTAAACACATGTAAATTAATCCCCCCTGTTTTGATTGTCCACATGGAATTAATTTCAAACAGTTGTGCACATATGTAACTTCAAATTGTTTTAAACCAATGGGAATTATGTTTTAATTAAAGTTAAACTGATCCTCAGGAGTGTCTCTCTGCATCCTGCTTTTGAGAAGAGTTCCATGATCCACCAAGACTCGGTCATAAACTTTCCTTGAAAGGACCTATAGTGTCAGTTTTATGACTCTCTGACACAGACAGCCAGGCACCAATTTGGGGCCAATTCTTTCTGAAATGCTTATCTTCAAATTCCAATCTTGCTTGGTGTGTCTCTGAAGCGAGCTAAAGTTTGGGTATATCAAATACTCTCGGAAAGTCACAATTTCTTACTAGAAATTAATACACATTCATCATATCATACTACAGAAGTTACTTCCGTTAATTAGAAAATTGTAAACTTGCATGTGTATATTGTATTACCATTTCTGGGGGGGCGATATAGTACAGGAGGGCCACGGAAATTTCCCTTCGTCTGAGGTGGGGAATGAGAGAAACTTTGAGAACGACTGGACTATAGTCACCTGATGATAGAGCTAAATAGATATGAGTGTCATCTGAATAATAATAATAATAATATTAATAATAAGTTCAGTTTATATAGCGCCTTTCACAGACCCAAGAACCCAAGTGTGTGTGTGTGTGTGTGGGGGGGGGGGGGTTGTAAAGACACAGAGAAGAGAAATGTTTTGAGCAGATATTTGAAATTTGAACAATTACAAAGGTCATGAAGAAGAGAGTTCCAGAACCTGAGGGCAGCGACGCTGAAGGACCTAACACTCAGAGTAGAAATTCTAAAAGAAGGCACAATAAGAAATCCAGAGTTAGAAGATCTAAGATAGTGGAGAGGGATAATATGAAGAAATAAGGTCAGAGAGATATGTAGGAGCCAGAGCATTAAATGTTAAGAGAAGAATTTTATGTTTAATTCTAGACTCTACAGATGCATAATGATACTCAATGCAATTGATAAAGTACATAACTATCTTCTTGAAAGACCCGAACAGTTCTCTATCTAAAATGATGATGTGATCGACAGTATCAGATGCAGCACTGAGATTGAGAAGCACCAGCACAGATATTTTATCGGTTTCCGAGTTCAGACGAATGCCGTTTAGGATCTTTATAAGGTCAGTTTCTGTGCTGTGATGTGGATAGAAACCTGACTGGAAGTCATCATAATAACAATGTTCATTTAAAAATTTGCTGAGCTGACTTTCTCGATAATTTTGCCTATGAAAAATTGAAATTATACTGAGCAGAAGTTCATTCATTCATTCATTATCTGTAACCACTTATCCAACTCAGGGTCGCGGTGGGTCTAGAGCCTACCTGGAATCATTGGGCGCAAGGCAGGAATACACCCTGGAGGGGGCCATTTAAATACTAGTGTAGTAAAATGGATTTGTACTTGAGGATTTACAAAGAGTAAAATCCATTCTCCTGCTGAAATGTATTACTGAGTAAATTAATAGAGTCTCATTTTTTTTTTTGTTTCATGTTTCTCATACTTGCAAAAAAAAGTGTGCCAATCAAAAACTAAAGGTTAATGATGACTGCCCTTTCTTAGACAGCAAGTATGAGGTATGTCATTTTTGCCCTGTGTGGGGTGTATCATTTTATGGAGCACATATTTCAGCAGGCCAATGCTGCTACTTTCAATTATGACCTTTCTTACATTGACAGAGTATTCGTTCAGTATTTGCTGTTTGACAATATTGTAATAATTGTATCTTGTATTCCTCAGGTCTGGTACAGAGGACTGCTTGGTACTGATCTGCTGTGGGCTGTATGAGCTGTTGAGAGGCGTTCTTCTCTTGCTGCCTGACCTCATGCTGGAGGAGGTGATGGACAAATTGATCCAGCCAGAAGCCCTCATTGTCCTGGTCAACCATTCCTCTCCGCCTATACAACAAGGGGTTATTAAGGTCTGTATACTATTTTCTTTCAGATCCTTTCTTTTCAGCTCTCAGATAGCTAGCAGTATCTTTTGATATACGTTTTGTATCAACAACAGCAGAGGCCATCTTAAACCATGTAATCTTCTATTGATAATCCTAAATCACTAAATTATTTACTTAATTCAGCATAGAATATAAAGAGAAAATGTTTTGTGTTTTAAAAAAAAAGTTTAATTTTCTTCCACTATGTTTAACTTAAAGCAGCACTAGGTAAGATTAGGTATTTTGGCTGTAGCTGTGTAATTCAGTGCTGAGCCCTTACAGGCCAGTGAGGCATCACTGTGATACTGAAGTTGTCATTTTAAGGCAAAAAATAATTCCTAGTGTTCATTTAATTTAATGCTCTCACCTGTATTTTGTTACACTTTTGGTATTATAGGGAACTGTTTGCTCAAGGGTGCCTAATATATTCCTCATCGCTAAATGTACCCTTTTATATCATCACACTATTCATTGTAATTCGCTATTCAGCGCTTAAGTGTAGTATGTTTTAAAATTAGACTGATCTAAACATAAGACTGACATCTCTCCATATTTAGCAAAAACAAAAAAGTGAAAATGTATTAAGAAAATTATAAGGCTCTCCTAGCTATATATTCAAGCTCAGTGGTAGACTTGGCTAAGACAAGTGTCATGATGTCAAGGGTAAATTGTGTGGGGCTGGAGTATTATTTTTATAAATACAGTAAATAGAGTAAAAAATCTGTATATTATTTTACCAGAAGTGTAATTGTGATTAATTAATTTATGAATTGCAGTATAATTTACTTATATTTCCATGTAAATTTATAAAAGTAATTTTCATAGTTTGTTTAAGCTGTACTAAATTCTATATACATTGTCTATACATTGTCTACAAGCCCTTATGTAATGGTCCTGCTCACTAGATATACAAAGACCATTACAAAAACCCATACAAAAACATAATTGAAATTGCTGGTAAGGTTATTTATTTTGTAGCTTGTTATGGATAATGCCGTTACATCTCACCAGAATAAATAAACACCATGTATTTTGAGATTTGCTATTCGGTATTTTAACACGTAACTTATCTGTTTTCTTATAGTAGCTCTGGTTTGGGTCCATTTCAGACTCAGCACATGATAAGTTTGTCAGGCTTGGATCATATTTGAATATAAATCTTGTGATTCAGGTCAGCTCTAATAAAGGGGTCTGGGGTAGTTGCCCAAGCTCTAATCTTTTGACCTGTTTTCATTTTTGCTGTATGCAGTGTTTCTGTTTCTGTGCAGTATATTAAGCATAAAATATAATAATATATTAAATATATTAGCTTATTTTTGATGTCAGCTCCTGGGAAAGTTCTTTCTCCTCTGAGGCTTTTACATCTTTTGCATATCTTATAGTGGCATTAAATTGTGTTTATACTTGCCCTGCCTAAGCAAAATTTCAGCGGTGCTCTTTCGGCCGCAAATTCACTATGAATATTCCCAGCTTTGCCTAGGGTTTTTTGCTCCTTATTTAGTAGCTAGGTATTCCTAATTGGCAGCATTGTCTCTTCCTGCATTAAATGTGGATAAGGATGAGCGATTGTATAAATTGTGCATTTTTTTTTAATTCAGCTGTTTGTTTCCGAGCTCACTCTCAGGAATGTCTTGTTTGAAATCAGAGCTTATCCCACTGTGTGGAATGATGCGATGGCATTTTGTATAGATTAAGTGTTTGTCTTTAGTTTTTTTTTTTATATATATATATATATATAAATAATACTTATTTTACTACTGTGAGGGACTATGCACCCAAAATGTTCACTGACCTTAAACCTGTGTTATGTGATGTGACAATGAACCTGATTTGATTTGATTCTATATGAGTTAAATTGATTATGATTTATTTTTTTTTTTTACTTTTCATTGAGGTTTTTTGTTTTTGTTTGTTTTTGGTTAATTTAGTTAATGTCTCCATCTGCGTTCATGCCTGATCCCTTTTAAAACCGTACTACAGTGCATGTGTCATCTGATTCTGCCCCATCCAGTCTGCCACATGGAAGGAACATGGAAGAGAACCTAAACACAATCACAAACCACACTAAGTTCAATCAAGCAATTGAGCAGCTTGTACCAAATAAAATACTGTTCACACTATTTGGACATGTTTTAATTTTAGTGAAGACTATACAGAACATAAAGAAGTCAAATGTAAACACTGACAAAAAACACAAGTTAATAACACTAAACTGTTTTAACACTTCACCAAGTATGAAAGCACAATCACATCACCAAATATGAACAGTGCATGGAGACTAACAAGCTCCCAGAAAAACGAGAACAAAATATCCCAACACTAATAGCTAAGCATATTTACAGCAAGCCTTGTCAGTGAACTATCATTCAGACGATGATCGTTATTGTAATTGAGGTAAAGTGTTCAATTATTCATGATGTTGATTTGCTGTCTCATCGCCCAGAGCTGCCTCAGTCCCTACATGAATTTCTCAGTACAGCCTCAGTTACTCTGCAATTAGGATTAGAATCTCACTTGTTGATAGTTGTAAAAACATTCTTTATTAATCTCTGTTATCCTTATCTTAAGGAGTGATGTTGCACCAGGTTGGCATGCTAGAGTCTTATTAAGTTTAGTCTCACAACACATAGAAATAAATCTACATGATATCTGGCTTTGTCTGGGGATCAGGTTTAATAATCAAGACACTGAATATTAATAAAGAAAGCCTTGCTGTTTTCTCTCACTTCCCACTGCAAAATTCTAGCTCCTGGATGCATACTTTAGTCGGGCCCAGAAGGAGCAGAAGGAGAAATTCTTAAGGAACCATGGATTTTCTCTACTGGCTAACCAGTTGTACCTGCACCAGGGTTCCCAGGGCATGCTTGAGTGTTTTCTGGAAATGCTATTTGGTCGGCCTGTGAGCCTGGAGGAGGAGTGAGTAACCATTCTCTTAGATTCATGCTCATTGTGTTTTTGGAGTTTGTAACTCACAATTGCCTGGTTAGCATTTATGACATAATACTGTAAAATTAAATGTGTTTAATTTACACTTTTCTCTTCCAGTCTGGATCCAGAGGATATGGAAAGCATTTCTCCCTTCAGAAAACGCTCAGTGGTGCCTATACTGGGACTGCTGGAGAACTCTCTGTATGATAACTCATTGGTCCACAATATTATGTGTGTACTGCTGCAGCTCCTGAACACATGCCCTAAACTGGCTGACATCCTGCTAGACCATGGCCTGCTCTATGTGCTTATCAACACACTGTCCACCCTCAATGGCCTGGAGAATGGGTAAAACCTACAATACATACAAAAAGCATTTATTAAATATCTTAAAACATATATTTAAAGTAAAAAAAAAAACCATAAGAGCCCAAAATGTTTGCCATAAAGCCAGATTATGAGAAATATTAAACAGACAAAGTAAACAACATGGAACAGTTTTTTTTACATTTCTTGCTGGATTCCATAATAATTTTTTTATTTAAAATTCCAATGTAATTTCAACATCACCACAATTAGTTTTTAACTTTTATTTCAATTTTGTACTGGAAGTGATAACAGAATTGGTTAATGTAACAAAGGATACTGGATAATGGACAAAGGATAATGTAACAAACGTTACTAAAGCATTTGAATATTTAAAAAAAATTGAAACATACCTTTTTAGAAACAAAAAATGCTTTTAAAATAAGCATTTCTGTGTATGTACTCACCAAGCAAACCGTTGTTCTGTAAACGAGGTCACATACACAAATTTACAAACTGTCATGTGAGTGCATCCAGGAAGATTTGTAAATATCACGTAGTGATATTACCATGGGCTCTTATGGGTTTACGTGGTGTTCACTATAGCATTCTTCCTAAAGTCTTCATTAGAATGTGGGTTTCTGCAAAGTTGTATCCTTCTCATTGGATTTCACCACAGTGAATAAGGTACACCAAATCAGACATGCATTTTCCTGACTTGCTGTTTTGCAAGATTATGAATGCACTGCTACTTTCAAATTTGTTATAATTTTATCCAAAGCATTCATATGTAGCATTAAAAAATATGGCGTCAAAAAGATTTTGAGTTTGTAAAACAATACTCACAAATGTAACAGACTTTGTAACTGAGTTTAAGCAACTACATACATCTAAAATGTAATTTGTAACTGTGTTTGAGCAACTACATACACGTAAAACTAAAATCCACAAATTATTGGAATGCACAAATTTAAAAAAACAAAAATAATAATTTAAATTCACAAATGTGTAAAAAAGATTTGCATTTGCAAATCAAGTGTCGTGAATGTGTGAATTGATACCTTCTCAAACAGCTTAAAATGTGCAAGAGCAGACCTTTTTTAAGGTTCGAAATGTGACAATGGGAGTTTTTGAATGAGGTGGAAAAAATCCACACATTCACCTTCTCTGCTGCGTGTGCGAATCTCTTCGCACCGTTCTTGAACCGGTTCCATTCCTGATTCTTGGAACCTTGGTACTTTCCAGTGAAAAACTCTGACCAACGCACATGGCATTGCGCCAGCCAACTGCACCAGAAATAAATAAAAACGGGGCGTTTTCTGTTTTTTTTATTTTTTTATTTATTTATTTGTTTTTTCCCTATTATTTAATTAACTGAAGCATTGTATATGACAAGCTCTACTAGGCGATAATGCTGTATATGCTCTGAGCTCTTAGTTACGTTTCTCCAATGTTCACACGCAGAATGTCTCTGAGATCGGCCACAGTACCCACCCGCTCATGACGTATTCCTGATTCCCCTTTAAACGTGTAGAAACGCGGTGTTCACTGGAAAGAGCCAAGGTTCCAAGAATCAGGAACGGAATCGGTTCAAGAACCGGAGTTCATTTGGTGGAAAAGCACTATGGTTGACAGCAACAAATCAGTGTTCCGATTGGTTGAACAAACCTCGCAATGTAATTGGTCCAGCTAAAGCTTTCCTATTGGTCCATCAATTGGCCGTCAAAACAGGGTCTAAAATCCGCAACTGCAAAAAGATATTCACACATGCAAATATTTTTTACACATTTGTGAATTTATATTATTATTGTTGTTGTTGTTGTTATTTTAAATTTGTGCATTCCAATACATTTGTGGATTTTAGGTTTACGTGTATGTAGTTGCTCTAACGCAGTTACAAATTTCATTTTACATGTATGTAGTTGCTCTAACGCAGCTACAAAGTCAGTTACATTTATGAGTATTGTTTTACAAACTCAATCTTTTTAACCCTTTTTTGACTCTATATAAAAATAAGAAGGGATTCACAGTCAAAGCAATAACACCTTGCATAATCTGTTTCTTAATGTTTTGTTTTTAAATTGCTTATAAATGTAACAAGTCAGGTTAAAAGAAGTGGATCCAGACCTGCAGTATTTGTCAGACTGAGGTTTGTGTTTTTGATGCAGACCCAAGTGCAAGTGGAGTGTTCACACTTGTCAAACAAAATATATATATATATAACCAAAAAAAAGATTCTGGCCATACAAATAAAGAATTCTAAGTGGAACACATATACTTCCTTTTACAGGATGCCTTCAAATGATTACAAGCTGCTTGTGTGTGATATCCAACAACTGCTGGTGGTGGTGACTATTCATGCATGTAGTTCCTCTGGCTCCCAGTACTTTCGCATCATTGAGGACCTCATCACCTTGCTGGGCTTCATGCAGGGCAGCCAAGTACGCCGCACTCAGGGTAAACAATTCAGAAGTTACTAATCCTCATTTTGATGATTTAACATCTAAGATGTTTTATACTAGAACTATGTAATTAACACAAGTATACTGTTCCTTCTGCTCACTAGAAATGGCGATGGCCCTGCAGTTCCGTGTCCTACAGTCGGCCATTGATTTCATTAAGACAACAGCCCATCAGGACCCACAGAAAATGAACACTTCTGTCCATGTGCCTACTTCTCCACACCATGCTTTCCATCAGAAACGCAAAAGCATTGCTGGTGAGTACTAGCATTTGGCAGATTTGGCATCATGTATGCTAGAATGATAAAGTCGATCCTCATTTCCAGAAAAGTTGGGACACTTCCTAAAAATGCAGTTAAAAACTAAAAAATTAATTTGTTAAATTGCTTGAACATTTATTTAACTGATAAAAATGCAAAAATTACATTGTCAATATGTTCACTGATGAACCTAATTGTTTTTTGTAAATATACATACTGACCAACACACTTAAAAAATGTTTGGACAGAAACAATAAAAGACTGATTAAGGTTATACAACTTATACAGTCCTGGAATGTTCCACAACTAGCAGTTTAATTTGAAACAGGTGAGGTCATGAAGATTGAGTATAAATGAAACTCAAAACTTATTCTGTGCAAAAAAAAAGCCTGGGTGATGGTTTACCCAATTGTGCCAAGTATAATGAGAGAATTGTCAGTCACCAAAAAGACAATGTTTCTCATTGCAAGATTGCAAAGGATAGGTCTTTCATCATCCACATTATTATATAATGAAAAGATTCAGGGTGTCAGGAAATATCTTGATGTGTACAGGCCGAGGGTGGAAACTGCCACTGAATGCGCAAGATTGAGGTAATATTGCGCAAGGTAATATTGTTTGAGAAACCGCCACACTACTGTGTTGGACATAGACATATGGACTTGTACTTTAAAAAAATGTATAAATAATAATAAATGTCTCTTAACACTGTCCACCACTGCATCTTTAAATGCAAGCTTAGGCTGTTGCGTGCAGGGTAGAAGCAATATATTTTTAACTTTGCACAGAAATGCTGAGAGTCATCTGAGAATGACTGAAAGACTGTGGAAACATTCTGTGGTCAGATGAGGACATTATTCAACTTGTTTTGGGGAAAACAGAGGTTGTATTCTACATGCCAAATATGAAAAAGACCATCCATTGTTTCATTGTTTCATGTTTCATTGTTACCAATGAAAAATGCAGAAACCAGCATCTGTGACATCATAGGCATGCATCAGGGCCCACAAACTGTATTTTTATCAGTTAAATAAATGTTCAAGCAATATAACGAATTCATTTTTTTTTGTTTTGTTTTTAACTGCATTTTTAGAAATTATGCCAAATTTTCTGGGTGGTCTACATTTAATAATAATATGCAATTATTTGTCATTGTACAACATGCAATGAAATGTGTCTTCCACATTTAACCCATCTGTGGCAGTGAACACAAACACAAACTCGTGCACTAGGGGCTGTGGACACACACCCAGAGCGGCGGGCAGCCATCCCTGGCGCCTGGGGAGCATTTGGTGGATTATATTTGTATTTTGGATAGATACACTGCTATCAAGATGATGTCTTTTCCAAGGAAATCTATGTCTGTCTTAGCAGAGCAATGCTAAGTCTTAATTTGCTGTGTTTGCTGTGATTGAAGTGTTGTTATACAATGTGTTTTGTTTGTTTATTTTCAATAACACTGTATAATTTACTAGAACACAGGCGTTTTAAGAAATGAAGTCAGGAGCCAATGATGAAAGTAGTTTTGTTTTGCTTGGAAGCTCATATTTTGTTTTGGATTGTTCCTAATGTTTTGGGGTTTTGCTATTGTTATTTGCTAGTGTTTTTATAAATTATTATATGTTTGTTTGCTTATTTTTTTATTTTTTTATCCATACCTTCCCTCAAGGTTCCATGGGGCTAAAAGACTCCATAATCCCTCGCATCCCTCGACAACACTACTGTTCCTATGGCCAAATTCCTTTGCCCCCTGCATACAGCTTCCTGTCTGAGGACAGTCCCCTCCCTTCCCCAACAGGATCCTGTGCTTATGTTTTCTCCTTTAATACAGGTAGCTGTTTGGTGCCAGGGTATCTTGATGGACATCACAACCCTCTCTCACATTACTGCTTCTGTGTGCAGTGGACTGACTGACACTATAACTGCATGTTTGCTCTTACTTTGCCCAGTATATGAAGATATAACTGGTGCCCAAGTGTGATTACACTTGAGTTATTGGTTCTTAATGGTAGTTCCACACAGGGCCACCAAAGGATAGGTATAATTTGGGTGCAGGAACATTCTGCAGTGATAGTGTGTGTTGAGTTCATAAAAGGTTTAATAATAGTCCACTAATCAAAAATATCAAGCCAACAGTGTCCTGGGTGAATAACACTAAATGTTCAGCATCTATGTTCTATGAAGTGGAGCAACAAGGTAGATGAATCTAATTGAGCTTATAGTGAGTGGTCACAGCACTCAAAAGCTTCAGCTGCACCACCGTGCCTGATTGACTCATGTCAGCGCAACAGACTAACACGCATGCTCTGTGGTGGTCCTGTGGGGGTCCTGACCATTGAAGTAAAGGGTGAAATGGAGCTTACAAAGTTTGGAGGGCAACAGAGTACAATATGCGATTTTAGAACTTAAAACCTTTGTAATAAAGGCTTATGAATATAATAAGCTGATGAAGTGAACAACACTTTTTAAATTTTTTATAATAAGTAGTATTTTAAAGTAATTTAAATGGCTAATTTTGGCTAATCAGTAGGTGTGTGTATATATATAAATAACGTGTGTGTGTGTGTGTGTGTGTGTCCCAGGCCAGCGGAGACTAGGCTTAGGGCAGTCAGATTCTTTGCTTATGCGGATGCGCTCTGTGGCCAGTGATGAACTCACACAAATGATGCAGAGGCGAATGAGCCAGGAGAACCCCATCAGAGCCAGTGAAACTGAATTTATCCAAAGGTTGCAGAGGCTTGTTGTGCTGGCTGTCAATAGAATTATATACTATGGTAAATAATATACATTTTCACTTGCATTATTATTAGTCTTGGTTCTAGTATACATTAGATTTGGAATATAAAACTACGAAAGTGGAGTTACATAGAGTTTCACAACTTCGACCATATATTGGATCATATTGTAGCCTTGTATGTGTCATGCATAACTAAACATGGTAAAAGCTTTAGGTAGTAGATTTTTTCCATGTGTATTTGAAAATACGGAGAAACATGAAGCTGACTCAACCTAGTCTATACAAGTCTACTATTTTAAGTTTGTCTTTTAAGATGTTTGCCTATTTAATTATTTTTATTAATTATTCTCCAGACAACACTAAGGATTTTCTTGACCTTCTAAACTTTCCGGAGACTCTTGTTCACATGGTGACCTCGCCCTTACCTGGAGAGCAGGTATCAGAAGAGAATATCAGCACTGTTCCTGCTCCTTTTCCTTTGGTTAATATGAAGTGCTTTCAGAAGGACCTCCTGAAGCTAATGATGGAGTGCATAAAAGTTGGCCTGGTTAGTGGCACAATTACATTTTTTTTTTTTTGTTTAATACATTGGTAAATATAATTGTTGTAGCACCTAATATATATATATATATATATATATATATATATATATATATATATATATATATAAAACGCTTTTTAAACACATCTGTAACTTAAGAATAGCCCCAGCCGTTTGCACTGAAGTTCTTGTAGTTACTCTATAATAAGGATCAGTGTATAAAATTATTGGAGTTTAAGGGGTTAACCCTCTGGAGTCAGTGCTCCCACCAGAGGGATAAATCAGAACTTGTGCCAAAACACTAATGGAACTCAGTGAGTTTTTGTCTTAGGAACATACCCAACAGAAACATTGAAGGGTCTACTTTTCAAATATATGGAGGTTGAAAAGAAATTTATTTTTAGCTTGTTGTTATAGAATGATAAGTTATAAGAGGCACGTCTCTGTCTGTGACTCAGACCATGACACTTGATGGCCCACCCATTCATATTCATAGAATAATAGCATGCTGATCCGGCTGCTCTTATTGGAGGATTACGACCGCAACACAATGTGTGGATATGCCCATTTTAGTCATATAAACAGAAGCATATTGCTGTGTTTTCACACTGAGCGTGGAGCACAGACGCTTTTCAGCTGCCTGAGGAGGAACAGGCTCCCTCCAGAGCAGCCTGTGTCTTTGCTAAATAACTAAAATAGCACAGTTTACAAACAAATTAACTAGTTAGTCTCACTGGTGGGGTGGGGTGGGGGCTAATGGGCCATTATCTTTGACAGTGGGGAGGGGATTTCTTACCTGTGTTTCACATGTATCTCATGAATAGTCAATGTGTGAGCCACAGGTGTTGAGAAAATCAGTTTCACATCAGATTCATAGCAATATAGAAGAAAATGAATTAAAATATCAGAAAGCTGTAAACACCAGTGTCTACAAGGTTCAGATCTCTAAAGAAAACTTCATAAACGTTCACAATGTGTTTTTTTTTTACCATCAGCACCTTTGAAAATAGGTTTTGGGAAGTCCATGTTTTTAATGTAAACAGTTGAATAACATATTATTATACTATATAGGTGTTAAGTCATATAGTTAGAATGGGGAGGGTTTTAATTTGCCTTGACAGGGCTACATATACTATGAGAGCTAATAAACCTCATAAACCAAAATATAGTGGCAAACCCTGGCTTTATATGCTGTTAAGAATCTGGATTTTCCTTTTCTTAAAAAATGTTGACTTATCTCTACATTGTCTGTCTACTTGAGTTTTTTGATGAAGTCCGCTGTGCATTGTACACAGCATCTTATCTCCACAGTGCATACTACAGTCTTGTACAACTTTGTGAATGCACTGAAAGGCAGTGTTTATTCATATTGATTTGGCAAAGTCTTCCCAAGCCTGTAAAGTTATATCCATCACAGAAGCATAACATTTTAATTAATTTCTGTCTGGAATTGAAAGTCATGGGCATTTAGTATTGGCCTTGCCTATTCCATGCATAGATTTCACCAGATTCTGTGAAACATTTGATATGTTCTTTAAGGAAATAAAAGATCTTCAAACTACAGTTCTAAAGGTGCTATACCCTTTAAATTAATCCATAGCTATGCATCTGACTGGCTTTTCCTCTTGCAGGGAGGTATGGGTCGCGGTGGAGCCCCACGACAACAGTGGCGTCGTATTCTTTGGTCTTGTCGAGACACATTCAGGGTCCAGATCGGACGCCTCCTGGTGCATACCCTCAGTCCTTCACTACCTTTGGAGAACAGGAAAGAGGCTCTTGAATTCGTCAATGAGCAGAACCATCCAGACATCCTGAGAGAGAGCCTCAGTCCTGGCCTTGAGGTCAGCAATCACAGCACTTTCACAACCAGATGTGTTGTATATAGGCTGTAGTTAATTAATCATATAATATACAGTCACCCACCAGTTATGCTGTGCTTGTGGTGGCTAGGGAAATGGAGAACAAGCAGGTTCCAAAATAGAAGTGCAATTGCTGCATCAGAGATGCCAAATATTGTTTTTTTATTTCTTAACAAATCATTTTGCAGACTATATACACTGTGTAAACATTAGTATTTAACAGTAATTTAATTTTAATAAACAATCAGTAGCACTTTACACAGCCCTTTTTTATTTTTGTTACATAGAAGGTTTTGCACATCAGGCCCTCAATAACATTGGGTTAGCAAGAGCTTGTGTGCCATTATTTATTTTAAGATTTATTTTCACATCCACTTGAGAAGTATATTCAGTGCAGGTTCACACTTGTGTATATATAAACCCTGTTTCTCGCTTTAACATTTCTTTACATGAAAAAAGTAGAAAGATTTCCAGTGTTTTCACAGACCAACTTTAATTTGTAAATATTAACACATTTAGACATTTTTGCCTGAAACACACAGACAGAAGCATGCTTACCACTGTGTTGCATCATTTCTTCTTTTAGTTACAGTTTTTAATCTTTGGAATTGGAAATACAAATTTAAAATTAGAATTCAAAATCAAAATTTTTGGCCATTCTTGCTTGACATCAGACTTAAGCTGCTCATCAGTTTGTGGTCACGTCATAATGTGTCATATGAAACAGATCTGGACTGCATGCAGGCCAGGCAAGTACATACACTGTCTATAAATCCATGCTGTTGTGCTGTTGTAGCACCTGCAGAATGAGGCCTGACATAACCTTGGGCTACTTAGTAAAAAAAAAAAAAATATGTCACCTGAATGGTAATGTGACTCTAAAAATCCTATATTCACCTCTATGTAGGTGACACCTTCATGCATATCCAAGTTGCTCATGCCTTGGGTGCTGTAATCTATCCTTATACCATAACAGATGTTATATTTTGTATCTCTTGGTGATAACAATCTAGATGGTCTGTTTTGTCTTCTGCTTACAGAACTTGACATCTGTTCATCCCAAAAATTAGCCAAAATGTGGACCTCATTAACCACAGCACACAATACTTTGGATCCAGAGAAATCAACAGCATTTCTGCTCAGAATTGATGCATTTTATGCTCCTGCGTAATACTTCAGGTTGCATTTCTTGATACAGTGTTAGACTGTGTTAGGTGACCACTGTTGTCCAAAGTGTGTCTGTGTGGCTATGTTTATAAGGTTTCCTCATGCTTCTGCAATCTGAGGGCACAAAGGTTAAGCACATTCAGTCACTGGTTTCTGGCCTTGCCCTACATGTACTGAGCTTTCTCTAAATATCTTGGATCTTTAACAATATTATGTATTATGACATACATTCTTTGTGACAAAATGAAAAAGAACATTTGTCAATGAAAGATTACAACGTGAATGAGCAATGACATGTCTTTGCTTGCAAAGTCTGAGCCTTTGTTGGTGTGAGGATTTCAACTGAAACTAGATGTGAGCAGACAAGGCTAAAACGTTTATTAGCAAAAGGGAAATTCTAAGGAGTAATTGTGAACAAGAAATGGGTTAACACACCAGCAGATAGGAACATCGAGGCAAAACACAGTTGTAATCAAAAAGACAGTCCAAAGAGCCAAAAACCATGAAGAGAATCAAGTCAAAAAAGGGAAAAGCATAATTGTAGTCAGGGAACAAAAATAGCTAAAAACTGGAAAACCCTGAAAGGCTTGGTACACTCTGAGAACAGGGACAATACTTCGTAAAAAACTTTTAGAAAGTGAGACTTTCTGATTGGCTTGACACAGGTGTAACAGGTCAATAATCAGAAGGGAATAGTGGATGGAAGAGTCATGTGACAATCAGAGGGGTTCTGGGTAGCGCAGTTTTTGAGATCAGGGTTCAGAGTGGGTTCAGCAGAAGGCGTGTCAGTTGGGTGCTCAGTTTATACATTTTACATTACATTATTTTGCCCGTTGCCCAGCTGTTTATTAATAGGTATTAAGAATCTGATGTGCACAATATAATTAAGTTGTTCAATGAAACATTTTCTCAAAATACATTTTGTAACTTCCCTTCAGAAACTGTGAACACAATTACATTCCATCGTGTCCAAAGTCTTCGGGGCCAAAAACAAATCCTCTACGAGACCAATAACAGCCAAATTTGAGCATTACAAGCAAAAAGAGATGGTCAAAAGTAGAGAGAAGGAGTTTACATTTACATTTATTTACATTTATGCATTTGGCAGACGCTTTTATCCAAAGCGACTTACAAAAGAGGATCTAACATTCGAACTACAGCACAAATTATACAAAATACCTTACATTAAGTGCAATATGCCAGGAAGTAATAAGTGCATTAAAGAAAGACATTCAGTGCAAAAGATACTCTCGGAAGAGCTGGGTTTTCAATGATTTCTTGAATGCAGAGAGGTTTTCTGTTGCTCTTATAGTGCTTGGAAGCTCGTTCCACCAGCGTGGTACCAGAGATGAGAATAGCCTCGACTGACCTGTACGGGGGGTTGGTCGTGTTAGTTGGCGCTCCTTTGAGGAACGGAGAGGGCGGGCACTAGCGTATGGTTTTAAGCGTCTATTGAGGTAGATGGGAGCAGAACCAGTGAATACTCTGAAGGCCATCATTAGTGATTTAAATTTGATGCGAGCAGCTAAGGGTAGCCAATGCAGCTCAACTAATAGGGGCGTGACATGTGCTCTTTTTGGTTGGTTGAAGACCAGGCGTGCTGCCGCATTCTGGATCATCTGTAGCGGTCTCACAGCACAGGCCGGAAGACCTGTCAGGAGGGCGTTGCAATAGTCTAGACTGGAGATTACTAACGTCTGAACGAGGAGCTGTGTTGTATGTTGAGTTAGGTATGGCCTAATCTTCCTTATGTTGAATAGGGAGAAGCGGCACGATCGAGCTACAGCGGTAACGTGATCTGCGAAGGTCAGCTGGTCATCAACCATGACACCTAGGTTTCTTACAACCTTTTCTTACAACCAACTCTAGCTTGATGCTGATGTTGTGGAGAATAGCTTGCTTGGCTGGGAGGACCAGCAGTTTTGGATAAATTCAATTGGAGGTGATGTTCCTTCATCCATGTAGATATGTCAGAGAGACAGTCAGAGATTCGAGTTGCCACTGAAGTGTCTTCTGGAGGAAAGGATAAATAGAGCTGTGTGTCATCTTCATAGCAGTGATAGGAGAAGCCATGCGAATGTATGATTGGGCCTAGAGAGGTGGTGTACAAGGCAAAGAGGAGGGGTCCCAGCACTGAGCCTTGGGGCACACCTGTGGTGAGGTGATGTCGCGCTGATGTTTGTCCAAGCCATGACACACTGAAGGATCGTCCAGTGAGATAAGACTCAAACCAGGAGAGTGCATTGTTCTTGAAGCCCATGTCAGTGAGTTTGTTTAGTAAGATGTGGTGGTTGACCGTATCAAATGCTGCTGATAGGTCGAGCAGAATGAGAACCGAGGACTGTCCTGTTGCTTTGGCATCTTTAAGAGCTTCCATTACTGACAGAAGTGCAGTTTCCGACGAGTGGCCGCTCTTGAAGCCGGATTGACGCCGGAGTCAAGAAGGTTATGTTGGGAGAGGAATTTTGTTGCCTGCTTAAAGACAGCTCTTTCAATGATTTTAGACAGGAAGGGGAGGAGAGAGACTGGTCGGTAGTTCTCTACTATAGAAGGAGCAAGAGCAGGTTTTTTGAGTAGAGGTCTTACTTGAGCTTGCTTGAAGGTGTTTGGAAATGTTCCAGAGGTTAGTGAAGAATTGATTACATGAGTGGCTGCGGACACAATGTACGGGGCTATGGTTTGCAGTAGGGTGGTAGGAATGGGATCCAGTGGATAGGATGTGGGACGGCCACCTCTAAGAAGATTTGATACCTCGTCTTCTGTGAGAGGAGTGAAAGAAGGGAAGGAAGCAGTAGGTTTAGGAGGATTCGAAGGGGGAGCCGGAGGCTGTATAGAAGGGTCAGAAAACCGGCTGCTGATTGCAGCAACTTTGCTGGTGAAGAAGTCAGAAAATGCATCAGCGGTGAGGTTGGTTGCAGGGGGTGGAGGTGGAGGGTTCAGTAGAGACTTGAAGGTTGAAAACAGCTTCCGGGTGTCAGTAGCGTTGTTGATTTTGTCTTGGTAGAATTTCTTTTTTGCAATGGTGACATTTGTTGAGAAGGCTGAGAGCAGGGACTGTAGTTGTGTCAGGTGTGATGGGTCTTTTGTTTTTCGCCATCTCCTCTCAGCATCTCTGAGGTTAGTGCGCATTGATTGAAGGGAGTCAGTAAGCTACTGGTGGGGCTGCATGGGTCTTGCGGGTCTGGTAGTCAGAGGGCACAGGCGATCTAAGCAGGAGCTCAGTGTTGTGCAGAGTGACTCTGTGGCGTCATTGACCTCAAGAGATGAGAAGGTGCTGGGTGGTGGAAGAGCAGAAGTCACAAGGGCCGAGAAGTAGGTGGGAGATAGGTTGCAGAGATTGCGCCAGAAGGGGACAGAGGGAGCGGACACAGTGGGTTGCTGAGGGAGACAAGCATTGAGTTGAATAAAGTAATGGTCAGAGAGATGTAGAGGAGTAACATTTACAGAGTTAATTAGGCAGTGTTTGGTGAGAATGAGATCAAGTGCATTACCTGCTTTGTGAGTTGAGGGGGTGCATACCTGCTGTAGCTCAAAGGAGTGGGTCAGAGAGAAGAAGTCAGCAGCAGCCGGAGTGTCAAGGTGGATGTTCATGTCACCGAGAATGAGCATGGGACAGTCATGTTCAGGGATGGATGAAAGCAGGGTGTCTAGTTCTTCTAGGAAATCACCCAGTTGCCCTGGGGGACGGTATACAACGACCACATACATTTTTACTGATGCAGTCATCAGGATGGCATGGAATTCGAAGGAGCTGTATGAGACTGATGATTCGAACTGGGTATATTTCCATGTGTTGGAAATCAACAGCCCCGTACCACCACCTCGTTTACCAGGCCTTGGCGTATGGGAGAATCTGTAGTTGATGGAGAGAGCAGTGGGGGTAGCTCTGTTTTCCGGTTTCATCCAAGTCTCAGTGAGGGCTAGGATGTCTAGTGAAAGATGGTTTGCATAGGCGGAGATGAAGTCTGCTTTGTTTACTGCAGACTGACAGTTCCATAGACCTATTGAGAAGGAATTGGTTATGGGTGTGGATGTGTGATATAGAGAGCGAAGGTTATCAAGGTTTCGTTTCCGTCTGTGGAAGTAGAAGCACCTGCGAGTTCCAGAGAGAGGAGAGATGGGGTAGGGACACATTGTGGAAGGAGGAAATTTTGGCTTAGTTTGTTTGTTTGGTGGCCTCGCTTGGGGGACACGATTGGGAGACACGTTATGTCTTTACCCCAGAATGTCTTCACACCTGAAAGGCTGACGCTTCGCTGATGATTCAGAGGGATCATTCATTTTTTGTAATGGTGATCTCACACAGCTGTCCTGTGTTTGTGATTGATTGTCCCAGCTGAGACCGCCCACTGACAGTTTGGTAGAGAACAAAAGGCCTGAGGGAGTGGTCACAGCTTAAACTCCTTCGAGCTGATTGTTTCCCTAATTGAATCAGTAGTGGTACTTAACACCTTTAGAATGGGTTTCAGTTGATACTTGCAGTCAGGTGACTGGAGTCACAGCACAGGAAGTCCACAAGATCAGTTGAGTTGGTAAATAAATACAGAATGCACAAGCATGCACTTACTCAGCAGAGTTAAAAGGAACAAGCTATGGCACGAGTGAACAGTTCCCTAAGTAAATCAATAAAAGAAGAAAGCTTGTCCCAATGTTAAACAGAGAAGAAGGACAATGAGCCACCATTATAGTGGATAGATTTTATATAGAAAACCAACTTTATCGGGACTCTAATATTACATCATGGCTATTTTGATTTCTTAAATTTCTTAGAATTTTTTTTTTTTAAAGGGCCAAACCAGAACTAATATTTTTCAGATCACTTGTATAGCTATTTCGCACCCACTTTTCCCCATGCTCTCTCAAACTAACACTTACTAAATGTTATCTGTTTTATTTTTATCTATAATTATGTTTGGGTATGTACTAGATAATGTGCAGGGAAAAATATATATCCTCAAACATGCAGCTTTAGCCATTTCTGTTACACAAAAAGAAAAGAAAGAAAAAAAATTGCCAACTACAGACAACTGACATATGTCTCTTGCAATAAACTCACCTCACCCAAGCAGACCACCAGAAGTTAAAATTACCCCAGTTTAATCAAACCTTTTCATCAACATATAATTCAAAACAAATAGGTGTTTCAGTATTAATCAACAAGAGAATACCACAGGTTCATAAGACCACAATCACTGATCCAGATGGTCGATATATTATTATCAGTGTATCTATACCAGAGGCGATTGCTCTAAGACTGCAAGGGAAGCTCAGCTTCCCCTAAAATGTAAAAAAATAAGTGATCAAATATATACTGTTGTGTGTACATGTCATTGAATAAATATGCACTACAACACGCTCAACTTTTGTTCAGAATCAGCTTCTTTTCACTGGTAAAGATGCTGCTTTCCTCTCAATCATTCCCACAGTTTCACAGTGCTTTAAACAGTCCACAGAGTTCAATAGCGAAGCAGCGAAGTGCAGCGAAACGAGACTAGCCATTGGATAAATGCTGGGCTTTGTCCCGCCCATCGGACGCTCAGCGTCTCTGGGGGTCTATGGGGCAGTCGGCTGGCCCGGACGCTCAGCTTCTGCATGATGATTGGATGATCTCTCTGAGGCTGAATCCCTTTTTGATTGACAGCGAAATAAGCGAATCAGTGATCCTTGGTGTAAAGATCCGTGGGAGCATTCAATTTTAATTCTGTTCTGAGTTGAACCGGAGACTTTCTTAATCCTCTTAGCGGCATTTTCTTTGTTAAAAACAACTAGCGACAAATCGAGCTTCTGTTTCTGGTGGGGTTTTTTGTAGCTGCTTGTTTTTGGAGACTGACTTCTTGGAGACTATCATTCTTCCTGACTTCTATTGCACTTTCTGACCAGCGGGTGCTGCTGAGCCCCTCCACCGTCAAAAAGCACTCACACGCAGACACACTTCACATGGGCCAAGGCCGTTTAAGCAGCCTAGCTCTGCTGGCCATTGAGAGGACACTAGTCAAGTCCCTGGAAAAGACGCCTTCTTGGTTCGACAGGGTCACAGATCATTTTCTTAAAAAGGAACGGAGGGTAGAATTTACGTATAAATAAATCCTTGGCAGTGACGCGCCCATCTAGTATTGGGCCAAGGAAATGCCATTATATGACAGCCCAAACCATCACTGATCCACCCCCATGCTTCACTCTGGGCATGCAACAGTCTGGGTGGTACGCTTCTTTGGGGCTTCTCCACACCATAACTCTCCTGGATATAACTCTCCCGGAATATATATCACATTGTCCACAGCCCATGATTTGCGCTCCTTTCACCATTGAAACCGACGTTTGGCATTGGCATGAGTGACCAAAGGTTTGGATATAGCAGCTCTGCCGTGTATATTGACCCTGTGGAGCTCCCGACGGACAGTTCTGGTGGAAACAGGAGAGTTGAGGTGCAAAGTTAATTCTGCCGTGATTTTGGGCAGCCATGGTTTTATGTTTTTTGGATACAATCCAGGTTAGCACCCAAACATCCCTTTCAGACATCCTCTTGCGTCCACAGTTAATCATGTTGGATGTGTTTTGTCCTTCTTTGTGGTATGCTGACAATACCCTGGATACCGTGGATCTTGATACATAACAAAGACTTGCTGTCTTGGTCACAGATGCGCCAGCAAGACATGCACCAACAATTTGTCCTCTTTTGAACTCTGGTATGTCACCCATAATTTTGTGTGCATTGCAATATTTTGAGCAAAACTGTGCTTTTATCCTGCTAATTAAACTTCACACTCTGCTCTTACTGGTGCAATGTGCAATTAATAGGATTGGCCACCAGGCTGGTCCAATTTAGCCATGAAACCTCCCACACTAAAATGACAGATGTTTAAGTTTCATTGTCCAACCCCTGTATATGGCTCAAATTCTGACAGCCCCATGGTTTTTCACTCATTTGTGCAGCAATGAACAACATTAATAACTCAATTGTAATAGGTGGTCGTTTAATACAGTTATTAACCATACACTAGACAGTGCCAATACTCTGAATAAGCCACATAATCCCCATTCTACAGACACATAAAACCAGTATATAAGTGATTTTGGTCTAGTGGATCTTTTGGATATTAAAAAAACTCACAAAGAATTGAGTACACCCTGTAGCATGGGAACAGTATTTGGATTATTTATGCTTAATTGTGGTTATTCATTATGGATTGTTGTTGTTCTTGTTATTATTATTAACCCCCTTTGTAGAGAATAATAATACTAATAACTTATCACAAATTTGGTTACAACTCCCCGGTAGAGTGTGGGTTTTCCAGGATCTTCAGAATCTTTAATGATATGATATTGTCTCATGATATTGTCTCATATACGCTATATTGCTTCAATGAAACCTCTCTTATGAGTCTTCTAAATGATAATCTGAAGGTAATTGTTGATTTGTTTAGATCTGTGTTAAATTGTGTGTGTCCTCTGGCCCTCTCTGACTGGCAGGGGGGAGAGGGAGGGGCTGAGGGGGGATTCTGCATAACAGAGAGAATCTGCAGGCATAGATGTGTAGTGTAGTAACAGTATTTGAGTTAGTTATGTTTAATGGTGATTATAACATTATTATTATTATTATTATTATTATTATTATTGAATTTAGATATTATGTCTCTGAAACTCTGGACGTTATTAATAACAATATTAATAATTTATCAGAGGTTGAAATACTGTCAACGCTAGGGGTGAGTTCTCAGGATTTTCAGACTCTTAGGAATAGATTCCACACACTGTATTATTTCAAATAATGGAAATACTTTATTAAGAGGAATGATAATAAGTTGATAAACATAGCATACTCATCAAATTCTCACAGAATCAACACAGGTGAAACCAGTTCGAATATAATAATGGGCTAGGCTATATGACTTGTGAATAACATGTGTTACTACATGATTTAATTAATGTATAAATTTATCAAGAGACTTAATTCGGCATCAGCTTCTGAAAATGAAAATGAAATTTACTTGCTTACTCTTGTTGTTATTATAACCAAGCAGATTTTTAATCTCCCTTCTTCCGTTTCTTGACTTGTCACCTGCTTTGATAAGTCATTAAACTTTGATTGGGCTACAAAAACAACGAACAGAAATTAAATGTTGAAAGTTACTGACAGTTAATCGACCTTGTTACTCTTTTATTTTCTGTATTGCAATGCTAACTGACACAAGGCATCCCCTGTTAGTTTGCATGAAGATCGGTCCTTTAAGAGTCTTTTGGGAGAGTCGGCTCAATCAGCGTAGAAGAAAAAGCAGAGAGAGAGAATCAGGAAAAAAAAAACGATAGAGCATCAGAAAAAAACGAGAGAGAGTATCAGAGAAAAAAAAACAAGAGTGTCCAAGAGCTGAGCGACTCATTTTTCATAGGTGGGGAGGTCGCCATCCTCTGATTGGTTCCTGGGTTTGGGGAGTCCACGTGACCATCTCAAGTTCCAGAAAAATAAAGATAACTTAAGGTTTGGCGAAAATAGAACATCCTAAAATTTCAGCACGCACACTCTGTGGAATGCAGCGTTCCATTTTCTTCTTTTATATAAAAGAAAATGGAGAGTCAGGTCTTAATTTTTCATTTCTTGATCTGTATCCATCCTCCACTACAGATGTGATGTAGGGGACATATATTTGATCATAAACTAGTGCTTGGATCAAAACCCAATATGGACATATGTAGTATCATGAGAATCATAAGAACCTGAATTTTCAAAAAAATGTGGAAATTTCAGTGATGAAATTCCAACTTTTTTTGAATAACTTTTAAAGTTCACGTTCTTAGGATTCTGCCTGGGTTCTTGAGACTTTTTTGTAGGGTCTGACCTGAGGAATCAGGGAAAAAAAGAATTTAGTCTCTACGCCTCTATAGGGTGTGACACGTTTCGCGTCGCTATAGCGCCACCATCAGGCTGATCGGGTTGATTCTTTGTGCCTGAGTAGCGGGAGGGTTTACTACAAGTTGACCAAACGGCAAGTCTGTAGGACCTACGGTTTGGGCTGCCCATCACGTTTCATCGGAGAAAAAGAAGAAAAAAAAGAACAAAAACAATAGGGCTCCAGCACTTGCAGTGCTTGGACCCCTAAAAACAAGTTGCGACTGACACTGACAGAGTTATTTCTAAAAAGGCTTAAATATCTGTTTCACCTCAAATCTAGAACTGGTCCAAGCGTCCTTGGTTCAGTTCTCAGATGGGTCCTTGTTCTTTTTCGGTGCGTATTTTGGAGCTTTCTTTTCCGAGCCTCTCCGAGTGAGTTTGAGTCAGCGTCAGAGCTTAGTTCTAGACTAGTTCTTCTCTTTCTCCTCTCTTGCCCTTCTCTGATTTCTGCCTTTTTCTGATCTTCCTGGCCTTATGGCTGTTTTCTAGTTGGCACGCTTAGATTGGTTGCATGCAGTTCTGCCCACTTGAAAGGGGGTCTTCTTTCTCTGATTTTCTCAACAAATAAGAAGAAAATGGAAATGAAACTGGAAAGTAATTTGAACCAAAACAATCAAAGATCTTATAGGTAAACATGCTAAAAACCCTAAATAAGAAATTCAGGAGGAAATAAAACATCTACAGTTTCAATTAGACGATATAAAAAAAAACGACTTCATATTTAAAAGACTTGGGTATGAAAACTTCAAATACAGCAACACATCAGGTTAACATCTAGCAAATTAACTAAAACATGATGAAGAAAAATATTTTATTCCATGTATAAAAAAATTCTGCAGGGGAAAACTTCGTCACACCACGAGATATAAATATTTATTTGCAAGTATTTTATAAAAAACTACACATCTGAACTAGATTATTCCATAGATTATATTGACAACTTTTTAAATTCTATTAATCTACCAACATTTGACCTCAGAAAACAAGAAAATGGACAAACCAATAACTGAAAAAGAATTTCACGATTCTTTATCACAAATGCCGAAGACGCTTCTGGCCCTGATGGCTTCCCTGCAGAATTCTACAAAAACCTCTGGCATATTATTCCCCTCAATTTTTAAAATGACAGATTACATACAGCACAATGCTAAAATCCCACCTCATATAAATACAGCTCTTATATCAGTACTGCTTATACCTGGCAAACACACAACATTTCCTTCTAGCTATTACCCCATATCACTTATTAACACAGACATTAAATTTAATTAGCAAAGCACTGGCCAGTTGAATTGAAATGGTCATGCCATTAAATTTTCATCCAGGCCAAACAGGATTCATCAAAGAACGACACTCTTCTGATAATTTACGTAGACTGATTTTCACCAGCCAAGAACACAACCTAAATGTTATAAATACCTCTTTAGATGCTGAAAAAGCATTTGATAGAGTCAATTTCTATTTATAACATTGCATAAATTTGGCTTTGGGAAATCATTTATGCACTGGATAAGAACTTTATTCACTTCACCTATGGCCACAGTTTCTACTAACGAGCTTACCTCCCAGAGTTTCACACTGCAGAGAGGGATCAGGCAAGGATGCCCATTTATTTCCCTCTTTATTTGCAATTTTTATAGAGCTTTAGTGATTAGACAAAATAAAGACATCAAAGGAATAACCTCAAAAAACACAGACCACAAGGTCAGTCTTAATGCTGATTATATATTGTTATATTTACAGGATCCATGCAACTCTCTACAAGAGACATTAACACTCATAGATACATTCAGCTGGAATAAATCTATCATTCTCCATATTAAGAAAGGGGGTCTTTGGCTTTTACTATTGGCGACATAAAATAACAAGGAATTACATTATCTCCCAAATTATTCAATCTCAATTATAAATTATAAAGCACTATCAGAGCAACAGAAACCCTCCCCGCATTCAAGAAATCCTTGAAGACCCAGTATCTCTTGCACTGAAAGTCTTTCTTTAATGCACTTATTACTTCCTTGCATATTGCACTCAATGTACGGTAATTTGTATATATTGTACTTTAGTTAGAATGTTAGATCTTCTTTTGTAAGTGCTTTGGATAAAAGCATCTGCCAAATGCATAAATGTAAATGTAATAAATGTTTAGCAAGTCTCATTTATGGTTAGTGATAGAACAGCACTTTTGTAAGGAAATATCTATATCAGACCCTCCATTTGTCAATCAAGCAATTAAATGTCACACATTTTTCAGCAATATGGTCATATCCACAACTTTGGCAGCCTGCTTACTATCACTCATTGCACTCTAAAATCACAAACAAGAGAATGCTTTCAAAACTCTATAACCTTCTGGCCACTATAGATAAATCTATCTCCCCTCCAACATCAAAATGGGAAAACTATCTTGAAATCTCTCCTGGCACTGACTTCTGGACATATTTATGTAAAACCACTCTTTCAATGACTACGAATAGCAATCTCCAGTCGATTCAATATAAAATAATTCATAGATCACATATTACACAACACACGTAATATAAAATGGGACAAATGATTATAGACATGTCCTATTGAATACTAGACACCCATGATAACTACTTTCATGCCCTATGGGCATGTCCACCTATACAACAAGTTTAAATCTGTCACACTGGGTTACAACATTCCACTGTCCCCTATGCTTTATTTGCTGGGTGACCACACTGGAAAAACTTATTGTTGTCAAATTTATCATTGGAAAGATCAAATGCTATATAAATGAATCAAATGACAGTATTCCTCATATTACATACAGTATAGTTCCTCACAGTACTAAGCTTTCAGTTAAGTTATTTAGTTATTCATAAATTTCACTAAACCTACTTATTAAATCACTAAATCTCACACATACAAATCAGACATGCAGCACTGTGCAAAGGTTTTAGGCACCAGAGATTTAAAAAGCTATTTATCTGAGCAGTAAGTGTTTATTTGCTAAAAAATCAAACAATAAATATGCTCAACATTTGAAAAAAAAACAAAAAACAAATAGAATTATTCCAGTAAGTGTGATATTCTTTGTGTGAATGTGTTGGTTTAACTTTTCCCAAATCTCACCTCGTGGCATTCCATATTATTTGAGGTTATCATCCAATACCTAGTTTTACCAGTTAATAAATAATGATTTTAAATAATGTGTGCTGTTGATTTAACAAATTCATGCAATCAATGAGAATCTGAACAAAACATTGTTCTTCAAATTCACTCACACCTACTACTTTATAGAAAAAAAAATATTTTATATTTCTTATTTGTTTTATATATATATATATATATATATATATATATTTGTACTTATTGGGTGGCACGGTGACACACCAGGTAGTGCAGCAGTCACGCAGCCCCAGGGACCTGGAGGTTGTCGATTCAAGTCCCGCTCCAGGTGACTGTCTGTGAGGAGTTTGTGTTCTCCCCGTGTTCAGGTGGGTTCCTTCCGGGTGCTCTGATTTCCTCCCACAGTCCAAAAACACACATTGGTAGGTGGATTGGCTACTGAAATGTGCCCATAGATGTGAGTGTGTGCGCCCCCTCCAGGGTGTGTTCCTGCCTAATTATCTTAGGTGCCTAAGACAGTACTACACAGTACTGTACATACATACATACATATACACACACACACTATTATGCTTGCCCTTATGTATGATCTTTATCTGCTGCCCTATAATGTCACATTGTATCCCTTGGATTTATTTATGTATATCTGTCTGTCTGTTTTCTCTTGTTTATATGTGACATGGACAAACCTTCATATACGCACACATAATTACACACAGTCCACCTATCCCCAGTCTTTAATAAACTTCATAGGATTATTTGTTATTAATCTTTTTAAATTTAATTAGTAATTTATATATTTTTCCTCACGTGTTCTTCTATGTGTGATCACATGGCAAAAAATAAAAAATATTTCTAATGCTTGACCAGCTTGATTGGATTTTGTAAATATAAGCAATATGCAATCAAAGGGACATAATTTCCTGGGAAGTCCATTGTTATTTCAGCAAAAACAGTGATAAGACTTATTCTGCATGTGCTACAAGTTTAGCATTGTAGACACCGGGCGCAAGTGCTTGAAAGCTTGTGGCAGAAATTTGTATCCTAAGGCACATCAGGAAAAGACAAATTATACAGCCATCAGACATATTATGACCACCTCCTTGTTTCAACACTCACTGTCCATTTTCATAGCTCCACTGATTGTACAGGAGATAAGTGTTTTGATCAGAGGATGGGTCCCTTCTGTGAGTCTTGGTTCCTCCCAAGGTGTCTTCCTTCAGTCTTGAGGGAGTTTTTCCTTGCCACAGCCTCCATTGGTTTGCTCACTTGGGGTAATTCTGGGTTACATACTGTACTTACTTATTTTATTTGTAAAACTGCTTTGTGAAAACATCATGTTGTAAATAGCGTTATATAAATAAACTTGATTTAAAACTTGTTGCACTAGTACTAGTGGATCAGTCACAGCAGTGCTGTTGGGATTTTTAAACACTATGTCCACTCACATTCCACTCTGTTAGACACACATATTGTTAGTCCACCTTGTAGATGTAAAGTCAGAGACTATAGCTCATCTGTTGCTGCAGAGTTTGTGTTGTGTGGATTTTGTACAGCAGTGCTGCTGGAGTTTAGTTGATATGCAAATGATTTCATTTTTTTATTTACATTTGCACTGCGTTCCAACTGGGTTGTGTACACCAGACGATCTCTGGATAAGGAACAACTACTTGACCCTGCTCTTAAATGATTAGGACACCCTGTCCACACTATTAGACACATCTACCTTGTTGGTCCACATTGTAGACATAAAGTCAGAGACATTAGCTCATCTGTTGCTACACAGCTCAGCTTGTGTTGGTATTCCACTAGTCCATCAGTGGACACAAGTCTTTGTCCACAGGGCATTGTTGGCTGGATATTTTTGGTTGGTGGGCTATTCTCTGTCCATCAGTGACACAGAGGGCTTTAAAAAGCCTTGTATATTGTCACCACCACCTGTTTTTAACTTTTTTTTCTTTCTCTCTCTCTTATAGCACATAGTTGCATGGTGGTAAATAGAACAAACAGACCCAATTTGTCTTTATACTGTAAATCTGAATATACACTGATTGTGACATTGAATTTCATTTTTCACTAGCATGGACCAAAACTGGCTCTCTACCTGTATGAGATGCTACATTACCACAAAGACAGCCTTACTAAAGAGGAGCAGGCTGATGCTAACACCTTTATTACCTCATTGAAGCTTTGTGGTCATCGCTGCATCCCACCCAATGCCCCACCCAAGCCAGACCTCCTCAAAGCTATCAAGGAGGTGGGCTCCTTTTTCAGTTTCAGCGATGTGAAACTATTATAACTTCACATGTAATATCTCTTATGTTAACTCCAGCATTAATTCGAAAGTTAACATAATCTCTCGCTTCTGCTAATGTTGCATAAATGTAATTACTATATATATATTACTAGTGCTTTGTAAAGCACTTGTTCATTGGCTTTCATAATAAATTTGCTGAAAAAATGTTCTATTTTCTTTATCTAAGTATTGGAAAATGTGTTGTACCCATTGCAATTCACTGAAAACAAATGTGGCAGATAGTTTGCATTAAAAGGCAGATGACCCATTGTAAACCCACCTGAAATGTATGGCTTTTTTTTATTTGACAAATTTTCATTTGCAAGATATAATGTTAAATGGTTTCAATGTTTTATTCACTTAAAGGAACAAATAAAATATGAGTCAGAGGGAAAAACAAGCAAAGGTGCATGGGTGAAGAAATTAAGCAATTCCCAAAAGATGTAAGTTTTTAAATATTTTTTTGTATTTTTTTTTAATAAAACAAAAATTGACAAATTAAATTTCTTACTGGAAAGGCACTTACAACATTAAAATGTATTTGTTTTATTTTAACACATGCCCCTTCCAGATTACTGCAGAGGCTAGATGGTAAATCGAAGGTCATTTCCAAAATCGCAGCAGACATCACACAGAACGTGTCTCTGAGACAAGGCTTGGAAAGGAAGAAGGTCATCCAACACATCCGAGGCCTCTATAAGACTGACCTGAGTGCCAGCCGTCACTGGCAGGAGCTAGTGCAACAGCTCACCCATGACCGGTCAGCACCTTGCAATCTTTCCATAGACATTATTAATGTTAGTATTAATATACGTGTGTTTAATATTAATATGTGGGTTTTCAGAGCGGTGTGGTATGACCACTCATCTTACCCCACTTCATGGCAACTGGACCCCACAGAGGGACCCAACAGGGAGCGCAGGCGACTACAGCGCTGCTACCTCACCATTCCCAATAAATATCTGCTCAAGGACCGCCAAAAACCAGAAGGTGTGGTTTACTACTCTGCAAATCTATATGACAGAGAGTATTAAAAAAATTATATGCTTTCTTTATCAAGTGTTAACACATGTACATTTTGTTTGGTATTGCATATTATATTACGGCATTTCCATCCATGCCTCAGAAATACCCAGTCTGCTACACCATGATATACAAATAACAGTCTATACGCAAATGTTCAAATGCTGTTTTCATCTACAAACTCTATTTCCAAAAACAATGAGGTATTTTGTAAAATGCAAAAAAACTGAATTTGTGATTTTATTTATTTATTTATTTTTATTTATTTATTTATTTTAAGGTTTATTTAATGAACAAATGTACAAAGAAATTATTTTCTATGTTTTCACTGACCAAAATTATAAAGTTTAGTAAATATAAACAAATGTAATATGTGATGCAACACACTCCAAAAAAAAAAATGTAAAGCATTATATTGCATACAGGTGAATATAAAAGACATAGAAGTCTCAGGCTTTGCATGGAAAAGCAGGTTATTGCTCATCCCTTTTTGCCAAAATTTGGGAAAGAAATGTCAACCAGTTCAAATAGAACATTTTTAAATGCAAGACTGCAAAGAACCTAGCTCTTACACCATTTTCCATTCTAATATCATGAAAAGATTCAGGGAGTCAGGAAAATCTCTGTACATAAAGGCAAATACTGAAAAATGTGTGAGACCATTGAGCCATTGGGTGATATTGCCGAACTGTTGTGCTGCTCTGGTAGACATAGCCATATTGGCGCCGAAGTAGTTTAGAAAATCAGTGTCACTTAACACAGTCTGGATTTGTCTCCTATTGAAAATGTATGGCACATCAATAAGAGGAGAATCAGACAACAGAGACCACAGACTGCCGAGTGGCTCAAGGCTTGTATGCAGCAAAAGTTAACAAAAAATCCACTGCAACAATTAGTACTTTCAGTACCCTTACAATTAAAATAAATAGTACAATAAAAACACAGAGGTTAAATTGCTGCTGTCATAGCTTTTTTAAATGTGAGTGTCTGGCATATTTTTTTAAAATTTGTTTATATTTAATAAATAGAAATTTTCTCAGTGAAATCACTGAGCCCTTTGTCTGGTAAATAATGGTTGAAGTGAATTTAAAAATCTAAAAATGTATTTTTTTATTGCATTTTTAGGAAGTGTCTCAATTTTTCTGAAAATGAAGTTTGTAATTTATTGCCATAATTAATGTGTAATTTGCACTCGATAAGAGCATCTGCCAGATCCAATAAATGAATTGTTTGGTTCACGTTTAGTGTATATAATCCCACCTCACTTCCACAGGTACTGTCAAGGCCCCACTGGCGTTCTTGTTTGAAGATAAGACTCATTCATCTTTCTCCTCAACTGTAAAAGATAAAGCCACAAGTGAGCCCATTAGGTACAGAGAACTTTTTTTGATGCCTCAAGTATTACCATTTGTTCAAAATGGTTGTGGGTTTGGTGCTCATAACGAAAATGAATTCTGTAATACATTAAGTAGTATTACTATAAAATATGAATATTTATATTATTTTTGCTAAATGTTCTTGAAATAAATTGTCCATTTTAATTTATTTTAGGTTTACACGACGGTGCATAAGTGTAGCACCCTCAAGAGAAACTGCAGGCGAATTGCTGCTGGGTAAGTATCTAAATAAAATAGCAGATAGAAATACTGTATAGATATTGTAGCTGATACATTGCATTGTCTAGTGAACTCTTAAAGATTCTGCTGTATTTTGTATATCTACAGGGAAATCAGGGATGTACTTTGTGGAGGACAATGCAGCTGAGGACAGTGACACCCAGGTTAGCTTGGTAGACGTAGAAGTGTTCATATATATTTGCATATGACTGGCTCAAGCAAAAAATATTTATTTTTTCTTTTGCAGACACCTCATGGAGAAACAGAGCCTGCCTCTTTCTGCTGGACCTATGAGGAGATAAAGGAAGTGCACAAACGCTGGTGGCAACTCAGGGATAATGCTGTGGAAATCTTCCTCACAAACGGTCGAACTCTACTTTTGGCCTTTCACACTACAAAGGTAACTTCTGCTTCTGTAGCAAATTTTCAACACTGTATTGTTTAGGTGTCTTGGTTAAAGCACAGTATAGTTAAGCCTTCTGGTTTAAAATGTGCTTCACCTTGTGCTGCCATGGAAAATAAGCAAAAAGGGAAAAGTGATCATATTATTAAAAATTGGTTTGATTAAAATTTTGTTACATATTTTAAGTTCTCATAAGTAATTACATGAAATAAAACCAAATTAATATGTGGTTTGTTTTTGTAAACACATTTTTGCCATAGAGACAGAAATGGATTTTGTTATTAATTTTTATTATAATATGAAGATTATTGATTTTGGCCACCTGGTTGTCTTTGGTGGCATATATGTAATCACTGTTTGTTTGTCCTGATTTACCCTGTTGTTTTTCTGTGCCTCAGTTCCGTGATGATGTCTACCACAACATACTCACATCTGAGCTTCCCAATCTTCTGGAGTATGACAACATTAATGCCCTCACGCAGCTTTGGGGTTCCAACCAAATCACCAATTTCGAGTATCTCACCCATCTCAACAAGCATGCAGGGCGCTCTTTTAATGACCTAATGCAATACCCAGTGTTTCCATTCATCTTGAGAGACTACATTAGTGACACCATGGACCTACAAGACCCTAATATCTACAGGTAAACACTAGAATAGTTTAAGTTAAATATTGTTTTACACTATTATGAAAGCATATGCAGAATCCCAGAAAATTAGAATATTACTTAAGACCAATACAAAAAAAAGGATTTTTAGAAATGCTGGCCAACTGAAAAGTATGACCTTCCATCCATCCATATATCCATTATCCACCACTTATCCGGGCCCAGGTCGTGGGGGAAGCAGTTCGAGTAAAGAAATCCAGACCTCCCTCTCCCCAGCCACTGCTTCCAGCTCCTCCGGGGGTATACTGAGGTGTTACCGGACCAGTCGAGAAATGTAGTCTCTCCAGTGCATTCTAGATCTTTCTCGGAGCCTCCTCTCTGTTGGACATGCCCGGAACACCTCACCAGGAAGGTGTCCAGGAGGAATCCGGACCAGATGCCTGAACCACCTCAACTGGCTCCTCTCAACGTGGAGTAGCAGCGGCTCCACTCCGAGTCTCTCCCGGGTGTCGGAGCTCCTAACCCTGTCTTTAAGGGTGAGTCCAGACACCCTGCGGAGAAAACTTTTCAGCCGCTTGTACCTGCGATCTCATTCTTTTGGTCACTACCCAAAGCTCATGACCATAAGTGAGGGTTAGGAGGTAGATTGAACGGTAAATCGAATGGTAAATCTCGCTTTACCACAACAGACCGTTACAGAGTCCGCATTACTGCAAATGCTGCACCAATCCGCCTGTCAATCTCCCGTTCCATGTTTCCCTCACTCGTGAACAAGACCCCAAGGTATTTGAACTCCTCCACTTGAAGCAGGATCTCATTTCCAACATACACTCCCAGAGCACCTCCCACAGAATATCCCGAGGGACACGGTTGAATGCCTTCTCCAGATCCACAAAACACATGTGAACTGGTTGAGCAAACTCCCATGCACCCTCCAGGACCGTAGCGAGGGATCTGAGATTCAACTATCAGTTGGATTCTCTTCTCCAGTACCCCCGCATAGACCTTACCCCCCCCCCCCCCACGTGATGTTGCAAAGACGTGTCAGTAAGGATAGCCCCACAACATCCAGAGCCTTGAGGAACCCAGGGCGGACCTCATCCACCCCCAGGGCCCTACCACCAAGGAGTTTTCCTACTACCTCAGCCACCTCAGCCCCAGTAATAGACGAGCCTTCCCCAGGATCCCCAAACTCTACTTCCTCTGTGGAAGACGTGCTGATGGGATACTATGGGATAATTGTCCTTAAACCAGGTACTGTTATCTTTGGCACTGTATGCAGGTGCCATGAAATCTGCATCTCCATACAGTTGGTCAGCAGCAGGAAGCATGAAGTGCTCTAAAATTTCCTTCACACATTGGACCAACACCAGCAGATGACATGGCAACCCAAACCATCACTGACACCTGGACCTCAAGTAACATGGATTCTGTGCCTCTCCTCTCTTCCTCCAGACTCTGGGACCTTGATTTCCAAAGGAAATGCAAAATTTTACTTTCACCAGAGAGCAGAGAAGCGTTTGGACGCTTCTGATGCTGTCTCTTGTTTAAGAGTGGCTTGACACAAGGAATGCGTCAGCTGAAACCCATGTCTTGCATACATCTTTGCATGGACTCCAGCTACAGTCCAGTCTTTGTGACTCCAGTCTTCCCCATGATTGTGTAGCCTACAGAACTAGACTGAGAAACCATATAAAAGGCCATTGCCGGAGTTGTGTTAATTAGTTATTGTACTTAATTAGTATGGCACCTGGTCTTCAATATTGAACCTTTTCACGATATTCAAATTTTCCGAGATACTGAATTTTGGGTTTTCATTAGTTGTCAGTTATAATCATCAAGTTAAAAGAAATTAACGCTTGAAATATGTCTGTGTGTAATGAATGTGCATAATATACAAGTTTCACATTTTTTAATGGAATTACTGAAATAAATCAACTTTTTCATGATATTCTAGTTTTATGACCAGCACCTGTATATGTGGGTAGACCTTAGGAGGGATTTTAAAATTACTGACTTAGTATGGTTTTCAAATGCTTGCTAATTCCAAAGTTAATTATATTTACAAACCGGATTCCAAAAAAGTTGGGACACTAAACAAATTGTGAATAAAAACTGAATGCAATGATGTGGAGGTGCCAACATCTAATATTATATTCAGAATAGAACACAAATCACAGATCAAAAGTTTAAACTGAGAGTATGTATCATTTTAAGGGAAAAATATGTTGTTTCAAAATTTCATGGTGTCAACAAATCCCCAAAAAGTTGGGGAAAGGCCATTTTTTACCACTGTGTGGCATCCCCCCTTCTTCTTACAACACTCAACAGATGTCTGGGGAGAGAGGAGACCAGTTTCTCAAGTTTAGAAATAGGAATGCTCTCCCATTCATGTCTAATACAGGCCTCTAACTGTTCAATCGTCTTGGGCCTTCTTTGTCGCACCTTCCTCTTTATGATGCGCCAAATGTTCTCTGTAGGTGAAAGATCTGGACCGCAGGCTGGCCATTTCAGTACCCGGATCCTTCTCCTACGTAGGCATGATGTTGTGATTGCTGCAGAATTTAGTCTGACATTATCCTGTTGAAAAATGCAGGGTCTTCCCTGAAAGAGATGACATCTAGATGGGAGCATATGTTGTTCTAGAACCTGAACATAGTTCTCTGCCCATGCCACAAGCACTCATGCAACCCCATACCATCAGTGATGCAGGCTTCTGAACGGAGCGTTGATAACAACTTGGGTTATCCTTGTCCTCTCTGGTCCGGATGACATGGCGTCCCAGTTTTCCATAAAGAACTTCAAATCGTTAACTCATCTGACCACAGAACAGTCTTCCATTTTGCCACACTCCATTTTAAAAGACCCCTGGCCCAGTGCAAACGTCTGAGCTTGTGGAGTTTGCTTAGAAATGGCTTCCTCTTTGCACTGTAGAGTTTCAGCTGGCAACGGCGGATGGCACGGTGGATTGTGTTCACTGACAATGCTTTCTGGAAGTATTCTTGAGCCCATTCTGTTATTTCCTTGACAGTGGCATTCCTGTTTGAGGTGCAGTGACATTTAAGGGCCCGGAGATCATGAGCATCTATTAGAGTTTTACGGCCTTGACCCTTACGCACAGCAATTGTTCCAGATTCTCTCAGAATCTTTTGATGATATTATGCATGGTTGATGATGATAACTTAAAAGCCTTTGCTATTTTACGCTGGGTAACACCATTCTGGTATTGCTGCATCTTTCTGTCCATCTTGGCTTCAGAGAGACACTGACACTCTGAGAAGCTCTTTTTATACCCAATCATGTTGTCCATTGACCTAATTAGTGTTAATTGGTCTTCCAGCTGATCGTTATATGCTCAATTTCCTTTTTCCAGCCACTTATTGCTACTTGTCCCAACTTTTTTGGGATTTGTTGACACTGTGAAATTTTGAATCAACATATTTTTCCTTTAAAATGCTACATTTACTCAGATCTGTCATCTGTGTTCTATTACAGTTTTATTGCAGTATTATTGCAGTTTTTATTCACAATTTGTTTAGTGTCACAACTTTTTTGGAATCCGGTTTGTAATATTTTAACATATTTTGCTTCAGAATTTCTGTTTCTTACCACTTTCTAAATCCACTAAATCCAATTTTTCAATGCACCCATATAGAGTTTTTCTTTTAGGGTCTGGTAAAGTGATTTTGTTTGTTCAAAGTAAAGTATTGCTCTAGCTCTTCATACCTTTATTTGTATTATGGCAGAAATCTGAGTAAACCCATTGCCGTACAATCAAAAGAAAAAGAGGACCGTTATGTGGACAATTACAGGGTAATTATTTCACTTTTTTTGTTTGTTTTTAATGATAAGTCAACAAAATATGATTTAGATATTAATAATATTTAGTTATGAGGTTTTTTCTGTCTGTTTTTTCTTTTGTAGTACTTGGAAGAAGAATATAGGAAGGGTGCTCATGAGGATGACCCTATGCCCCCTGTGCAGCCTTACCATTATGGCTCTCATTATTCTAACAGTGGTACTGTCCTTCACTTCCTGGTCAGGATGCCTCCCTTCACTAAAATGTTCCTGGCTTACCAAGGTGATTTCTAGCTATACTGTAGAATTCTATAATACGACAGACTGCAGGTGCAACCTGTTGAGGATAAAATATTCTCTTTCTTCTACCCAGCATTCAAAATTAGCATTCTCCATTGTGACTGAAATTTGAGTAGCACCTGCATTTCCTGGGCTGCCTGATCTCCAAATAGTTTGTAGAGGCGATGCTTAAAAAAGCCACTCTGATGTTAACCGTGTATTCTGGAGCAGCATGCATTAAGCTTAAAAAGCTATTTCAGCCTTTTGTTTTGACCTTTCACTTACACCTCCATTTTCTTCTTCATATCTAATATTCTCCTAAGACAGGTTTTGGTTATATTTAGGTTAAAAAAATGCCATCTCTGTCTGATCCACATAGACCAAAGCTTTGATATTCCTGATCGAACTTTCCACTCCATGAACACCACTTGGAGACTCTCCTCATACGAGTCCATGACAGATGTAAAGGAGCTCATCCCAGAGTTCTTCTACCTGCCTGAGTTTTTGGTCAACAGAGAAGGTACTTCTTTATGCATTTCTTTTTTGGGCTCTTTCATTGTTTAATTCATTTTTTTAAATATTTTTCGTTCTTCATTAAATTGGACTTTTTCTGTGTATGCAGAAGAAAGTTCAGGGAAAACACAGTGGCAAAATAAATGAAGAGTATCTCATGCTAGGACTAAAAATTTTAGGGCAAGGCCGAAACCATATGTATGACCTTCAAGCCCTCAGGTGGCATTACATGAGAACACATCATGTTGCTGTGATGAATATAGGCACATGGCAGGTCTTTGAAAACTGTTGTCACCCGTCACAGAACATGTGTTCTGCATCAAGAAATGCAACCTGAATGTCTGTTCAACAAGGGGAGTTACTCATTTCTAGTGATCATGGGTTTTTTGATAGCCGATGCCGATTTTTAGACAGCAGTAGTGGACGATGGCCGATACGTAAAGCCGATATTCCCGTTCCTCAGGCAGTGAATAAACTAGAGGCATTATCATGATTTATTTTTACTCTTCAAATTTCAAATTTGTAAAAGAAACCATTTAGAGGTCCTGAAATATATATGAAGTGGTCAAAAGCTTAAGAAAACCACAACAAAAATGTAGGCGCTTGTCTTATTTTTGAAAAAAAAAAAATGTTAGTGACTATAAACTGAGGAGTTCATGAATCCCATTACTTTTTTCTTTTTAAACTTGTGTCTCCAGGGGTCTACTTTCATCAGGTAAAATTTGGAGTTCCTCATACTGATTTGCAGTTATTCAAGCTGGAGCAGACAGTAGACAGATGGCCTCTCCAAGTGTCTCTTTAGACCCCAAGCTCTCAATAAGGAAAATTATTACTTTTACTGCAAAAATACATTGTATATATCTTGTCTAGACCTAATGTCAACATCTTAGTGTTTTTCTTTACTTTCTATGAGAAACTAGTCTCCTGTCCCTCACCAAGTGGCCATTTACCCTCACCAAACAGTAAAAACCCTTAGTTATTGTGTGTTTTATTCTGATGTACTGAGTTTAGTTCTGATGTTTACACTTGTTTCTCACCGAGTATAGTGTTCCTTTTTCAGTTTGGATTCTCTCTCTTTTTTTTTTTTTTCGTTTTGGTTTTAATTCCTTAGTCCTACATTTTAGCATATATCCTCATGATCCTGAGAGTCTGCCTGTTCTATTGGTGTATGATATGTACGAATTACTCAAATATGGCGCAGTAAAAAATCTGAAAATCTGTACTGTCACTAATATTTTTTCATAACTATTTCCAATAACATAGCAAAAATACGTATTTATCACTGGTATTATATATATATATTGCTTAAATCAATGAAAATCAGTGACTTTAAGCTTTAATTTCCTCTTTCTTTTAATCTTCTCTCAGTACGTCTACTTCTGCACTCCGCAGGCTTAAGTTTATTCCTCTATTTTTTAATTTTTTTTTTTTTCCCTCCCCTCCTCTTTGTGTAAAGCAACCTTGGGTATTAGAAAGGCACTATATAAATCTAACTTATTATTATTATTATTAATTTGGTACATTAACTGTCGACTTTGGACCTGTATTACTTGAGATATACTGACGGATATAACAATGAGAGATTTTTTTCCGCCACCGATCAATGGGCGAAATAAGAAGCTAAATAACGCTGGGTTTCTAGGTTACAACTATCAACTCAGTCGTTTATGATAGCAGGTTATTGAGTATTTGTTACAAAGAGCAGCCAGAAACAAATAGTGAGAGCTGAAGAAGAGCAAATAATTCATACCCTTTTCTCTGAGACAGCATGCAGCTACTGGTTGGAGATTTGTACTCCTGTACTTGTGCTCAATTATGTCTGCCTGTAAGATGGCAAAATGGATGCAAGGGGTGCTAACAGCCAGAATGACGGAGCTGTCCACAGCATTACCTGTGTGCATTGTGTAAATATCGGCCTCTTTCGCTATTATATCGGCCAATGCCGATTATATAAAAAATTGGCCGGCCGATATAACGGTCGATCACTACTCATTTCTATGCTGAAATGCACACAAGTTCTCTGGCCCCTAGCTATTCTCAGATGTTCCAAAAGACAGAAGAAATGCAGGCAGTGGTCAGATGAGTCAGGAAAAGCAAGCGTTGAGTTCTCTGTGCCAAATATGAAAGTATGAAAATATGAAATCCAGAGTTTTAACAGCAATATGTACAAAAGCTCATATCTATCATAATATTCTGATGCATAAGTGCACATTACATGACTTACTGGCATATGTGAGAAACTACGATTGATTTTGAGTTATGTTCTAATATTATAATATTGGGGTTTTACAGGGACATATGCTGCCATCAATGCAGCATTTTTCCTGGGATGGTCACTGTTATTTCAGCAAAAACCATGGCGGGCCTCATTCCCGAAAAATTAAATAGCGTGTCTAAAAGGAAAGTGAAATTACACAATGGTAATCAAGACTCTGGAAAGACCTTTTTATAAATTACTCACAAATTGCAGTCTATAGTGAGTATACTATATATGTATAGTATCACTGAACTGTCATATGATTCAAAATCCCATCATAGTGATACATTATATATTTTTTACATTTGAGTTGTTCTTTATGGTACTCAGGTCAGGTGACACACTTGGTTATATGATGTTTTTGGCAGTTCTTAAGTTAATGGTCCTATTGAAATTCCATTCCTGCCAACGATCTTGATATCACTTTTTTATAAAGTATTTTGTTGTACACACTATACAGACCTCTTCATATAAATAGAGATGCTAATACATACAATGCCATACAAAAATAATGTATGTTGATAAACTTGAAATTTTGAGGTGATGATTTTTGAGATTTGAAAAATTTGGATTTAAAAAATGTCAGTTGTTTTAAGCCAGGTTGTTTGTAATGGTCTTCTACTTTGGGGGAACCCATAGTCATCATGCCATCATGCAAGTTTTGGCATACTGTATGGGCATGCATTGAAATACCAATTTCTGATGAAAAGTCTTGTGCTGACTTGGAAGAACCTGATGATCTGTTTTCCAGTCTTAGTAAAAATGATATTTTAAGCCTGTTACATTTTTCACTATGAAAAATATCTCTTGTATAATGTCTAAACATCAGTTTATAATCAACTACACATCTTTACAGGTTTTGACTTCGGTGTTCGACAAAACAGTGAGAGGGTAAACCATGTGAATCTGCCTCCCTGGGCCAGAAATGACCCCCGGCTCTTCATTCTTATACATAGACAGGCACTGGAATCAGACCAAGTGTCACAGACTCTCTGCCAGTGGATCGATTTGGTCTTTGGCCTCAAGCAGAAGGGCAAGGCTGCCATCCAGGCCATCAACGTTTTCCATCCAGCAGTTTGTATTCTTAAACGTCACTTTTGAAACTACATTTAAACTCAATACAGTGTAATGTTTTGCAGTTAAGAATATTTCACAGTCAATTCCTTGCAGTTAAAGCTCTGGGCAGTTTGATATCATCTCAGTTTCTGTTAACTTGACAGACAATATAAAGGCTGATTCACAAAGTTGCAGCTTCATGGTGTGTTTGTTTAACCAGCCTGAAAAAAGCCATCCAGCTGTTATGTTATGTTTTATGTATGCCTTTTCAGTGACAGCACTTCATTTTATTACTGATTATTTATGATTGACACCCTTTATACTGATTTTGATGGCAAGAAGTAAAGCATCAATTATCAACAGGCAAATCATGTCATGTTGTTTGTCACTTGTATTGGTTTCTAGATAGAATATTATTGTGGTAGTATGCAATGCTATAGTTTGGCAAAATTATAACTTTTAAACCTAAAGCCTATGGATTTTAAACTTTATTTATTGGTATATAATTAAATAAATATATTTATTTATTTATAAATATATCAAAAAGACATTTATAGTATTTTAAAAGTATTTATTTTATCGAAAGAATATAATGTAATTCTAGATTTCAGGTTTTTCTATTTATAGGGAGCTAAAAGATGCATTCTAACTTCTGGTTTATCTTCGTATTATTGGGGATATGTTTTGCAAAAATAAATCACGTTTTTGAGTGCAGTAGTGCATTTCATTTGGGGCTCAATAAACGCATTCAGATTTTTTTTTTTTTTTTTTTTGTCTGAAAATATTGTACGAAACAAGTCCTGGTTCTGTCCTGTCTTAGGTAGATGGCAGGTGCTTCATCAGAAATAAGAGCACTGATCAAAAGTGATGAAAATGAGATGGTGAATAAAGAGAACAGAAGGAAACTGACTAAAAAACAGTGTTTCTGCTCCTCATGACTCACTGCTGGTTCTCCATTTTGAGTAAATAGAGGCTAAATCTCATTTAAAGGTACAGAGACTGAAAATGGTCATTCTGAACAGGGCTGTTTATACATGGTAAAAAATTGCTATGTTGTTTGATCCTTGTAATATAATGTCACAGTGTTATTTAGATTCCAAAGAGCTGTGTTAACTTGTGGAAAAGGGGTATATTTCCACTTTAAAAAATGTGATAATACAGACCTACCTAAACTCTGTTTTTATTCTTCTAGACATATTTTGGTATGGATGTATCTGCAGTAGAAGACCCTGTGCAGCGACGTGCCTTGGAGACCATGATCAAGACATATGGCCAGACGCCCAGACAGCTGTTTAATACCACCCATATAAGCAGGGCTGGTCCCAAACTCATGATAGAGGGAGAGTTACCTGCAGCTATGGGAATCCTGGTGCAACTGGCTTTCAGGGAAAGTCGCGAGCAAACCAAAGAGGTTGTCTACCCGGTGAGACTTAAAACCACAAATATAGATTTCCAGTGAAGATAAAAAATGAAAATCAGCGTCAAGTTTTATGTGTGGTTCAATGTCTAGATATTGAAAACAGATCAAATAAAATTTTACAAGAAAGACATATCACAAGACAATAAATAAGTTGCCAATACAGTTGGGGAAGATACTTCCATAAAACGAAGAAAAATGTGTTAAAAATGGAAAATAAAACTGTTTGTGATTGCAGAAATATTTGTTATTGGTTTGTTGGTGTTCCAAAGAATTTACCTTGGGTGATCACCAGTCAAATCCTTGGTGTTGCTTAAACCATCCAAGGCTAATAATATAATATATCATTAATTAAATGTAAGTATAATTTAAAAGGGTTTTTTATTTGAATTTTTTTTTTTTATTATTAACGATTCTATATAGATACCGTTATTGTCATTGTGGTACATATTGTGTGTCTAAAGATCAAATGTTGGTTTTATGTGATATTTGTCAACACTTTTTTCCTTTATATCCCATCACCTAGAGTCCTCTGCCCTGGATCAAGGGATTAAAATGGGGTGAATATGTAGGCTCACCTAGTGCTCCAGACCCAGTGGTGTGTTTCAGCCAGCCCCATGGAGAGCGTTTCGGCTCCCTTCTGGCTCTACCCACCCGTGCCATTTGTGGCCTCTCCCGCAAGTTCTGCCTCATGATGATCTACAGCAAAGAGCAGGGTAGGGATAAATACTCTCACATACAAAATGTGTGTTCACTCCTGGTGAACAGATGTGTTGGATTGTAACGCACCAAACATTATTTTTCCCTAATAGCTAAATAGGTTCGCTATAGTTTGCTATAGATATAGCTGATGGAAAGTCAGTTAATAGTTTGGCCCACTATTACTATTTGGACTCTTATTACTGTGCGAACAACAAATAAGGGATTGATGAAATGTTTTTGATATTGCTGTTTCTTACAGAGCTAGCAGGGCACATCAATACATTCAAACATTCATTCATTCATTGTCTGCCACAGCTTGTACAGTTAAGGGTTGTGGTTGGTCTGGAGCCTACCTGGAATCACTGGGCTCAAGGAGGGAACAACCCCTTGAGGGGCACACTCCAGTCCTTCACAGGGCAACATACTAACACATTCAACTTTTGAGTACTCAATCCGCCTACCAGCATATGGGTTTTTTTGTTTTTACTGTGGAAGGAAACTGGACCACCCAGAAGAAACCCATGTGGACATGGGGAGAACACACCAAACTCCTCAAAGGCAGTTGCATAGACCGGGACTCAAGCCCACAACCCTATTTCTGTGTATTGAGATTTGTACCCTATCGCTTAAAAGTGGAGATTCACACCCCTAGCAGAGTTGTATTTTCTTCTTATGCTCACTTCACATTTTTTCACAGGTGTCAGGAGTATGCACAGTACAGATATACAGTGGTCAGCCATTCTAAGCTGGGGTTATACAGACAACATTCTGCGACTCAAGAGCAAGCAGAGTGAACCACCCATAAACTTCATACAGTGTTCTCCACTACACCAGGTTAGAAACTATAACCACATGTCACAATTTGAAAAGTATTTTCTTTTTTTTTATATAAAAAAACTAACAAAAAGGAAAAACATAGAAAATATCGTTTTTATTAAATTTTATGATTGGGAATCTAAAATTGTCCAATCGAGTAAGTGGGCCCCCAACCTGTATTATCTGATGTAACATTGTTCATTTGTTAGTGTTCCCCTCAAATGTGATATCAATGGATGCAGTGTTACTGTCAGTTCAGACAGGCTTCAATTTTCTGGACTTCAGTTGTTTTAGTAATCAGGGAGAACATAACTTGCCTTACTCACTGGGTAGGTAAAATAGTCCTCCCTCATTACTTTAGACTCATCATGTTACTAGGCAATTACTAGGTGTAAAAAATATGACTTCCCTTGATTTTTGGGGTGGCCAATAACAATACATGTTGTTTACTCTGAAAGTCAATTATCCTATATTTGTTGATACAGGTCTTTCATTTTAAGATGTCTATTCCTTTAACACAGATTAAACTGCTAGTGCTCTCTACTGTAGGCACTGTAGTTTCATTAGTCACCTATTATCTCATTACATGTTTGCTTGTATCCAACTCAGTTTCTCTCATTCTCTCTTTCTATATCTGACTCTTTCTCCCTTTCATTCTCCATGTCTTTTAGGTGACTAGTTGTGCTTGGGTACCAGACGGTTGTCAGCTGTTTATGGGTAGTAGGTGTGGTGTCATCACTGCCTACAGCAACCGCTTCTCCAACACCATGGTAGGTTACCAAAACAACACAAGCCCCCTCCTGTTCTCCCTACTCCACACCCATGCATCCACCCACATCCATTATCACTCCCTGTAGTGTGCCTCAAACACAGACACACAATGTTTGTAATGGTCTTGTTCATCTCCCTGTTGCTCTAGAAACTTTCCATAAGATCCTTAAACATTCCTTAAAGCCCACAGATGGGCTGGAGTCTGAGTCAAACAGTAGAGTCTTACACAACCCTTGTATGACTTGTGTGCTCTGTCTTTTCTGACGTTAACGTCCACTCTATGTAATTCTTGACAGTTTAGGCTGTAATTCAATTTGCGATTTAAAAATAGATGCTTTACTATAAAAATGATTATTCTTTTAGAGTTTTGTAAGACCACCTGTAAATAAAACATTCACATTTTGTTTTTCTTGTATTTTCTTTCTTTTCTACTAGTCCTCGGAGATGGATGTGGAGTCTCAAGTTCACTTGTATGGCCACACAGATGAAGTCACATGCCTTTTTGTCTGCAAACCATATAGCATCCTGATAAGTGTCAGCAGAGATGGAACCTGTATAATCTGGGATCTGAATAGGTGTGTGTGTGTGTGTGTGTGTGTGTGTGTGTTTATTTTATGTACTTTTTGGAAAACCAGAATAAAATAAAACCATAACCAACAGAATGAATATATATACAGGGGTTAGACAATGAAACGGAAACACCTGTCATTTTAGTGTGGGAGGTTTCATGGCTAAATTGGACCAGTCTGGTGGCCAATCTTCATTAATTGCACATTGCACCAGTAAGACCATGTACATCCAATGGTTCAAACATTGTATCCTGAAGGCGGTGCCATGTATCAGGATGACAATGCACCAATACACACAGCAAGACTGGTGAAAGATTGGTTTGATGAACATGAAAGTGAAGTTGAACATCTCCCTTGGCCTGCACAGTCACCAGATCTAAATATTATTGAGCCACTTTGGGGAGTTTTGGAGGAGCGAGTCAGGAAACGTTTTCCTCCACCAGCATCACATAGTGACCTGGCCACTATCCTGCAAGAAGAATGGCTTAAATTCCCTCTGACCACTGTGCAGGACTTGTATATGTCATTCCCAAGATGAATTGACGCTGTATTGGCCGCAAAAGGAGGCCCTACACCATACCAATAAATTATTGTGGTCTAAAACCAGGTGTTTCAGCTTCATTGTCCAACCCGTGTGTATGTGTGTGTGTGTGTGTGTGTGTGTGTGTGTATATATATATATATATATATATAAAACTCTTATGATCCCAACAAAGCTGCATGAGTAATTTATCATGTTAGTGTCTATCGCAAATCAGTGAAACATGCCTGTTTTGTTTTGTTTTTTTTTTGTTTTTTTAACTGAATTCAGCTGCATTAAGGTGCACCCATTGCTGACATTGTCAATAGACTAGGATGCTATAGAGCACCAAGTTATGAATTTAATGTCAGCTTGCACAGTAATAAGTGTTAGTTTTAGGGGGTATACATTTCTAGCATTGGGCAAGGAGATGTTAAATTGGAATGTTGGAGCTCCATCCAGTGCCTTTGGAACGACTTGTTTTTGTGAAGGCCCAAGTTGCATCACTCCAAGCTGTACAGAGTTTCTTTTTTATTAAGTGTTTGTGTGTTAGGTTGTGCTATGTGCAAAGCCTCACTGGCCACAAAAGTCCTGTGAATGCTGTCTCAGCAAGTGAGACCACTGGAGATATCGCTACTGTTTGTGACTCAGGTAAGTTTCAAGATTTCTCATACCAAATTTCAGTCAATTTGACTGGATGATCAAGGTTATCCATTCTCCATAAAAATGTGGCATATGCCTTGTTTACTCAAGCTCTGTTTTCCAATTTGATCATGATGATCAGATAATTATCCAGTGAAGGCAAAGGGCTTTTATACAACATCCAGATAGTACCTGAATCTTATTTTCCCCATTCATATTAAACCAGGATGGCAATTGACATGGGTTTCTGTAACTGTGGGAAGCTAGCGATTTTTACACACGTGCACATTCAGTTATAATGCATGCTCGAGCCTAAGCATCAAGATAAATATATCAAACACATTCCAATCACACTTGCTTTTGAATAAACATACAGCTTCCAGAAACATGCAATTTACTGCCTACTCTAAACTGGGCCTTACAGAAAAACGTGAATTTAAATTGTCTATCATATTACCAAAAGCATCATTGCACAACGTGAATGTTTGTAATAATTGACGATATGATATGCTATATATTAAGTTGTATTATTTCAATTGCATTTTTGTTTGATTTTGTAGCTAAATCTTTCTACATAGATATATATTCATGTTTTTATCCTTCCTATTTTCCATGTAGTAGGCGGAGGAAGTGACCTCCGCCTGTGGACGGTGAATGGAGATCTGATCGGTCATGTGCATTGTCGAGAAATCATCTGTTCTGTAGCTTTCTCCAATCAGCCAGAGGGTGTGTCAGTTAATGTGATTGCAGGCGGGTTAGAAAATGGTGTTGTGAGGTAAGCCGCCATATAGTGCATGTATCAATTCTCAACAGAAACATAATTGAAGCTGAATTTTAGTGCTGTTTCCACACTTAATTAAAGTCCTGCTCCAATTATCAATTCTTATGTATATTAACATCTCACCTCTTTTTATTCAAATTATATATTAAAAATTATTACAAAATATCCACACCTTTGCCTTAATTCAGTATGCATTGATATAAGAATATGTAAGTTGTCCATATCACCCCTATTTTCACCTACCCCTCCACTGCTGACATGCAAGTCAAATGCTCCACCTTGCAAATTTACAGGATAAATTCCTTAAAAAATGACATTAAAAAACCCAGGCTGTCTGATTTCACCCTTTGAGACTGTATGTTAATGGCTTATATTGTTCATGATGCATCATCCAGCATATATTAAAAAAAACAACAACAACATGGACATGTTGACAGTGTGGGGGGAAAAAAGCTTCATTTTCACTGATGCAATGTCATTTTCTTCTTATGTCTGTTCTCGGTTCCTGCTCTATTGCTTCTTTTTCTCTCATTCACTCCCTCCCTCTGTGTTTTCCTTCCAAACATATACATTCAGGCTGTGGAGCACATGGGACTTGAAGCCAGTGAGAGAAATAACCTTCCCCAAGTCCAACAAGCCTATAATAAGGTATTTTTAGTTGCACTAAAATATTTTAAATATTAGTGAGACATAATATGGTAATATAATCGTAATGTTGCATTTGCCCATAAATATTTTTCCTATTGGTTATTAAACAATTTAGTCATTTTACCTGTAACAGATTTTGTAATGTTTAAATTATCTTAAAACAATGAAATAATTCTATAGAAATTGTTTTATTAGTGTTGCAAAATACTCATTCACTTGTTTCATTGACAGCAGAATGTGTCTTGAATATTCATTCACTTGTTTCAGGCCAGTTTTTTTTTTTTTTTTTTTTTTTACCTGTAATAAATGAAAATGTTTGTATGGTACAGTATCATACTGTCATACATGCAGTATTTATGGACTGAACTTATAGTGAAACTAGTTATTAACTAGGTATTAGGGCTTTCCAGTAATACAAATCCATTTCTTTACACTGACAGCGGAGTTAGGCTTGAATATTCATTGAATATCCAATGCTCACATTGTCAGGAAAAGTCAAAAGAACTTTTTGCGGTGCATTAGCTGGTAGCCCACCACAGTTGTTAGATTCAGCTAAAAGAGAGATAAATATAGCTGAAAAGAAACAAAATCCTCAGAAGACTCTTCACTCCACTCTGTACTCACAGGTATGATGTTTTTTCCTCTAAAAATGTGTTTTGAGCCTCAGTTCCCTGGAAAATCAGCCTGTTAGCACAAATGCCCCCGAAACAGGTTTTTTATCATCATGTGTGTCTGTGTGCACTCTTGCTCTGTCCTGAACTGAATTGTCCAGCTAAAAATCATTTATTCACCCCACATTCACATATATGATGCTCACAGCCCGAAAGTTCACCCTCCAAATAAAAAATGTGGATACTGCACATTCCTATACACGTCAAATATGAATCAGCTTAAACTCTTTGCATTCTTGACACAATGATTCAAACCCACCCCCGCAACCCCAAAATAGCATGGGCAATTATGGCTGATTGAACACCGGCCTCAGGTCATTTGTCAGCCATTGCCGATATCTGATAATCTAATCTAATTGCTCTAATCTCCTGCAGCCCTACATATTTGCCTAAAATTTTTTGGAACTGAAGTTTGTATTTCTTTATAAATATCTTTACTCTCTTTCAGTCTGACATTTTCATGTGATGGGCACCACCTCTACACAGCTAATAGCGAGGGAACTGTCATCGCTTGGTGCCGGCGGGACCAGCAGCGGATGAAGCTGCCTATGTTCTATTCCTTCCTCAGCAGTTATGCTGCTGGATGAGACATGGTAGCCCATACTCATGTGTCCCTACCCTCAGTCTATCACTGGACTACAGGATCCATTCTGCCACCAGAAAAAAACCTGCTGCCTCAGGAAGTGGAGGGGCCTGCATGCACAAGATCCTGCCCCATGGCCCTGATGCTCCACCCTCCAAGGCATGAGACCACACCCATCAGAGAGCACATAGTGTGCTAAAAACGAATGCACTATAAGAAATTATGTATATAATTATATTTAAAATATACAACATATAAAAAAGACTGAAGAATCAAGGGCCCCTTGTTATGTTTTCCCCCATGTTATCTTGTCTGTTCCTAGTCACATTTGTTGGGGTTTTTTATATTGTTTCATGTAACTATTTGTTTTTTGGTGTTCAGTTTTTGCCCCGTGTCATTATGTTTTGGGTTTTATTTTGCTGGCGTTTGAATATGGACACTGCCATATAGGTTTTTGATATAGTCATATTCTCTCCTTGGTGTCGCTTGTTTTCCAGTTTAAACTGAGAACTAAAAATACATTTCAAACTGGATATTTCCAAAAACATTTAAACACTAAAGCATACATCTTCACAAATTGCACCAGCAGCCTGCGAATGTGCCAGATTATTTGTCCAATCAGTTCACTTAATTAAAATGTCCTTAAAGATGTAGGTTATATTTTCCCCTTTGCTATAACACTCACCGAATCCCCTAACAGCAGTTTCATCTATTGACATATTTGTTACATTTTATGATTTTTTTTTTTTTTTTTTTTTTTTTTTTAATATAGCATTCCTTGCCTGATAAACCCTGTTCATTGTGTTATATTAACTTTCAATTAAGTTTAAGATTTTTTATCTTTTTTTGTTTAATCACTTCAGAAAATTTTTCATTTTTGAGATACAAGATTTTGGTCGGATGGGGGGAGATACCCTGATTAGCCACAAAAATTTAAAAATGTAAACAGCGGACTGATACAATGAATAACATATTATCTCATTATAGTAAGGCCTGTTCAGAATAGCACTGAAAAATCAGGTTTTGACTGTGATATGCTGAAAGCAGGAAAAAATGGACAAGTATCTGAGCAACTTTGAGAAGGGCCAAATTGTGATGTTTATATTATTTTCGTAAGAGCATCTCCAAAATATGAGGGCTTGGGGGTGTTTCCATTGTACAAAAGTGCTCCAACCGGATAACCAATGAACCAGCAAGAGGTCCATAATCTCATATATGAACAGGGGGAGCAAAAGGTATCCTTAGTTGCTCATGACCCTGTCACCAGTTCAACTGTTGTCTTTCTTTGTACCACTTTTCGTAGGTACTGTCCATAGCATTCCAAGAACACCATATAAGATAGGAACCAGTTGTCTAGCCATCAAAATTGGGTTCTTGTCAAACATCCTCTGAGACACTTGCTATTTTCCTGCTTTTTACTCATCAATTTCAAGATCTAGATAATCAGTGTTAATCACCTCACCTGTCAGTGGTTTTAATCTTGTGGTAGATAGGTGTATATGTTTGTCCAGCATATAAGGTTTGAATGCAGAGGCATCTGTATAATAATAATTCATTTGTCTAGCCCTACATGGTCTGTTAACACAAATATGGCCACAATAACCTTAGCGTCATTTATTGCATGATCTCTGTATAAATTGCGAAAGAAATCTCTACATACCAAAATCAGATTCAGTACTATATGATGTCCCTACATTCAAATCTTCTCCACAAAGTTTGAAGGCATGAATATGGTTATAAAAAAACAACACTATCTTCAGGCACCAAAAACAATGTTTTTCCCACTGATACATGATAATCGATCAAAGAGAGATACAACGCCTTTTTTTTTTTTTTTTTTTTTTAAAAGAGGTGAATCACATCATGAAACAGGCTTGTAACTCACAATTAGCAGTCATTTAACTTTTGATTCTTCTTAAGTGTACTGCTTCACTTCAAGGACACTGCATTTCTTAGTTATAACAGATCTTTTTTGAGTGCAGTTTGTGTTCTTTGTAGATGGTCTCTTAAATATATAATAAAGATTGCTACAATTACATATCTATGGTAATTAAGTCTCAGGAAATATACCTTTGTCCTATACTGTTGTAAAATATCTTGCATCTTGCTCTCAGCCATCCTCTGAATAAAAGTCCCCAAACTCAATTCAGGCTTTCCAGAAACACTGCAATTTGAGGGCTGACAAATATGAGTGTTGATATTGTTAGGTTAACCAACATTAAATTCTAAAATTTAATGTTTTAAATATCCTAAATGAAAATCTATTTGTGTGTTTGTTAGTAGCGCACACAAAATTTTGAAAGTATTATATCAGGCAGGTCTTGTACAAATCATAAAAAGGGAAAATTTTGTCTCTACAATAATAGTTCTTTAATTTTCCTTTCATCATGTTTCCCTTGGAAGACCAACCAATGCCTTTCTTATAGATTTTACCTTTTGAGTATGAGTTGTTAGGGATGATGGATGCTTTTACTGTGCCCTTGAGTCTTCGATGTTTGGTTCCCTTTCTTCTTAATTTTAACTCATGAATGTCTTTTAATCAACTTAATACTGTATTGAAAGCTTGAGATATGAAAGAACCTAATGTTACTCTGTGTGTGATATAATGATGAACAGATGTTCAGGTTTTGATGTTGTCAAAAGATCAAAACAATCTCACAAAGGTGTTGTATATCTTCAGTTGATTTTTGTTGTTATTTAAGATTGGTTGATTTGTTTTGTTAAGCGGTTAATTCTTGAATTTTCATGGAGGGTCCATGACTCCTGCCCCCCAACCCCACCTTCCCCATATTTTTTCATCTAAAAAGAAACCAAGTCCTGAATATATATGTAATTAAGAATATATGTATTTAAGAAGCTTTCTAGTTTTGTTTTTATTACACTGCTATTGTTGTCACATACTTGATTCCTTTCAAACTCATTTGAGACATATAATTTATCATAGTTTAAGTTGCGGTATCAGTACCTTTGCCATTGAAAAAAAAAAAAAAAACAGCGTAATTTTCTTCACACCACACTCTCTTTACAGTCATGTTCTCCTTACACAACATACTCACTTTCCAGTCTTAATCAAATCCAATTAAATCTCCAGCTATTGTTGCATCATACTCATTCTCCAGTGCATTAGCCTCAATTTGTCATTGAGCAATGGCTTTCAGTGGTATGTGAAGCAGCCTGAGGTGGTACGCGAGATGAAAAAGAAGTGTAGATTTTTTTAGTTATTGAATAATTGGTTTCATCTGTAAACTAAGCAATCGGTTTCAGGGTTTTCATATTTCGGTTTAGATAAAAATTTGTGTTTTACATTATAAAAATAACAAAGATCTGAAGCAGTGCATACCCACGATACAATATTGCAGTGTTTCCAAAACCCAAAAAATATCTTACAATGCTGGCTTGTTTTTCAAAAGCAAGTAAACCATACAAAATTTAACTACTTTGTTTACTACTTGAAAAAGAGATGACCAAATTGTATCAAAATGTCTGCACAGATCTAGTCTCTTCCATTAAAATGATAAAATGATAAATGAATATAAATGCCTACTCTGTACATAAGTGTATGTAAGTATTGTGTGTTTGTGTTTTGTAATATGCCAAAGGTGGCACTTCGGAGTTTTGGTTTAATAATGGGTGATACTTGCAACTGTCATAGAAGAACCACTGGGCTGCTTGTACTACCACAGCAAGGACAGATGCTCTTCAAACTAAGCAAACTCAGTTCCCAAACCTTCTCTGGAAATGGTCTCTTAAGATGTGCCTTCACAATCTGTAGGGTGCAAGGTTTTATACATTTGTTTAAAAGTAAGGCCACCCTACATGTCCATTCGGGTCCTGCATAATAGTCTGTGGTCATCACATCATTTTTAATGTTCAGTGTATGTTTTATATCCTTAAATCCACCAAAAGAAAAGGAAAAAAAGCCAGATGTTGCAGGGAAAGCCCTAATGTATTCTTGCTAACCAGCAATCATAATCCAGATGGTAGAAATAGAATTATAGCACAGATTGACTAATAAAAATGTGTATAATGATGGTTAAATTACACAAATTTTCATGAGTTGTGAGAAGGCGCACTGGCTATAACTTCCTTTTCACTTGCTCCTCAGTCATTAGACCAACACACTCCAGTCATCCTGTGTGTGCAGCAGGAGCAAACGTGCTGTTTTGCTGATTCTTCGAGGGGGACGACCGCCCAGTTCGCAGATGTTACAACATATAAACAGATCTGCTAGGAAACCCGGTGATGTCAGATGGAGCTGGAAAATAAAACATACACACATATATATATATATATATATATATATATATATATATATATATATATATATATATATATATATATGCGTGTCACCGTATCGATTTATGCTGAGTGTGTATATACAGACACGCGCACGCATACACCGAATGAAATGGTGAGTGGAGGCAAAAAGTCAGTCACTTTGTAACCAGCGGTTGTTTCAGCTCCTTTCAGCCTTCGCCCAGGGATCAAGCGTGTTACTTAAAAGCGCAGACGGAGCAGACGCAGACTTTTTCTGCGTCACGCCGAGAGATTCCCTGAACAAGGGAGAGAATTTCCACACACGGAGTAAAAGCCCAGCATCTGATGCTTTCAACCGCCAAATGAGCTCCACCTTCATCTCTGAGCGTGGGGTTTCTGTTTGTGGTCCGCAGTCTCCTTGCTATTAGTTAGTGATGGGAATTTCGGCTCTTTTTGGGGAGCCGGCTCTTTTGGCTCGGCTCTTCATAAAGAGCCGGCTCTTTCGGCTCCTAAATGGCTCTTTGTTTTACCTTTTGTTTTCCACTGGTACAGAACAATATTACCTACATTGTACATGACTATATGGACAATATATTATTATTATTCAATATTAAAAATAATGTGTTGCAATGGCCAATTGTTTTTATGGCTGTCTTGTAATAACTCACTGATTGCACTCACACATTCAATTGTATAAATAACTGGATTTTTGTTTAATCACCTTAATAAAAATCACTTGTAAACTCTGAAATATAGCCAATGGAACCCAAAAGGTAGGTATTACAAAATAGCTTATTAAATTAAATAATCATCCATTTCTTATTAATAAAATAAACAAATACAATGGAACCTATACTAACGGACTTTCCAAGATACGAACCAGGCATTTGAATATTTTGTTTGCCTCCACCAACGAACCACAACTCTAGAAACTAACCCGAGCCTCCACCAAGCCGGCGGCTGGAAATGGCCACTGACCCCAATAGGCGAATCTCTCAGCGCGCCCAGACTTGAGTCATTGACCCATTTTCTCTCGTTTTCTTGACCCTCGAGCTTTTAAGATTAGCGAATTGTAGTTTTAGCAATTTAGCATTAGTGTAAATAGCAGACATCGAAATTCGTGCTAAGTTAAGCCTTATCTACGCTTCGTCTCCCCACATTCACCCGCCTACTCTCCGTTATTCCACCCCCCCACCTCCCGTCATATAGCCAGTTACACCTCCAGCCTGTCGTTTATTATTGTTTCCAATAAATTTTAATAATTAATTGTATTTCTTTTTTATTTTTAGTAATGCTACATGTATGTTTTTACTCATTTGAGAGTGTTGTAAACATATATCAGTGCAAAAACGGTGACTTTCGGGGTGGGGGCTGGAACGCATTAATTGCTTTTCCATTATTTTAAATGGGGAAAATTCACTCGAGAAACGAACTTTTCCACTTACGAACCGGGTCACGGAACGGATCAGGTTCGTAAGTAGAGGTTCCACTGTACTCTGCAAAGTGCAAAACATTTAACTGATTTAACATTTTCTTCAACTATTTTTTGGAAGGCAGATTGGCATTCAGGAAAACCAAGTGTCTCAGCTTTGCTTGTTGTTCTCTGATTGGTTTAATGACAAGCCTTAGAAAAAAATGGCTCGGTCGTAGACGGGAACCGGCTCTCATCGTTCACTTACAAGAGCCGGCTCTTTGAACCGGTTCGTTCGCGACCGACACATCACTAATAACTTTCGGGGTACGTCTTAGACGGGAACCGGCTCTCATCGTTCACTTTCACGAGCCGGCTCTTTGAACCGGTTCGTTCGCGACCGACACATCACTACTATTAGTGATGTGTCGGTCGCGAACGAACCGGTTCAAAGAGCCGGCTCGTGAAAGTGAACGATGAGAGCCGGTTCCCGTCTAAGACGTACCCCGAAAGTTCGGCAAATGTAGGACGTACCCCGAAAGTAAGACATAGTAAACTGTACGTTGGAAAAATATAAGCCATAGTACCGGTACCTTTTGCTGCATTAACTGCGGGATGCGGACGGATCTGGAGCGGAATGAGCGGAGGGATGTGGAGGCCGCGGGAGCAGCAGTAATGTTGTCCGTGGTCCAACACGCAGCCTCAGTGCCCTCATGTGCAGCCGCTGGTGGCCGCTCTGATTGGCATGGCCATGGTTGTCATGGAATAAATCTGTTTTATCTTCCAGTATAACATATTCAAACTGTTCGTTCTTACCGTTTTTCATTGTTTTACATGTTATACATGGAAATACCGTCATGATACGGTTGTAACAAGACATTCTTGGCACTTGCCTTTATAAAACTGTTTTATGGTGAATACCATACTGTTCAGGTTGTTAATAAATGTTAATTTTATGGTTAAAACAAAAATCGACATTTTTTACCAATATAAGACATACCCCGAAAGTAAGACATAGTGCAGTTTTCGACTGAAGTCAAGCCAGCCTCCACTTGGAAAAGCTTGGTCAAGCCAGCCCCCACTTAGATTTGGTGGAACGTCGTATTCTGAACATTACGGTAATGAATGTCTGTAAAATTAATTTCAAATTTAAATAATTATTAAAAGGAAACCTTTAGTTTGCACAGAACAATTTCACTTCATAATCATAGTACAACACCTGATTATGTCACTCACTTCATATGAAGTCATTCTGATGTGTCATTTCAAAATAAAGGCCATTTGAATTGTCCCATTTCTGTAAATTTAATTCCAAATTTAAATAATTATTAAAAAGAAACCTTTAGTTTGCACAGAACAACTTCACTTCATAATCATAGTACCACACCTGATTATGTCACTCAATTAATATAAAGTCATTCTGATGTATCATTTCAAAATAAAAGCCCATTGAATTGTCCCATTTCTGTAAATTTAATTTCAAATTTAAATAATTATTAAAAAGAAACCTTTAGTTTGCACAGAACAATTTCACTTCATAATCATAGTACCACACCTGATTATGTCACTCACTTAATATGAAGTCATTCTGATGTATCATTCCAAAATTAAGGCCCATTGAATTGTCCCATGTCTGTAAAATTAATTTCAAATTTAAATAATTATTAAAAGGAAACCTTTAGTTTGCACAGAACAATTTCACTTCATAATCATAGTACAACACCTGATTATGTCACTCATGTAATATGAAGTCATTCTGATGTGTCATTTCAAAATAAAGGCCATTTGAATTGTCCCATTTCTGTAAATTTAATTTCAAATTTAAATAATTATTAAAAAGAAACCTTTAGTTTGCACAGAACAACTTCACTTCATAATTATAGTACCACACCTGATTATGTCACTCAATTAAAATGAAGTCAATCTGATGTATCATTTCAAAATAAAAGCCCATTGAATTGTCCCATTTCTGTAAATTTAATTTCAAATTTAAATAATTATTAAAAAGAAACCTTTAGTTTGCACAGAACAATTTCACTTCATAATCATAGTACCACACCTGATTATGTCACTCACTTAATATGAAGTCATTCTGATGTGTCATTCCAAAATAAAGGCCCTTTGAATTGTCCCATGTCTGTAAATTTAATTTCACATTTACATAATTATTAAAAAGAAACCTTTAGTTTGCACAGAACAATTTCACTTCATAATCATAGTACCACATCTGATTATGTCACTCACTTAATATCAAGTCATTTTGATGTGTCATTTCAAAATAAAGGCCCTTTGAATTGTCCCATTTCTGTAAATTTATTTCCAAATTCAGATCATTATTAAAAGTGAACCATTAGTTTGCACAGAACATTTTCACATCATAATCATAGTACAACACCTGATTATGTCACTCACTGAATATCAAGTCATTCTGATGTGTCATTTCAAAATAAAGGCTCTTTGAATTGTCCAATTTCTGTAAATTTAATTTCAAATTTACATAATTATTAAAAGGAAACCTTTAGTTTGCACAGAACGATTTCACTTCATAATCATAGTACAACACCTGATTATGTCACTCACTTAATATAAAGTCATTCTGATGTGACATTTCAAAATAAAGGCCCTTTGAATTGTCCCATATCTGTAAATTTATTTCCAAATTTAAATAATTATTAAAAAGAAACCTTTAGTTTGCACAGAACAATTTCACTTCATAATCATAGTACCACACCTGATTATGTCACTCACTTAATATGAAGTCATTCCGATGTGTCATTTCAAAATAAAAGCCCATTGAATTGTCCCATTTCTGTAAATTTATTTCCAAATTTAAATAATTATTAAAAGGAAACCTTTAGTTTGCACAGAACAATTTCACTTCATAATCATAGTACCACACCTGATTATGTCACTCACTTCATATGAAGTCATTCTGATGTGTCATTTCAAAATAAAAGCTCTTTGAATTGTCCCATTTCTGTAAATTTATTTCCAACATTTAGATCATTATTAAAAAGAAACCTTTAGATTGCACAGACCAATTTCATTTCATAGTCATAGTACAACACCTGATTATGTCACTCATGTAATATGAAGTCATTCTGATGTGTCATTTCAAAATAAAGGCCCTTTGAATTGTCCCATTTCTGTAAATTTAATTTCAAATTTAAATATTTATTAAAAGGAAACCTTTAGTTTGCACAGAACAATTTCACTTCATGATCATAGTACAACACCTGATTATGTCACTCATGTAATATGAAGTCATTCTGATGTGTCATTTCAAAATAAAGGCTCTTTGAATTGTCCCATTTCTGTAAATTTAATTCCAAATTTAAATAATTATTAAAAAGAAACCTTTAGTTTGCACAGAACAACTTCACTTCATAATCATAGTACCACACCTGATTATGTCACTCACTTCATATGAAGTCATTCTGATGTGTCATTTCAAAATAAAAGCCCATTGAATTGTCCCATTTCTGTAAATTTATTTCCAAATTTAAATAATTATTAAAAGGAAACCTTTAGTTTGCACAGAACAATTTCACTTCATAATCATAGTACCACACCTGATTATGTCACTCACTTCAAATGAAGTCATTCTGATGTGTCATTTCAAAATAAAAGCCCATTGAATTGTCCCATTTCTGTAAATTTATTTCCAAATTTAAATAATTATTAAAAGGAAACCTTTAGTTTGCACAGAACAATTTCACTTCATAATCATAGTACCACACCTGATAATGTCACTCACTTCATATGAAGTCATTCTGATGTGTCATTTCAAAATAAAAGCTCTTTGAATTGTCCCATTTCTGTAAATTTATTTCCAACATTTAGATCATTATTAAAAAGAAACCTTTAGATTGCACAGACCAATTTCATTTCATAGTCATAGTACAACACCTGATTATGTCACTCACTTAATATAAAGTCATTCTGATGTGACATTTCAAAATAAAGGCCCTTTGAATTGTCCCATATCTGTAAATTTATTTCCAAATTTAAATAATTATTAAAAAGAAACCTTTAGTTTGCACAGAACAATTTCACTTCATAATCATAGTACCACACCTGATTATGTCACTCACTTAATATGAAGTCATTCCGATGTGTCATTTCAAAATAAAAGCCCATTGAATTGTCCCATTTCTGTAAATTTAATTCCAAATTTAAATAATTATTAAAAAGAAACCTTTAGTTTGCACAGAACAATTTCACTTCATAATCATAGTACCACACCTGATTATGTCACTCACTTCATATGAAGTCATTCTGATGTGTCATTTCAAAATAAAAGCTCTTTGAATTGTCCCATTTCTGTAAATTTATTTCCAACATTTAGATCATTATTAAAAAGAAACCTTTAGATTGCACAGACCAATTTCATTTCATAGTCATAGTACAACACCTGATTATGTCACTCATGTAATATGAAGTCATTCTGATGTGTCATTTCAAAATAAAGGCCCTTTGAATTGTCCCATTTCTGTAAATTTAATTTCAAATTTAAATAATTATTAAAAGGAAACCTTTAGTTTGCACAGAACAATTTCACTTCATGATCATAGTACAACACCTGATTATGTCACTCATGTAATATGAAGTCATTCTGATGTGTCATTTCAAAATAAAGGCTCTTTGAATTGTCCCATTTCTGTAAATTTAATTCCAAATTTAAATAATTATTAAAAAGAAACCTTTAGTTTGCACAGAACAACTTCACTTCATAATCATAGTACCACACCTGATTATGTCACTCACTTCATATGAAGTCATTCTGATGTGTCATTTCAAAATAAAAGCCCATTGAATTGTCCCATTTCTGTAAATTTATTTCCAAATTTAAATAATTATTAAAAGGAAACCTTTAGTTTGCACAGAACAATTTCACTTCATAATCATAGTACCACACCTGATTATGTCACTCACTTCAAATGAAGTCATTCTGATGTGTCATTTCAAAATAAAAGCCCATTGAATTGTCCCATTTCTGTAAATTTATTTCCAAATTTAAATAATTATTAAAAGGAAACCTTTAGTTTGCACAGAACAATTTCACTTCATAATCATAGTACCACACCTGATAATGTCACTCACTTCATATGAAGTCATTCTGATGTGTCATTTCAAAATAAAAGCTCTTTGAATTGTCCCATTTCTGTAAATTTATTTCCAACGTTTAGATCATTATTAAAAAGAAACCTTTAGATTGCACAGACCAATTTCATTTCATAGTCATAGTACAACACCTGATTATGTCACTCATGTAATATGAAGTCATTCTGATGTGTCATTTCAAAATAAAGGCCCTTTGAATTGTCCCATTTCTGTAAATTTAATTTCAAATTTAAATAATTATTAGAAGGAAACCTTTAGTTTGCACAGAACAATTTCACTTCATGATCATAGTACAACACCTGATTATGTCACTCATGTAATATGAAGTCATTCTGATGTGTCATTTCAAAATAAAGGCCATTTGAATGGTCCCATTTCTGTAAATTTAATTCCAAATTTAAATAATTATTAAAAAGAAACCTTTAGTTTGCACAGAACAACTTCACTTCATAATCATAGTACCACACCTGATTATGTCACTCACTTCATATGAAGTCATTCTGATTTGTCATTTCAAAATAAAAGCCCATTGAATTGTCCCATTTCTGTAAATTTATTTCCAAATTTAAATAATTATTAAAAGGAAACCTTTAGTTTGCACAGAACAATTTCACTTCATAATCATAGTACCACACCTGATTATGTCACTCACTTCAAATGAAGTCAATCTGATGTGTCATTTCAAAATAAAAGCCCATTGAATTGTCCCATTTCTGTAAATTTATTTCCAAATTTAAATAATTATTAAAAGGAAACCTTTAGTTTGCACAGAACAATTTCACTTCATAATCATAGTACCACACCTGATTATGTCACTCACTTCATATGAAGTCATTCTGATGTGTCATTTCAAAATAAAGGCCCTTTGAATTGTCCCATTTCTGTAAATTTAATTTCAAATTTAAATAATTATTAAAAGGAAACCTTTAGTTTGCACAGAACAATTTCACTTCATGATCATAGTACAACACCTGATTATGTCACTCATGTAATATGAAGTCATTCTGATGTGTCATTTCAAAATAAAGGCCCTTTGAATTGTCCCATTTCTGTAAATTTAATTCCAAATTTAAATAATTATTAAAAAGAAACCTTTAGTTTGCACAGAACAATTTCACTTCATAATCATAGTACCACACCTGATTATGTCACTCACTTAATATGAAGTCATTTTGATGTGTCATTTCAAAATATAAGCTCTTTGAATTGTCCCATTTCTGTAAATTTATTTCCAAATTTAAATAATTATTAAAAGGAAACCTTTAGTTTGCACAGATTAATTTCACTTCATAATCATAGTACCACACCTGATTATGTCACTCATTAAATATCAAGTCATTCTGATGTGTCATTTTAAAATAAAAGCTCTTTGAATTGTCCCATTTCTGTAAATTTAATTCCAAATTTATATCATTATTAAATGTGAACCATTAGTTTGCACAGAACAATTTCACTTCATAATCATAGTACCACACCTGATTATGTCACTCACTGAATATGAAGTCATTCTGGTGTGCCATTTTAAAAAAGAACTATTGTAAATGATCACATTTCAGCTATATTCACTCTGGATGTTGGAATTGTTATTAAAAGGAATCCTCCAGTTTGCACACACCACTTTCACTTTATAATGAAAGTACACCCCCTAAATATATGTCTCTCACTTAATATCAAGTCATTCTTGTGTGCCATTTCAGATTAGGACCACTGTAATCAATCAGATTTAAATTATATTCACTGTAGATGTTGAGATTGTTAATAAAAGGAATCCTCCAGTTTGTAAACACTACTTTCACTTCATAATGGTAGTACAGCACATGCAAGCATCAATCATTTAATGTCATACTATTTTAGTGTGTCTAATTTGTTCATCCACTCATTACATCCAGATCACATTACTGATATAATGCACGACGCGGTTCCTCAGCGCCTTCAAGAGTAGTCGACTCATGTACCGAGTGATTACTCCAGTGTGAATCGAAGGAACTGGCGTTAGAAGCGTGCTGGAGTCACCCCCTCGCTGGTGGATTACCCCTTCAGGTCCGGGGAAATTTTTTGGGGGGGGTTAAGGGTGGGGGCTGTTAGCCTCCGACTTCAGGACAAGGGAAGTGAGGCTAACAGGGGCGCACCTCTGGGGGATCCATGGTTAAAGAAATCCCTCAAGAGTTCGCCCATCAGACCCACTAAACCCTTAACAGTTCCAGTACAGGACGTCGTTGCAGGGCCCCCTGCCTCCGTGGATGTCGTTGCAGGGCCCCCTGCCTCCGTGGACGTCGTCGCAGGGCCCCCTGCCTCCGTGGCGTCGTCGCAGGGCCTCCTGCCTCCGTGGACGTCGTCGCAGGGCCTCCTGTCTCTGTGGACGTCGTCGCAGGGCCTCTTGTCTCCGTGGACATCGTCGCAGGGCCGTCTGCTCCCAAGGATGTCGCTGCACTCCCTCCTGATCTCCAGGAGAAGCTTGCAAGCCTCTTGGCACGTCTGGAGGTCTCCATGAAGGCGGCACCCGCCGCTCCTGTCTCTGTGAAGGCGGCACCAGCCGCTCCTGTCTCTGTGAAGGCGGCACCAGCCGCTCCTGGACCCGTGACTGTGGCTCCGGCCGCTTCTGCACCCGTGACTGTGGCTTCTGGGTTCCATTGGCTATATTTCAGAGTTTACAAGTGATTTTTTATTAAGGTGTTTAAATAAAAATCCAGTTATTTATACAATTGAATGTGTGAGTGCAATCAGTGAGTTATTACAAGACAGCCATAAAAACAATTGGCCATTGCAACACTATTTATTATTTTTAATATTGAACAATAATATTTTGTCCACATAAATGTAAAATGTAGGTAATGTTGTTCTGTACCAGTGGAAATAAGTGGTAAAACAAAGAGCCATTTAGGAGCCAAAAGATCCGGCTCACCAAAAAGAGCCGAAATTCCCATCACTAGTTGCTATCAGGGGGGTTGCGTCAGAAAGGGCATCCGGCGTAAAAACGGCCAGATCTACGTGCGGATCGCGGTTGGTCCACTGTGGCGACCCATGATGGGAGGGAGCAGCCAGAAGAAGAAGACTCTTACTAAAATTTCTTAAAAAATAAAATAAAATTGACTGCCACCCTGAGACGGCGGACCACTGTTGTCCCAATGAGGGCAAAGTTGGAGGTCCACTAGTGTTTTCCACAGCGTTTTCTGGGCGGACCGCTGGTGATTAAACAGAAATTTAGACAAAATGCCACATTTTAACACTTTTCTATTCACAGTCCAATTTACATTTTTTTCCTTCATTAGATTCTTTTGTTATCCTATATAAGTAAGATTAGTAAATAATTTTATTCCAGCACAGTGTCAACATTTTTATCATAATTATTTTATATCAGGCTTATACTCATTATTATATCTCTCATAGTTGTTGGTAATATTTGTATTATTTTGTTTTCCAGAATAAAAGCCTCTGAATTTAAAATCTGTTTGAGGAGATTATAAATGAGTTATATTCTGTACAGGGCAGTAATCTCAGTGGTCCGATGGTGGACCAGCAGTGGTCTACAGTCAGGGGTGTGACAGCTTTTTTATGCCAGTGGACCAATATATGCTCGCTGGATGCAACTGTAAAACTATTATTTAACTTACCTGTACATGCCCTACATACGCAGGTGTGATGTTAGGTTTTTATAAGCTGCTAATTCTATCTTGACAAACACAGAAGTTCAAATGGTCCCTTAAACACAGATAGGGCTTCATTTCCTTCCAGAGCAACGCACTGAGCTCACTCTGCACAGTGACGGACTTATCCGTCTACTCCAGCCCATCATTCACACGGGTAGTTTCTGGTGTGCAATTTTTTAATTTTTATTTACATTTATACTCATTAACAGGTGTGATTTAAAATGTAGTTAAGTACAATACTTAAAGCAAAACGTACTTAAGTAAAAGTGAAATTACAGATTCTAAAAACTACTTAAAAAATTACAGGTACACACACAAAACGAATTAATTACAGTAATGCAAGTAAATGTAATTCATTACTTTCCAACTCTGTTTAGGAGCAGGTAAAACTAACATATACAGGGCGTTGGGTGTATTTCAAGAGCATGGTTTGGAACAACTGGTTTTAGCACCATAAGGAATTTAATGGTTGGTATGACGCTTTTTATTGAATATTTGAAATTTTTAATAATTTATTTTTTTACTGAACTGAATATTGATGTCTGCTTTTCTGATCTAGGAGTTGGACATCCCAGAGATTGATTGGGAGAGCAGTGGACTACCTCAGATTGGAAATGCTGGAATTCATGTTCCTGCAACATATTGTCCACTTACAGAAGAGCAGTTTACAGCACTCAGGGACTTTGTGGATCCAAGAGCAACATCACTGTCCCATTGTGCTGACATCTATATCTCTCCAGTACAGTTCTGCCAGACCCTTTTGGAGTAAGAAGTTTCTGACTGAGTGAGAAGTGTTTGAACATAAATAGCAGGTGGCAAGAAAATTGCCACAATGGTTTGTTTTCAAATGATATAGACACTGCCTTAATGGCAGATGCACGTTTGCTAGATGCTAATGGAAATGTTAAGACACTTTCTTTAAACTTTTAAATTGTATTAAAACGGTCTATTAAAACCAATAGACTAAAACCAATAAAGTTTACATATAGGGGTTCAAAGAATAGTATCTTGTCTATTCAACTGTCTTGTCTTTCTATATTCAACTGAATATAGGTTGAAAAGGGTTTGCAAATAATCGTATTCTGATTTAATTTATGTTTTACACAATGTCCCAACTTCATTGGAACTGGGGTTGTAAATATACACCTCCACTAGTTCTTAGTATTTACCTCTCAGTAACAATTAGTTAACACACCTCACATATCAATCCCTTATCATCACACATTATTAAAGGTCATATGAGGGCTTTGGTTTGCCAATTAGCACAGCCAATGAAGCTTTATTTGTTATTGTTTATCCAAAAATAAATAATATTCTATATTATGTGACTGTTCTGTGTTTATGTGTGGAATTTGCTCAGTGAAGTCAAATGTAAATCCAAGAAAAAACCCCACTCTTAAATATTCTTAAATAATCTGTTACCCACTCAGCGGCTCGTCATTCATTCATTGTCTGTAACCGCTTATCCAGTTCAGGGTCACTGTACGGATCAAACAGAATAAAATTACTTAAATATATAATTATGAATTAATGAGTAATTAATGACTATTTATTGCTGACTTCTCAACAATATTAAACCACAGTTAGTTCTGACCCAACTATGTTTATGGCTGAGATATGTTCCAGGAGTGCCAATATTGCATGAAAACGGGGCTCTGACTGAAGCTCTTTAAGTACAGACATGTTTGTGTTTGAAAACATTAATTAATTAATTGTCTGTAACCCTTATTCAGTTCAGGGTGGCGGTATATCTGGAGCCTACGTGGAATCACTGGGCACAAGGTGGGTGCACACCCAGTCCATTCCAGAGCTACTCACACTCAAACGTATGGACACTTTTTTTGAGTAGCCAATCCACCTACCAACATGGTTTTTTTGGACCGTGGGAGAAAACCAGAGCACCTGGAAGTATCCCACCCGGACACAGGGAGAACACACCAAACTCCTCACCGAGAGTCACCTGGAGCAAGGCTCAAACCCACAATCCCAGGACCCTGGAGCTGTGTGAGACATTTATGTCTGTATGTAAAGCCTGTATGTAAACACGAATAATGAATTTTGTGGGCAGACCTCATTTGTGGCCAAAATGCCAGAGTTATGTCATAGTGGTATTAAGTGTAGGAAAATGGATCATTCAGGTGGCTTCTCCAGTTATTTTAATAGCTTGCCAACAAAAGACAGGTTTACATGCTGGTGTGATAAAAAATTGTATTGTGTGGTGGAAAATTATGACAGAAATAAGAAAGCTGAGTCTCTGAGTCGGCATCAAATAATAGAACAACTTATTAACTTGAGAGAGGACGCTGTGCACAACACTGTTCCTCTCTCCTGACCGTTTCTTTCTTTCTTAATAATGCACTTATTACTTCCTGGCATACTGCACTTAATGTAAGGTATTTTGCATAATTTGTGCTGTAGTTCGAATGTTAGCTCCTCTTTTGTAAGTCGCTTTGGATAAAAGCGTCTGCCAAATGCATAAATGTAAATGTAAATAAATGTAAATGTAATGTTTCTCAACTAGCATCTCTTATACCTGGAAAGCCCTTTGAAGTTCACCATTTGTTCGCTTTTTTACATTTCAATCACCTTTCAATATATCCTGCTCCCAGTATGACTCCAACTCTTTTACCATTTGTTTTTAACTCTCAATTGTATTTCTAACACCTTTCCAGACGTGCTCTGTGCCTCCCCCTCTACCCCTTTGGTCTCAGTTATCTCCTCTCTGTGGTTTGGACACAAAAGGAGTTGATTGAACGGAAGGTGTCGATGTGCTGTTATTTGAAACACACACACACACACACACACAAACACAGACACACACACATAATTCTGCTGTTACACACAGAGAATTAGGAATAAAACAATTTCAGTTTACACAAGCATGTGTGGTCATTGCTGATTGAAAATATCTCTATTGATTATGAATCATTTCTATAAACAAATTTCCATCACAATTGTAAAAAACATTAAATTGCCAAAAGCATTCACTCAGCCAACCAAATTACTGAATTCAGGTGTGCCACTTCCACGGCCTAAGGGGTATGAAATCAAGCCCATAGGCACACAGTGCTTCTACAAATAGTGAATTCCAGCATGGTACGGTGATAGGATGCTACCTGTGCAAGTCCAGTCATGAAATTTCCTCACTACTAAATATTCCACAGTCCACTGTCACTGGTATTATGACAAAGTGGAAAGTGATTGAGAACAACAGGAACTCATCCACAAAGTGGTATACCACATAAAATGACAGAGCATAGTCAGCAGATGCTGAGGCACATAGTGTGCAGAGGTCATGAACTTTCTGTACAGTCAATCACTTCAGACTTTGAAACTTCATGTGAAACTTCAATCCTAAAGTAGGAACCATGACAAAATCTGTTGGAGTTTTGAGCTCTAGAAGCTCAAGAAAGAACACAGAGACTTTCTGATTTAAAAAAAAAAGGCAAGGAAATAAAAACAAGAAAATGCTTTGACTGGGTGTTTTCAGAAGTTTTAAAACTCAGACAACTTTTTTCCAGCTCTCCATCTGGTTATTTGTGCCTGTGTTTACATATTGTGCATATTAAAGTTTTGCTTATGATCCCTAACCTCCCACCTGGTGCTCATCTGTCACAGAGTACTTACCTGCCACAGGATCCAGAATCTCTCCCCTTTGTGGATATTGGGAAGCTTTTTAAGGAGGACTTCGAGTGTAAAAGATCCCAGAGAGCTTTTGTAAACCCTTAAGCAAGGAAATATCCTAGCAGCAGACCATGCTTTGCACTTCTGCATTATGGCAGCCGAAATGGGATGGAATGACAGTATGCTTAAAACAGTTTATCGAAAGAACTTAAAACATCAGGCACATTGAATGAACCACACATATTTGCCTGCCCTGTCTGTGGGCCAGGTAATTTGCTGTTTGTGGAGCAGAGTGATGCAAGTAGATAGTACATGACTAAACATCTTGTTTTCTCTTTCCACCATCACAGAATCTGCAGAATTCATAATTACTTCATTAGAGTAGAATCTAAGCTGCAGTTATTTGCCACAAGCTGGTTTCCAGTCAGGCCTGCCTGTTGTCATTGTTTCCATTCATAATATTTATGGACAAAATTTTTTCGGTGTAGCCAGATGGCGGAAGGTGTCTGGTTTGGTGGTCTCAGGATTCCATGTCTGCTTTTTGCAGATGATGTGGTCTTGTTGGCTTCATTGAGGACCTCCAGCTCTTGCTGGACCAGTTTGCAGCAGAATGTGAAGTGGCAGGGATGAGAATCAGCACCTCCAAGTCCGAGTCCATGGTACTCAGTCGGAAAAGGGTGGAGTGCTCTCTCCAGGTTGGAAGTGAAATCCTGCCTCAAGTGGAGGAGTTCAAATACCTCTGGGTCTTGGTCAAGAGTGAGGGAAAGATGGAGCGGGAGATTGATAGGCAGATCAGTGTGGTGTCTGCATTAATGCGGACTGTTTGTGGTGAAGAGAGAGCTGAGCAGAAAATCAAAGCTCTCGATTTACTGTTCAATCTACCTCCCAACCCTCACCTATGGTCATGAGCTTTGGGTAGTGACCGAAAGAATGAGACTGCGGGTACAAGCGGCTAAAATGAGTTTTCTCCGCAGGGTGTCTGGACTCTCCCTTAGAGACAGGATTAGGAGCTCGGACATCCAGGAGAGACTCGGAGTGTAGCCCCTGCTCCTCCAAGTCGAGAAGAACCAGTTGAGGTGGTTCGGGCATCTGGTGTGCATGCCTCCTGGACGCCTTCCTGGTGAGGTGTTCCGGGCATGTCCAACAGGGAGGAGACCCCCAGGTAAGAGCCAGAACACGCTGGAGAAACTACATGTCTCGACTGGCCTGGGAACGCCTCAGTATAGCCCCGGAGGAGCTGGAAGTGGCTGGGGAGAGGGGGGTCTAAGGGAGGATAAGCTGTGGATAATGTATGGATGGATGGATGGATCAGTGACACGGCCTTGGTTCCCATCAGGCCTATGGCCTTGTGTAATGACCGAAGCATGCCCGTGCCAATACTACATAATAACACCCCTTTTGTATATTATTACTTAATTTTTTTATATATAGAAAATCCTGCTCTTCAGGCCTGCAATGCATTCAAAAACATTGGGACAGGGGCAATTTAGGGATTGTAGTAAAATATTAAAGTGGTTTCAGCAGGGAACTATAATCATAATTTGGTTCAAAATACATTCCAGAATTTACCCAGAGGAGTTTACTGCATGTGTGTAAACATTCGCAAAAATTGTCCCAGACGTTATGAGGACTTGAACCAGTAGAGACCCGGAGTCATGTGACCACAGTCACTGGTTATATTAATATTTCCTGCATGTGCTTTGTGTAAGCTCTGGACCCACTGGATAAGTGCTTACAGACAATGAATGAATGAAGGAATGAATAATCACTGCTCAAATTTTCATAAACATCTGACATTAAGAATAACATACCTGAATTTATAATAGTTCTAATGTTCCATGTGTAAAACTGCATGATTTTTGTGTCCTTCAGGTAAGACTTAATGCAAGCCACTTGACAATGGCTCATAGTATGCCTTCTGTGAAGGGTGGCACCAACTTCTGTCTGTGTATTAAAAGATCACTACAATTCACTGAACATGTCACGAGTGCTTCCCAGTCTGGACATCAGCAGAAAAACAAAGCTCTCGATTTACCGTTCAATCTACCTCCTAAACCTCACCTATGGTCACAAGTTTGGGTAGTTTTTGGGCATGTCCAACGAGGAGGAGACCCCGGGGAAGACCCATAAAAGGAAGCCCTGTACAAATATAAAGCAACATATTTCACTTTGATGAGGAATGAGTAGACTGTTTCAACACAATTCAATTGTCATTTTAATTGGTTAAATATTGTTGTAGGGCGACATGGTGGCACAGAAAGTTCAAGTTCAAGTCCTGCTCCGGGTGACTGTATGTGAGGTGTTTGGTGTGTTCCCTCCAGGTGCTCCAGTTTCCTCCCACGGTCCAAAAACACATGTTGGTAGGTGGATTGGCAACTCACGTGTCCATAGGTGTGAGTGTGTGTCAGCCTGCAAAGGACTGGTGCCCCTTCTAGTGCACCCAGTGATTCTGGGTAGGCTCCTGACCCACCTCGACCCTGAACTGGATAAGCGGTTTCAGACAATGAATGAACGAATAGATAGATAGATAGATAGATAGATAGATAGATAGATAGATAGATAGATAGATACTTTATTGATCCCCAGGGGAAATTCAAGGTCTCAGTAGCTTACAGACTTACATACATCACGTACACGAATCACTAAACAGCAATGGACTAATAGAGTTAAAAAAAAAAAAAAAAAAATATTCAAATACCCAAGAAGACAGTGTGCTTAAGAATAATCAATCAATCAATCGTCAGAGTATCAAACATAGCCTGGCAAGAATCTGTGATACTGTGAGCAGCTGGGGATGATCTCTTTAGTGCAGCATATGATTTAAAAGTTGAAAAGGTGTGGATAATGCAATGGGTATGGAATGTGCAATATAAGTACAGTGCAATAACAGTGCAGTTTCAGAATTAGAAATAAATATATTAAATAAAATAAAATAGTGCAAGGCAATTTAGTGCAATGTACCTGTATTAAGTATACACCTACTATTGTAGCTGTCAGATTAAGGAACACATGAGGTAGATGAGTTGGTTGACTTGTCCAGTGGTTGACCTGTCTATTGTCCAGTTAGGTACACATGTGCAATATGGAGGAGGTGGAGGTGGTGGTGGTGTTGGATGGACAGACAGACTATGCAGAGAAGTCGAACTCTCCTCTCCCCTTTAGTGAAGCATTGAACAGCTCAATAGCCCTGGGGACAAATGACTTCCTCAGTCTGTCAGTTGAGCCTGGCAGTGAGCGAAGTCTCCAGCTGATCAAGCTCTTCTGCTTGGTTATGATACTGTGGAGTGGATGGCACTCATTGTCCAAGATGCTAATCAGTTTGTTCAGGGTCCTCTTGTTTGATATGGAAGTGATGCACTCCAGTTCAGCCCCCACCACAGAGCCAGCTTTCTTAACCAGCCTGTCTAGTCGCCCAGCATCCCTCTTCTTTATGCTTCCTCCCCAGCATACCACAGCATAAAAGAGGACACTGGCAACAACAGTCTGGTAAAACATCCTGAGGAGCTTACTGCAGACATTGAAGGACCCCAACCTCCTCAGGAAGTACAGCCTGCTCTGCCCTTTCTTGTAGAGTGCTTCAGTGTTGGCTGACCAGTCCAGTTTATTGTCTAGGTGTAAGCCCAGATACTTATAGGTGTCCACCACCTCCACGTCGACCCCATCGATGGTGACTGGTAGCAGGACAGGCTTTGACCTGCGGAAGTCCACCACCATCTCCTTGGTCTTTGAAGTGTTCAGTTGGAGGTGGTTCAGTTTGCACCATTGCACAAAGACCTCCACCAGGCTCCTGTACTCCTTCTCATGCTCGTTCCTGATACACCCCACAATCGCAGTATCATCAGAGAACTTCTGCATGTGGCACGACTCAGTGTTGTAGCAGAAGTCAGATGTGTACAGGGTGAACAGGAATGGTGAGAGCACAGTTCCTTGCGGAGCTCCTGTGCTGCAGATCATAGTGTCGGAGAGACAGTTCTTCAATCTCACGTACTGTGGCCGCTCTAACAGATAATCTGTAATCCAGGTTACCAGGTGAGCGTCCACACCCATCTGTTGGAGCTTGTCTCCCAGTCTGAGAGGTTGGATGGTGTTGAAAGCGCTTGAGAAGTCAAAGAACATGATTCTCACAGCACTGTTCCCCTTGTCCAGGTGTGAATGTGTCCTGTGTAGGAGATAAGTGATGGCATCCTCCACGCCCACTTTCTCCTGGTATGCAAACTGTAGTGGGTCCAGTGCATGGCGTACCTGGGGTCTCAGTATGCATAAGACCAGTCTCTCCATTGTCTTCATCACATGTGATGTTAGAGCCACAGGCCTGTAGTCGTTAAATTCACTCGGGTGTGGCTTCTTAGGGACAGGGGTGAGACATGATGTCTTCCACAGTGTTGGAACTCGTCCAAGACGGAGACTCAGGTTGAAGATGTGCTTCAGTGGCTCACCCAGTTCAGCAGCACAGGCCTTGAGCAGCCTTGGACACAGTCTGTCCGGCCCGGCAGCCTTACCAGGTTGTAGTCTCCTCGGCTATCCTCTGACCTGATCAGCCGTGACGATGGGGGGAAGGGGGATGGGGGCAGGGGAGGTGATTGTCTCGGGGGGTAGTTGGATGGCTGGAGACTGATGGCTGTTGACTGCAGCCGTTGACACCGTGTGGGGGAGGGGTGTGATAGCCTGTGATGGGGGTCGCCTAGAGTGTGAAGGAGGTGTTGGTTGGTCGGGCAAGCACACAAGAGCAGTGTCTGAGTCAGTAAGGGGTGGCTGGCATACCACTGCCATCGGAGCTGGATCCGGATCAGGGCGGTCAAACCTGCAGTAGAACTGGTTCAGCTGATTCGCCATGTCTAGATCCCCCTCCACAGAACTGCTGCTCTTTTTGAGGCCAGTGATGGTCTTCATACCATCCCAAACCTCCCTCATGTTGTTCTCCTGCAGCTTCTGTTCCACCTTCTTTCTGTAGTCCTCCTTAGCCTCTTTCAGCTTAACTTTGAGTTCCCCTTGTACGCGCCTCAGCTCTGCCATGTTTCCCTCTCTAAACGCCATTTTCTTCCTATTGAGAAGGGCCTTGACATTGCTGGTAATCCAAGGCTTGTTGTTGGGAAAGCAGCGTACAGTTCTCGTGGGAACAACAATGTCCATACAGAAGTTCAGGTAGTCCGTAGTGCAGTGTGTGACCTCCTCTAAGTCCTCCCCACTCTGCAGCACACTCCAGTCTGTGGATCCGAAGCAGTCTCTCAGAGCCTCACCTGCTTCAGGTGTCCATTTCCTGAAGGTGCGTGTGGTGGCTGGTAGCCTCTGTACTTTGGGCTTGTACATTGGCTGTAGATGAATGAGGTTGTGGTCTGACTTCCCCAGCGGGGGGAGTGGCGTGGCACTGTATGCATCCCTCAAATTTGCGTACATGAGGTCTATTGTTCTGTTTTTTCGAGTAGGGCAGTTGACAAACTGGTAGAAATTCGTGAGAGTGGAGTCCAGTGTTATGTGATTGAAGTCGCCCGAGATCGCAAAAAATGCATCAGTGTGTTGAGTTTGCAGCCTAGCGATTATTGAGTGGATGACGTCACACGCTCTGTCCGGAAGAGCATGCGGCGGAACATAAACACACACCACAATGGCGTGCGAGAATTCTCTCGGCATGTAGTACGGTCGAAGACTGACCGCCAGTAACTCCACATCCTTACAGCATACAGTCTCCTTCACTGTAACATGTCCGGGATTGCACCATCTGTTGTTAATGTACATCACCAGTCCACCTCCCTTCTTCTTGTCAGAAAGTTTACAGTCTCTGTCCAAGCGAGCCACACTGAATCCGGGCAGCTCAACGTTAACAGTGGGGATTTGGCTAGTTAGCCATGTCTCCGTAAAGCATAGCAGGCTACACTCTCTGTATAACTTTTGGTTTCTTACCAAAGCAGCCAGTTCGTCAGACTTGTTAGCCAGAGAGTTCACGTTTCCCATAACCATCGAAGGAACTGCGGGCTTGTATCTCCACTTCTTCTCCCGCCGCCTTGTCTTCACTTTAATCCCCGCACGGCACCCTCTAAAGCGCCATAGCTCCTCCGGGATGTTTACGTTAACTCTGCCAGCGTTCTTCCGTAGTGCAATCAGCTGATTCCTTGTGTACACAAGTTTGCTGTCGCTGGGTCGTTGTGATCGGTCCATATCCATAGGATATAATAAAACACTCCTCAAGGTGTGTAACCAAAAAGTTTCAAGATAAAAAAGTAAACAAAGACTTAGAAAAAACAAGCGGAGACGGAGCTACCTCGAGATGCTGCCACTGTCGTCGGCGCCATTTTGGAAATTTTGTTTTGAATGAATGTTGTTTTGTAGGATCTTAATAAATTAATAAGCTTGTAAAGGTTTTTTTTTTGTTAGAGGAACACCAACCAGCAAGAAGACAGCGAACCACTGTTGGCCCACTAAGGGCCTAGTGGAAGTCCACTAATGGTTTGCACAGCGTTTTCTGGCTGGACCGCTGGTGATTAAACAGAATTTTAGACAAAATGCCACATTTTAGCACTTTTACATTCACAGTCCAATTTACGTTTTTTTTCCTTCATTAGGTTCTTTGTTATCCTTTATAAATAAGTTTAGTAAATAATTTTAATCCAGCACAGTGTCAACATTTTCAGCATTATCATTTTATATCAAGCTTATACTATCTCTTATAGTTGTTGGTAATATTTGTATTAACTTGTTTTCCAGAATAAAAGTCTCTTGAATACTTAATCATATTTAACATGCTTATATTTTATTTTTTCGATGCTGCCTGTATTCTATTCTTCAAGATACTGCGTGGATGCTGTCTGGCGACTTTTAAAATTGGGCAGATTCTCCCTTAGCGCGCATGCGCCAACGGGGTTGTCGAAGTAAACCGAAAAAGAGCTGGAACCACAAGAATTTAGCATTAAACACATTCTGCTTAATATTAAATTGAGACAGACGTGCGCAGTAATAATAAAGTCGACGCTATTATGAGGTGCTGTGTATAACGTAGCCTAATGGCGTTTTGGAAGGGTTATTTACAGCATAGTACAAATTGTTTACTACTTCGACTTAATCACAGGGTCATTTTAGAGAGGATATATTTCTTTGTAAATATTTCCTTTTGACACAACAAATGACATCTGCGACGGTGACTACTTCTCGAAGGAAGTCGTGTTATTTATGTGACTTGCCACGTATGCCTTGGGCTATGATCTGGGATTTTACCGAAGCAGTTTGCAGAGGATGTGTTAACTACGAGGGAGCGGATCGGATCGAATTTGTTATTGAAAATACAAGGCAACTAAAAAGAGCCCATGGGTTTCAGGATGGTTGGTCATCCGTTCCAGGAAAGGACATTCAGGTTGGAGATTACGCTTCACGGCCACCTCACTCACTAGATCGCTACCCCGTTTCTTCTGACCATCCGCCAAGGCTCGGGTCTGAATATCAACCAGGGAGGCAGGCGAATGGCATTCCGTTTCATAACGGATTCTCTAAACCAGGCGACCCCCCAGAACCGAACCGCCAGTGCGCGAACACTCGCAGGAACGGTGCTGTACCCCAAAGCTCAGCGCCTCTGGGGAAAGGCAGGATGCTTCCTGTCCATGCCATGAACGGCAGACCAGGACCGATCGGTCTACCGGCAGTTCTCACGGCAGTAAGCCCAAAGCGACCAGCCGCCGTCTCGAGCTCGCATCACGACAAAGAGGCGAAAGACAAGCACAGGCCGGAGAGCCTGACACCATTTATCAGCGACAGTCATAAAACAAGAGGTGATGACTGGATAAACATGGGTAGAACTGTTAGAGATCTAATGGCTCTTAGCCCTTATGACAGTAAATTTAAAAAGACCACGACATGCAACAAAGAGTGATGTACGAAAGCACCCCTGCATCCAAATCAGGTATCAGAAAGCGCTTTTATTTTATTTGATTCAGTGATTCATAACCATATTTATGATGTCCAGCTCAGATATTCACTGCAACATCTGGGTTCGTTTGAGAGAGTCGAGTGTGACATGAGACCTCCACTTGAAGAATCCTGGTCAAACATGCCTACTCACTATTTTGGTACAAGTGCGTATTCTGAACATTACGGTACAGGCGTGTAGGGGAAACTGATTTCAAAAGAAAAGTCACAAGTAATATATTCATAAAATACATTTAAAATGTACTGCATGAATGTCTAAACACACATATATATTAACAAATGAATAAACCTTTGTGAAAATTGTAATAGATTAAAAACGAGTCTTGTAAATAAAAGATTTGCTATTTAGTAGATTTGAAGATAGGACATTCCGGTGTGTCATTTCAAAATAAAGCCTCTTTAAAAAATAACATTTCTATTTTTTTATTATTCTAAATTTACATTGAAATTAAACGTGAATGCTTCCGTTTGGACAGACCAATTTCACATACAAATAAATCACCTGATTACAATTATATACATAAAAATTGAGTAAAACAATGCTAATATTATGTCGATAATCATAATATGGTTAATACTTAAATTCCACAACTTTTATACGTTTACAGTATCACAACTTATATTAAAATATCCTTAGACATGTAAGACTGAACTTTGCAAGAGTTTGAAATTGATGTATGTTGTTCTTCAAGCTACTTTAATTTTGAATCTGTTTATCTGCAACTGCAAGTGTTATTTTGTAATTTGAACATTTCCTTGGTTTTCAGTTTTTTTCTTTTTTTTTTTTTAAATATGTTCTAGTTGGTTTTAAATTATATTTGTCTGTGATATTTACATAAGTTTAGGGGTAAGTGAAATATTTTGCACATTTTGCTTAAAATGTCTTTATCTAGAGCTCTTTTAAGCCTAAATGCACAGTATGTCCTTGTGTGTATTTTTTGTTTGTTTAATTCATACAGAAAGGGGGAAACACCTGAGAAGCATCAAACGTAAAGCCTCCCCAGAGCCAAATGGTGAAGTCATTGTGGGGAAGATGAATGGAGGGCTGTGGCTCCCTCCAACAGTAGATGGTTTTAAGTTGATAACAGCAGCTGCAGCAAGCTTTGGTCCCTCTGCTCTATCACCGCTTTCTCAGGAAAAACCTCCTGAGGTGGTGCACAATGGTCAGTCGTCACCCATGGCTGCCCGCATCCTGGCAGCTGATACTGCAGGCGGTAGTGGATGCAACTCACCCCAAGACCTAAACCAGGTACACTCAACGACGTGCCGAAACAGAGGCAGTCCACTGTCACTGTCCTCCACAAGCCAGAGGCAGCCAGCCTCGACACTGGTCACACAACAGATGGCAGAGCCATGCCAAAGCATGCCAGACTCCTCAGTGTCAGGCGGCGGAAATGGTGCTATGCTGCTGTGCTGCATTCTGTGCCATGAGCGCCTTGAGGAAACTCACTTTGTCCAGTGCCCATCAGTGCTGTTACACAAATTCTGCTTCCCATGCTCACAGAAGAGTATTAAGCAGCAGGATGCTACTGGAGAAGTGTACTGCCCGAGTGGAGAGAAGTGTCAGCTTGTGGGCTCAAATGTGCCCTGGGCCTTTGTGCAAAGTGAAATTGCGACAATCCTTGCAGGGAATGTTAAAGTCAAAAAAGAGAAAGACTTGTTATGTTTTTGAAATCAATCAAATCTGTATAAATAGACTACATTAATGAGAACATCATCCAGACAAATACTTAAGAAGTTGTAAATACTAGACACATGGGATGTACATATTTTGTAAAATATTTATGTTATTTTTTTATGTTCCTATATTTTTGAAAATGAAATGTATAATCATTTTAATTGATTATGTTCCTCATTGTTACTCAGTGTTAAAATATTTCTTAATATATACTTTAGGTATAGTGGGCAATTCCTGTTAAAGGTTAAAGAATGTGACTGCACCTGTTTAAACAAAATGGCAGAATTTTTTTTCTGATCTTGTATTAATTTAGTGTTTGAGATGAGTTTACTCAGGGCGGCACGGTGGCGCAGCAGGTAGCGTCGCAGTCACACAGCTCCAGGGGCCTGGAGGTTGTGGGTTCGATTCCCGGTGACTGTCTGTGAGGAGTTGGCGTGGGTTTCCTCCGGGTGCTCCGGTTTCCTCCCACAGTCCAAAAACACACGTTGCAGGTGGATTGGTGACTCGAAAGTGTCCGTAGGTGTGTGTGTGTCTGTGTTGCTCTGTGAAGGACTGGCGTCCCCTCCAGGGTGTATTCCCGCCTTGCGCCCAATGATTCCAGGTAGGCTCTGGACCCCCCCGCGACCCTAAATTGGATAAGTGGTTACAGATAATGGATGGATGGACGAGTTTACTCATGGGGCTGTGTGTTCCAGACACTTTTACGGGTTTGCATCTTGCAAAAGAAATTTGTTGCATACTTTTATTTGACGTTTTTCTAGTCAGTTTGTGATTAGTTTTAAATTACCTTCTAGTCAGAGGCTGGATAGTTTGAATATTTAGTTAATAATTATTTAATTCATTTTGTTAAGCCCCATGGTTGAGAGCCATTAAGTAATTTGTAGTGTCTTCACCTGTCCAATTCTAAGTTTGGACAAGGAGGCCATCCTGCTGGGCGACATTATATATAATAAAGCAGAATTAGCTAGAATTAATTATTATACTTATTGACCCTCTGAAGGGTTCTTGGCTCTGAAATTGAATCTGACCAGAAAGTAAGAATTCCGTACAAGAAAGGTGCACACACAAATAACTAACCAAGGATTGGTTATATGAACACAACTGGTTTATTAAATGTAATATCTAATAATGAATATTGATTATACATTCATATAATGAAATGGATTACAGCGATACATGAGGGAGCAGGGAGATTAATATATGAGGGAATTTCTCTATGATAAATACCCTAAATTCTAAAAAGACTATAGTTTATCGCAGCAAAGCATTCAGGACCAATCTCCTTAGCTATGAAAGAAATGAACCAGTGACCTTACATGTCCCTGAAGACAAGTGGAGATAGTTTGCAGGATTTCACCAGGCTTTCTGGAGCTCCCCGCAGACACGGGCCTCATAGCAGTGCAACAATGGCTATGCCTCCTCTTCTTCCATTGGGCTTTTGGTCAGAGACACAGCCTTGGACACAGCAACCAATCCGTCGGCACAGGTGGCATTCTGAGGCATGTGGGATTCTCCTTCGCAGGATCTGCTTGTCCTGGGTCGCAGAACGGGGTCTGATGAAACTTGTTCCACACTTCAGGGCTCAGAAGTCTGAGGTCTCTTTCATGCTCAGGGTCTGGTGTTGAGCATCGCTGTGTTAACCTACAATTTCCTAATATGAATATAGAAATTAAATTTTTGTCCAATTTTCTGTTGCCTTGAGACAATGGCTTTAAACTTAATTGAAGTACATTCTCCTCTCTCACTTCATTTCCCAGCAGAAACTTCTCTTGTTCCTCTATTTTCCTTCTTTATTTTCATTTCTGTTCTCTTGCTTCTCACTCTGACTGAGAGAGAAAAACGTCTTTTCTTCATGACTGACTTCTTCTTTCTTTTGTCTGTCTAAGACTGAACTGCTTCTTTTTGACTGAATCTGATTTTCTGCTTAGACTGAATGAAAAATGTCAGCGCCACTGGTTTAAAAACCAGGTCTCAGGATCCCGCATTGAAGGCCTGATTGGTCCTCAGGGACTGAGGAAGGTAAATCTCTTGCCTTATTCTAATTCTGATTGTATGATTTTTAGATTAGAACCTCCCTTAAGTAGTGACATTACACAGAGTTTACAACATTTGTCAAGATAAAAAGTTTAGGAGAATTCCCGTTGAATGTGTGTCCAAGATTTCAGAATCATGTTTTTGCAATCATTATAAAACAATATACCAAATGCAACCATTGTGAGTCTCTATCTCTCTGCATTCCATTGAGGGGAGCTGGTCCCGTCTTAAATAAGCATAAAGTGGCATTTTACAATTCCTGGTACAGACCTTTAGGCACCAGAACAATCTTTTAGACCTTGTGTCATGCAAACAGGTAAAAGGTGTCTTTCTGAAAATAACAGCTTGTGCATTTATTTGGCTGTTTTTCTTTGCCTAGATTTTGTGTCTAGATTTTCTATAGTGGTTGGAAATATCAGAGACAACTATTTAATAAACAAGAAAAACATCTGAGTAAACTTGTTAGGAACCAAGACTTAAAAAGAGGAGCCATCCTTCGCTCCTCAAATAGAATTTAAACAACGGAATCTTCATTAAAAATAAATGTTTGGTAGAGTCTTGGAGTCTGCACAGGTAGTGGAGACCTTTATTAAATGTCTGTGCACTATTAAAATATAGCTTCAGTAATTTCATGACTTGTATAGTGCAGTCCAAAAGGAGTATGGAGTAATTTGGAAATAAACATGTGTTTTTCTCATTATACACTACTCTTTAAGGGGCACTATGGCCCCCTACTGGACTGGCATAATAATGCAATTGTTTTCATTTTTGTCTGGATGAGATAAAACAGAGGGAGGAAAATCTCAAAGTTTTGAAAAAATGTCCTGATCCGTGTGGACAAGGCTTGAGACTGTGTCAGAGTACCAAACATTACCTGGAAGATTAATGGAGTTGGGAAGACAGTCTGACAGTTTACTTCTTGCAGATTTTGGACCCAGAAGTACAACCTGTTTTATGAGCTCAGGATGAAGAATGATGCAAAATCCAGTGTTTTATGTCTTTTACATAGTTATTTATCTTGTATAATCTATTTTCAACTGGTTTCATCTGCAGAACATTGGAAACTGATGCCCTGTTTTTCTTATGTTAAATGCTCAGTACAAAATGTCATTGTAAGCCAGTGAAATGCTGATATGATCAAATTTTGTGGTTTAGTAAGGAACCTTCTTTCTGAACTAGCTGAAGTTTACTTGGCTGGAACATCCTGAC